>NW_025401069.1:10710382-10789554 GCF_015345945.1 Tribolium madens
TAAGTGTAATTTCTCTAAAGAATCAAAATGTATTGTTGACTTACCCTTTAATCCGGATCCTTGTAGCACGATTGTCTTCTCCATTCCCCCATTMGCACTAACTAATCACTCGAAATTTTAAAAATCGCGCACTACTAAATGTCTATTAAGCACTCGAAAACACAACACGCACTCACTGGTCACCGAGTTTCGCACAGTTCACTTTGCAATAAACAAAAAAAGAATAAAATAAAATGCTCTGACCTTATATGGCATCATCTTCTGCTACCATTTGTAGCGATTCCCCTCATCTTCATAGAACGGACCTACTGAAAATAAAGAAACACAAAATTAGTTCAGTGTGTTACTCGTATCAAATCATTTGAAAATTTAAAAAAAAATAATAAAAGTGTAAGTGTGGGTTTACAGAAAGTGAATTAAATTAGAACTAAGTTAATTGCAATTAACTTCAAAATTCTGAAATCTGATTGGTTTTTTATCAAAATTCAACCAATTACGTAACGAATTAAATTTAATTTCAATCAAATATTTAATTCGGCTTTTATAAATCTACCCTAACTTTTCTAAAAATTTAAAAAGTATTGTTGACTTACCCTTTAATCCGGACCCTTGTAGCACGATTGTCTTCTCCATTACCCCCATTGGCACTCACTAGTCACTCGAAATTTTAAAAATCGCGCACTACTAAATGTCTTTCAYGCACTCGAGAATACACAACACACACGCACTGTGTGTATAGCCCCCATTTTAACACGATTTCGCACTGAACCTCCAAATAATAAATAATAATTTATCCGGACAACTGATTCGTACGGGAGCTTCGCTAAGACTGACTTGTTATTGTAATAATTTCCTCAAAAACGGCACAAAAAAACATTTTGTAACAGTTCCGGTGCAAAAGGACTTTGTTCTAATTCCGTCCGTTTGACACGTCACAAAGCAATTGGAATATTACCCAATACTACGACGTCACCATTTTTTGCGCCCTTTACACTTGTATTCACAACAAAGGGATTTTAAATCGCAAGATTACACAACCCTCTAATCCGTTAGACATGACGTCAAAATGCTCACATCTGATTGGCTACGAACGCTATCTCGTTTGATAGCGTTTGATACGTCCAAACACGAACTTCTACCGAGTTTCTTGACTTTTGTTTAAAGAAAAGAGTTGATGTATCAAAGTCGACTGATTATGATTGTATACAATTTTTGTAAAATATCTAAATCTGCCATTAAAGTAGCACCGAATTTGAGTTACTGAGTATAAATTCACATTACGCGCAAGTCGAATTTTTTATATTTTCCCGATTTTTGCATTTTTGTTCTTAATTCCGTCTCAAATGATAAAATTCTCCTAGAATTCGACCAATTGACTGAAAAAACATACAGAAGTGAAAATCACTTAAAAATTTGAATTATCAAGTATTAAATTAATGAATTAAATAAAGAATCTTACAAACCAAGTCAATTAAAAAAAAAGTCGTTTTTCAGTTTTATTCAGAAACAATTTCAAGAATTTTTGCTACTAAATAGAGCTAACCTTACAAACCGGAAATGATCTTATTCATTTTACATTAAAAATAAATGCGAAAAACTAGAATCAGAACTCGAAGTCTCAAACAAATACAGGGTGACCCAAGGGTGTGTGCAACATTTTTTCGACAGGGTGCGCCAGAACTCGCGTCCCAGAGAAAATTTTCAAGTCAGGTAAGATACCATTTTGACATTTGACATTTTTTTATATCTATTTAATGATACTGATGATCTTGTATATGTTTTTTTACAATTATTTAGTAAAGCGACAAAAATTTTGCCAATAAAAGCCACAAATAACATTGAACAGAATTACAATTTAGAATACAGCTTCCTTGTTTCCTCTTTTAATAGCCTATAGCAAAAAAACTTGGAAAATTATTTTTCCAACAGAAATAAATAGAGTCAAAGTGCAAACTTTAAACCCTCATAACTTCGAAATTTTTACAGATACAATTTTTTTTACATTTTTTCTATGTTCCTGGTATCTTACCTTATATGGCATTTTTTTTCTGGGGCGCGAGTTCTGGAGCACCCTGTATAGATCGACTTGATTTTTTTAAATGGTAGGATCGACAGTGAGACACATTCTAAATAAAAATATTTTTATTCATATAAGTACAGGATGTTTCAAAATTACGTTGAATGCTAATCAATGGTACGATGAATATGTAGCTGAAGATAAGTATATTATTTGGGCGCTTAGAGATGATGGTTCTGCGAATGTAGAAAAATTACAAAAACAAAAATTCAATGTAAAAAAAACAAAAAATAATTATACATTTTTGAAGTTTAATAATTAATAACAGACAAAATATAGCTAACATACCTACAGGGTGATTTTTTTTAAAACGAGCCACCCTGTGTATCTCAGAAAAATAAAAAAATTAGATACAATATAAAAATCCCGAGACAGGTCAATTTGTATTTACAAGGGGATACTTTTAGTGTACTTTTAAAAGTTGTAACATCAGCCCTCTTTATAATACAAACAACCCCTTCAAAATTGGCTCGGTTTCAGTATCTTAACTTTTCAAATAAGGGTGTTTCACATAATTTTACGAAGCCTGCACTTGTAAGATAATAATACATATTCCAATACGAACTCGATTACAAATTTTGAAAAATTTGATAAACCTCTGTAGTTTGTTTACCCTTTCAAAAATTACAATGTTTTTAGTTAGTTAGTGATTAAGATAGATAAACTAGAATCATATTCATGCCGTCTCTTGAAAGAACAAATGATAACTGTTTCTGAAAAACTGCAGTTTATGACTATTAATGAAACAGTGATTAGTTTGCCAACTAGTGTCATGAGTTTCCAAAAATTCAATAATTAGATGTATGTTTTGTATCCAGTGTTTTGTGACTCGTGTATATTTGGGTGCCTATATTAGGCGCAAGCCTCGTAAAGTTGTATGAAACACTCTGTATAGGAACTCTACTATTCTGACAACACTGCTATCAAAATTCAAAATTGTTCTGTCAGTTAATTTTCCCATAGTTCAGACTTATGAATTTCAGAGCGAAAAAAACCCCCAGTCCTGAAACAATCGACATAACTTTTATAAAACACGACGATAGTTTCTCATGGCCGAGTCCTACAAGTGACGAACTTGAAGGTAAAACTGAATTATGCACCCTCATCGCAACTTTTTCAACTTTCCAGAAAGCCCTGTCATTACCCCCAATTGTTCTACTTGTTCCCTTGACATGAATTTCGACAAAAACAGTGTTATCAGTGAATTATCATCAGTGTCAAGTCTGGACGGACCCATCGAAGATATTTACTGCAAACGTCGCTCATCTAGACGTACCACAACAATGATAAAAATCCCRAAAAATAATTAGTAAGTTTCAGTCCGGATCAGTAACCGCGCTCGCATCGAACCCTCCATCCTCAACCACGTCCTCGACTTCCTCTCCACTTGCTTTTGGAAATGTTCAACAGGTTGTCAACAATTACCAGACAAACACTTTTAAACTTTTATTGTTACAAAAATAATAAATAAAATTTATAGCCCGAATCGAGCCGGTGTCCTCCTCGGCGTCGCCCCAGCTGAAACAATCTCCTGTCCCTTATTCATGGCCGCCTCTCTTTTATCCGCCGCTTCCTTCCTCGCCCTCATCTCTTCCTGCGCCACCTGCATCTGATTCTCCATCTCTTGGAGATGCTCAGCCGCTTGCTTCTTCTTCGCCCTTCCACTTTTCCCAGTTTCTTTCAAAGAGAAGAACATTGGGCCCAATTCGGCCAACCAATGCCCGTCCACTGCAGTGACACACTGCATGTACTCGCGGGCCGTCATCACCAACTCGTGGTAGACGACGTAGTCGGGGGTGCTCCCAAGACCGAAAAGGGCCGACGTGGGGTGCAGGTGGCAGGGCATGCCCGTACGGCAGTTCACATACTCGCCAATGCCCTTCAAACGTGCGGCTTGGTGGAAATAAGCTGAAGAAAAAACAAACATTTCCCGAAATCGTAAATTGGTGTTTTTGACACTTACCAGAGCAAATGCACTTCCGAACAATATCCCAGTCGGTACCACACGACTTGATTTCCAGTTTTTGTTGCACGAGAATATCCTTCAATTGTTGCCTCACTTCTCTCACTTTTCGCATTGCTTTAATGTGGATAAAATGCTCGTTACACCAATGCGATGAGTATTTGTTTTGTTTCCATTGGTTGTAAACATTGAGGTAAGTCAAGTGGTCACTTTCCGGAACTTGAAACTTCTCTCGGACTCCATCGGCTTCCTCTTCGCGTCCTTTCGGCCTATAGAAAATCGACGGTACTGATAACATTGATACAATTATCAAAATTTCTGCAGTACATCCCATTTGACTTGAGACGATTAACATTTGACATTGGGGTGGGTCAAGGGGYAATTCGGCCATTTGTCGGCCTAATTTAGTCAGGACACCGGTATGGTCAAGAGCACCCAAAATCCATAGTTGGTATAAGGAATTGAGGATGTTATCCTAAAAGAAACAAAAAAAAATAATACAGGCTGTCCCAGAGCTCTGTATTTCTTCGATTACTCTGACAGTAAAGAAGATAATGAAATTTCTTGTGGACGATAGACATTCATTTTTTCTATGGTCCAAAAATAATTTCGTTATTATAGGTAATTTCTATATAGGGTGGCGCAACAAAGTTATATTTTTTCTTATGGAACACCCAGTATATTATGCGCTTATTTGAAAGAGTTTTTAATTCTAAGAATATCCATATTAGGTTTTATGGGTCTATCATGGACCGTTTATCATTTATGGGCAATTTTATATAAAAAAGTACCATTTTTGTAAAATCGCAGCGGCTTTACTAAAAAGAAAAAGTGAATAAAAACAATTGCAACTATTTTTACTGAGTCTGGGCCTAAATTATTATGGTACAAATTCATCTTTTGTAACTACTGCAGAGTGTTGACATTCGCAAAATATCAATTATCTTGATTTTTTCAAATGAAACACCCAGTAAGTTATTACTTTATCGTGTAGAGCTTTTAATAAGCTTTCTAAAAAACCTAGGGTTTGGAGGTCTAAACCTTACCTGTTTTGACTTATTCTATTTAGTCTTAAAAATCAAGTATGTTTGCGCTAAAAAAGTTATTTTTTTAAAGTTACGTTAACACCATATCAATCAATCACATTTGTTAGAGAATGTAGAATTATGTAGCTACAGCATGATGGAGCTCCTCTTCATTTTTGTCGCATTGTGCGACAATTTTTAGCAACAGATTTCTTAATCGATAGATTGGGAGGGGAGGACTTTTGCTTTGACCACCGCGATCTCCAGATTTGACTACAATTGATTTCTTTTTATCGGGGTGTGTTGAAGAGAAGGTGTTAAATTCCAATTAGCGTTTCTTGAGTTTTACTTAGTATTTCAATAAACAACCTGTTTTCTTGATTGATGTATGGTAATAACGTAACTTTAAAAAATTATCTAACTTTTTTAGAAGAGGAACTACCCCGCAAACCTACTTGATTTTTAAGGCTAAATAAAATAATTTAAAATTTTGTAGGTTTAAAAAGGTGTACAATAAAACAGGTAAGGTTTAGACCTCCAAACKCTAGGTTTTTTAGAAAGCRTACTAAAAGCTCTACACGATAAAGTAATAACATACAGGGTGTTTCATTTGAAAAAATCAAGATAAATGATATTTTGCAAATGTCAACACTCGGCAGTAGTTGTAAAAGGTTGATCGAATTTCAACCATAATAATTTAAGACCAGACTCAGTAATAATGGTTGAAATTGTTTTTAATCACTTTTTCTTTCTAGCAAAGCCCCTGCGATTTTTCAAAAATAGTACTTTTTTTCATAAAATTGCTCATAAATAATAAACAGTCGATGATAGAGCCATAAAACCTAATATGGATATTCTTAGAATTAAAAACTCTTTCAAATAAGCGCATAATCTACCGGGTATTCCATAAGAAAAAATATAACTTTGTTGCGCCACCTTATACAGAAATTACCTATAATGACGAAAATATTTTTGAACCATAGAAAAAATGAATGTCTATCGTCCAGAAGAAATCGAATTTCGTTCTTCTTTACTGTCAGAGTAATCGAAGAAATACGGAGCTCTGGGACACCCTGTATTTTGTCTAGTTTCAAATTTTTCTTACTTGAGGAGGTGGATCCATGAAGTGGAATTGAAGCAAATCTTGCACTCCCAACGATTTTAATAACAGGACCGTATTGGCTAAATTCGTTCGTTGAATTTCAGGTACTGTCGTTACAAGCAATTCTTCTTTGTATTGCCTTTCGGTGTAGAGTCGGAAAGCCTGACCTGGACCAGTACGCCCCGCCCTTCCCGACCTTTGGTTAGCATTGGCTTGACTTATTGGGTAAATCTGGAGCGCATCCATACCAATCCTGGGATTATAGACCTTCAACTTGCAATACCCCGAATCAATGACGAAAATAATTCCATCGACGGTCAACGACGTTTCGGCGATATTCGTCGCCACCACACACTTCCTGATCCCTTCTGGTGACCTTTGGAAGATTTTCGCTTGTAGGTCGGACGGTAGTTGCGAATAAATCGGCAAAATGGACAATTCTGGTGCGTTTTCGATCTCAGCAAGTCTCTCAGCGAGGACTTCGCAGGTCACTTCGATGTCCTCCTGACCGGGCATGAAAATGAGGATGTCTCCCGATGGAGGTTGGAGGTGGATTTGGAGGGCRTGTTTGACCGCAGCGTCGACATAATCCTCAACYGGATTTTTACTGAAGAGGATTTCGACAGGGAATGTGCGACCGGGGATTGTGAATGTGGGGACGTTGCCGAAAAACATGGAGAATTTGCTCGAATCCATAGTGGCCGAGGTGACGATGAGTTTGAGGTCGTGACGGCGGGCGACAATCTGTTAAAAATCCAGCTTTAAATTTGTGAAAWAAWAAAATAAAAAATCATCCCAAAGTAAAAATGTTTTATTTCGGAACGCAGTTTTATCAGATCGTAAATAAACAAAGTGTTTTGTTTTCTGGTGCCCTCTACAGGCGCTGTTTCACTCCATGATAAGCAAAAATCGCGCGCTCTTTCATTGTCAATGTAATTGTTGTTGTGAACATTCCATAAGTTCTTCGCTTTTCTTCTATAAAGAGAAAGTTTAAAGTGGTCTACGTTGCTTCTCGCACGTGCGTTCATCATGGAGTATGCATATATGGACGGTAAGTACGGGTCAATCTCTCTGTCATTATTCCATTGTATTAATTCATATTCATAATTTATAATTAGTTTCGCTGACATGTTTTTATTAGAGTCAATAAACTCGGGTTTTTTGTCGGTTATCGGTTATGTTGACGGAAATAACACTGACGAGATAATTTCGAAAAATGTTAATTAAAATTAATATAATACGGGTTAAATACTTCGTTTTCTATCAATTTTTGTTGTAGTAATAAGTTGGAAKTTGAAAAGGTGCAYTGTAAATAATATTATTTTCAAATTTTAAACAAACTGATAASGGGATATATTTAGCACAATAATATATAACACTTAAGTCGTAATAAAAATCGATATCGACATTTAATAGCTTTTACGCGTTATCAGGTTCCGAAAACAATATTTTTATGACCTTACTTTTCTAAATTTCTAAATTTATAATTGAAAATGACTAATTTGTATGCACTTTTGAACAAAATCCTCTGTTGTTTCGATAACATGAACTTTATCGCTTTGGTAAACCCATTTGGTTGGGATAACGTGACAAATGTCATAAATTCGAAACAAACAACAAATATTCGAATTTTAAATTGCCTCAAATACATTTTCTTTTAGTACTACAACCACAGTAAAATTTGTACTCACTTATAGTCTGAAAGTGGTTTTTTTTTCGTAATTTAGTGTTCTTATTGTATTTTCAATTGGTAACCTTGAATAATAAAAAATACATAAACTAAACGTCAACTTAAACTATATTGTTCAAGGTCGGTCAATTTTTCTGAATTTTTTCGGAATTCTACCAGAACTTAAGTGATGTACTTTTTTACGTCAAGTGAATACCAAAAATAAGTTTTTATTGTGCCAAAATTTTTTTATCTTTGTAACAAATAATTTGTTCAATGGAGTAATTCTGGCACAGTTTCAAAGTAATAATTCTTCCAGGTTTTATATACGGACTCAATCTAATTCCGTAGTCAAATTCAAGGAAAATTTTTAATTGCCAAGGTCATGGTAATTAAAAGTAGTTTGCAGCTGTCAACTTTGCAAATTTAACACTTTTAAAAACCATAAATTAAATTTGGGTTTTTTATTTTTGCTTTAAGCTAATTTGGCTGTAATGGTGAAGTAAATAGTATTACGAAGTGATAATTAAAAATAAGTTAAAACAGTAAATTAGACGATAATGCACCCAAAAAATTTACAGGGCCTTCAGGAATTTTTACTTTGGACAAATTGTTTGTTAAGCTGTAATTTAAAACCTTCCTCAAATTCAATATTTTTTTTTATGAATAATACTGTTGGATTTTTTTATACTCTGTCTTCATTCCATGAATTTAAAACTCAGTTGGTAAAATAAAAAGTGACAAAAGATATGAAATTTGATATCCCTCATTGTACATTATTCAATGCTGCCAACTGAATTTCAGAATCACAGACGACTTAGATTAGAAATTGAATTGAAGGTACTTTAGAAAAAAATACCAGATGAACAAAAAGTATGAAACCAAACATTTTTTAATTTTTTAGAAAAAAAACAAATTAGCTCGCAGAATAAATTTTCATTCAAATTTTGAAGCATTTTTAAAACCAGTCATATCCTTTTTGGTGATGTCATTTCATACTAAATTAAATCAGTAAATCCATATTTTTTTACTTCCTTTTTAAATGTTTTTATGTTTGTTTGATTAATTTATGCCCAAGTTTAATAAAATGGATATAAGATAATTGAGCCTACAATATTAAACATCGTAGAATTAAATTGCCCTCAGTACACGCAATAAGATGAGAACTTCAAAAATAAAATGCAACACAAAACTTTCTGATATGTAAATGCATGTCTATTTTGTGTTGCACTTTATTCTCGTAAGGGTCGTCATCTTATGCGAATCAACCTGTATAATCTTAAATTCGATCAAAATTCGAAGCAATTCTGAAAAAGAAAGCTTAAAAAACATAAAATTCATGAATATTGAAATTTCTAAAATTCCCAAAAAAAAATCGGAAATTCTTAGCTATCATACGCAAATCCTTTTCTCGATAAGATTTTAGTCATATTTCTTGAACAAAAGTCATTTATCAATTCAAAGAGCCTATCGCATCCTTGTTATCTGTTCAAAATCTTATTCAAACTTCATAAAAAAAAACAATCAAAACTCTCTCTTTTCCAAATTGCGACAAAACTTTATCGCTGCGTTTTAACTTTTCGAAAAAAAAAAGGTCGAACTCTTATGATAAGGCCGTCGCGATAAAATTCGCTACATTTGAAAAACACTGTGTATAATTATCCGTATCGTCGATTGGCTGATCGCCGATCGTCACTTTTTCTATTTTAAAACTTCACCGAGTTTTATTGAAGTTTTCGTCGTCGCGACGTCGACGTAATACCTCTTCGTTTGCCTTCGTTGTGTAATCAAACGTCGACCCAAATTAAAAATCAAGTGCGAATTTTTGCACACCTGAATCGAGTCGCGCGCGCGATTATTTACAAAAATTTCTTATCAGCTGTGATAAAAGTCACACTTTTTGTATACCAACAAGCCAACCAAACGTATCAGTAGTGTGAAAGAGTGTGAGTCGAGTACTAATCCCCAAAAATGATGACAGAAACCCTCGCCAACATCCACCTCAACAAACAGCAGCAAAACCGGAGGGAACGCAATGGTGGCAACCTCCCCAAAGTGAGCAGCACGACCACAGTGTTCCAACTCAAGCAAGAAAACGTCAAAAGAACCGGAAGTTTCGTTGTCGGCCAAAAACTTCGCGAGTCGAAGTGGTTCACACACGCGGAAATGAGCGTTTTTTGTGCTGTGGTCGAATCAGGATTCATCGTCGAACAGAAAGAAAACGACGTTTCGAAATACGGGGTGGCGATTTGGGCGCCCAACTACGGTAAGTCCCGAGTTCCATGCGTGATTTTTTCTACAACTCTTTCTATAGAAAAAAGCAAAAATCCGGAATATTTGACAATCTACACAATCACCGAAAACAAAGGTAAATTCAAAGTCCTGCCCTGCAAATTGGTCGAATTCTGGCCCGAAGGGACCTGTGTCAAAATTAACAATAAATGTGACAAGACCGAGACGCCATTACCGGAAGACACCGTCCGGAATCAGATTCTAGCGGCCGAAAATTCAAAACGGAAGTGGCACAATACCGAACATTTCGCCTATTATTGCCGGTACGGCCCTGTCGCGACCAACGTCAGAATGAGAAAGGTGAGTTTAGCAGTTTTTGCGTTAAAAAAATATTTATTATGACGGGTGCTACCTGTCCTAAAAGCGTGTTTTTATTGACAGAAATTAAAAAAAAATTGACGTAGTAACTTTGACGTAGTGGCAATTGGCAATTAAGTGAAATGACAACAATTTGGAACCAAAAACCTTTGATTGAGAATAAACATCCTTTTTTGCCAATAACGTCAAAGAACGCGTGGAGGGTTAATTTTCTACACATTTATTTTTATCTCCTTGGACATTGGACAAAAATTTTAATCTATGAAAAAATTAGAAATTGTTGTCTCTTAGCAAATTCTTAAAAAAATGGGAAAAACTCCTAGATGGACATAAACCAAAAAAAAGATATTAACCAATTATTTACACAAAAGATTCAACATAAAATTCCTTGTGCTATAAACAATATTTTTATTTATTCGATGTTAAAAAAAATATTATTTTAGTAAATGAAAAAGTTTCAAAAGACTACAAATATCTGTTCAAATATTTTTTAATGTGTACTATGAACGAAAGACTATTTTTTTAGTTTTTTGAATTATTCTTTTATTTTTCGAAATTTAATACTTCGAATAACTCGTGATGTCAAATATTGTTATTCGGCAATTGATGCTCTTGTCAATAACGCTCTCGCTGCACTAAAATTACAAATGTTGGGAAAGAACAATGAAAAGAAATAAATTCCCAATTGTTTGCGAGTGTTGGAATTTTATAAAAGACCTCCAAGGCCGTTATTTTAAAAAAACAATTGCCACACCTGTCATTAGCCAATTAGTGAAATGCGATTTTTATGAAACAATTAATTAATTTACCGTTGAGTCATTTGTTCAAAAGTCATTTTTTCTAATTGTATGATAATTAAGTTCAGTACAGAGTTTGCGTTGCACCACTGATATCCAGATAAAGTATTTACGTGTGAAAATATATACAAATAGAGATAAAATGAGATAATATTCGGCGCCACATCATGCTTCAAATAAATAAATTTTGTTACAGATTACGGATCAACTGCGATTAAATACCGGCGGTTTCTTCCTAAAAATTCGAAGTCTGACAGCTAAATAAAACACAAAAAAAATTTAATTGTAAAAATTAGTATTATCTTAAATTTAAGACTGTTATTTATTTCTTTTATATTGACGTGTAACGACTTATTTTTTATAAAAGTTGTAGTTAGATTTAAATAAAAAATTGACCATTGGATAAATCGTTTCCTTACTTACCTCTCGTAACAAACCGAAAAGGACATCGGTACTAAGCGACCTCTCGTGAGCCTCGTCCATTATTACAGCACTGTAGTGGTCCAAATCGGGCTCTCGTAGACTCTCCCTTAACAAAATACCATCGGTCATGTACTTTATAACGGTGTTTTCCGAAGTGCAGTCTTCGAAACGGATAGCATAGCCGACGTCGTCCCCTACACATTTTTTTTTTCATAAAGAACAAAAAATTGTTAATTCTTCTACCTAATTGGGTGCCCATTTCGTCACTGACACGTTTAGCCACAGACATGGCCGCAACTCTCCTCGGTTGGGTGCAACCAATCATCCCGTATTTGCTATAGCCATCCTCGTGCAAGTATTGGGTGAGTTGGGTGGTTTTCCCGCTTCCGGTCTCCCCTACAATAAAAAATTGAGTCTTAATCGTGAAAAACAGGAAAATGGTATCAAGGAGTGGTTTGTAGATTGTTAAAATCTGTTAAAATGTAAACAGTAAACAAATTACAATCAAACTAAACATTGACTAATGGAAATATTGTTGAGTTAGGATCAAGGAAAATTTCAATTTTGACGTAATTAGATTCAGTTGATTAAAACAAATAATAATTTGCCTCAATCAATGCCGAATTGAACTCTGTTTACTTGTACTTGTTTATTTATTTTCAACAACAATTCCTTATCTCAGTTACGATGCAATATTAAGGTCGTGGAAAAATCAAGAGGTGATGTTACCCAATTTTGAGAATTAAATAATGTCTCAATCCAGGTCTCAGAATTTGAAATTTTACTAGCCTTAAGGCCAGTTACAAAGACAAAAATATGGATGTTTGAAAAAAATCATTTTTTTCAGCAATTTAACTCTGGTTTAGTTTGTTGTTCTTTTATTTGGTTGTTGACTCGCGCGTCATAGCTTATTTCTGACACCCTGTAAAGCACAACAAAACGTAATAGTGTAATATATCAAATAAAGATTTTTTTCAACTAAACTAAAATTGTAGAAAAATTCATGTATTTTCTGCAATTTCAAAAAATCATAATTCAATGTTAACGATGTTTTAATTATTTTTTTTAAAGGAAATGTTTATTTTTAATTAGATTTTTGATACTAAAGCACAAATTTTGCTACAAATTATGATAGAATCGTATTTTTTCTCCATAAAAGAAGGTAGTGGCGTCTTAAAATTTATATTTGTCACAAAATCGGCTCAAGATCGTTTTTGAGCCTTTTTTTCAGTTAATGATTACTCTTTTGTGTCACAGATTTAATACTACTCTTACTTAATAAGTCATTATTAGTAGCCTAAAACTTTTTATAATTTTTTTTAATTACATTTTTATAAATTGATTTTGTAAGACATTTTTGATTAGTTGATGTTATTAACCTGGTACAATCCCATTATGTCTTGTTTTTTATCAAATTTATTATCAAAATCAATTTTCCCTTGAAAACCTAAACAATCCAAGAATCCTACGTCAAAAAGTATTGCGCATTTGAAATTTTAATCCAGTTTATCTAGAAATCGTCCTCGTTCCTTATCGTGATAAGATAAGCACAGGTCATGTGTTAATTAATTTTTTTTTCTCCCAAATATCGTCTCATCATCCGCTTCATCATCAATCCTCTTACCCACAATGATAACAACCGAATTCTCTCTGATAACATTCAACAATTCTTGCCTAACGGCAAAAACGGGCAAATATCGTCTCTGTTCCAAAATAGTCTTCTTCTTGGCAAAGTCGCTGGAGGCCTCCGTCGATTTCATATGTTCGGCGAATTTCTGATCGGTTTTGTAATCAGCAGTGTCGTCGTCTTTATTGAAACGTTTATCTTCTTCTTCTTCTTTTTTCTTGATTCCCATGATGTTGCCGATTTTGGTCCCCCCGAGTTCCCAGTGCTTCTTTTGGGCCTTTTTGCGCTCTTTCTGCTCACGGTAGACTCGTACAAGATGGGAGCCTTTGCGCGAGACTATGGCCATGTCGGAAGTGGGGTCCCTACACAAAAAAACAAAATTTAATTTCTGACTCTGGAATTAAGTTGGCAACATTGACTTTAAATGACAAGTAGGCCACTTTGATCAGAAATTTCATTTACCTAACAGGAATGACCGGTTCTGGCTGTTTAGTGAAGACAATCCTCCCGTCCAAAAACGGGGGCACAATATTATGAACCAACAAGTGGACCCGATCGATGGATTCTTCATCGTAATCTTCATTAAAATCGATGGAATGTACCGCCCCCGAAGTCAACATTCTGTTCCTCTCCCACAGCTCATTATCCTTATTTATCTGTCTTTGTTGGGCCGAAAGCCGCTTTTTCTTCCTTTGCTCCAACTGTTCTTCCTTCTTCTTCGTATACTCCTCGCTCACGCTCGCAAAGGGGTTATTCCCATCGTCGTACCCCTCGTCCATGTTGTACCATTCCCTGTCAATTCTCTTCTGCTCCTCCTCCCATAATTCCCGGTCGACGGTATTATCCCACTTGATAATCCCATCTTTCCCCGGCATGGGTGTCGCCCCACTGCGCTTCCTGTCTTTCGCCCAGGAATTATACTTGTGGGCTGGCGTAAACCTCGCACTCTCGTCCTCATACTTCCTTCTTTTACTCTCGCGGGAGCTTCGCTCGGACTTGCGCGACTTGGTGCTCCTCTCCGACCAATCACCACCGCCCCCCTTGTACGTCGAGGGCGTCGGGAAGTCCCACGAGGACTTTTTC
The DNA here is from genome assembly GCF_015345945.1 of Tribolium madens. NCBI lineage: Eukaryota > Metazoa > Arthropoda > Insecta > Coleoptera > Tenebrionidae > Tribolium > Tribolium madens. Next base: position 10,724,759 of record NW_025401069.1, read on the forward strand.
GAGGGCCCTACGTCGTCATCGTCATCCCATGACGACTTTGAAATTTCGTCCTTGTGTCCCAAATTGGGGGTTTTGGGCTCGTCTCGGAACCTAGGGGTTTTCGACCGGTGCGAACTCTCCCGTTCTCTGTCTCGGTGGCGCTCCCTGTCTTTGTGCGAGTCCTTCCGGTGTCGGTCTTTCGTCGTCGCGTAAACCCCCTTTTCCTTCTGTTTGTTTGAGTTTAGACGCTCGATGAGACGTTCGCGGGCCTCCTCACTGATCCCCCCTGTGTACGTGGGGGTCTCGTTATGGGGCATCCGGAATTTGCGACTGTCCTTCACCGGTTTTTCTTTAAATTGTGGACTTGTATCGTAAGGATTATCGTTGTCGTCCATTGAAAAGGACATTTTACGAGCTGCTTCTTCCTTTTCCTTGCGTTTTGCAGCCGCTAAACGGTCGAGTCCCAAGAGAGAAGGTTGGGGCACTTTGAACGTTGGGGGCTTCTTTTTCACGATCAAGCCGCCTTTTTGGTCACTTATACCCTCCAAACGGTGCAAATTTTCTTCAGAATCCATTTCTTCTTCGTTTAATGTTATTTATAAAGCAAATTGTTAGGTAAATATAACCTCACTTTTAAAATCACATAACCATACTTCTTAGTCAGGTTGGTAACAGATGTCCAGTGGCGTGCGTAGTTAAATAAACAGAAATTAATTTTTGTTTCAGTTTCAGTCAACAAAATTAATATTTTTAGCTTCTAACCACATAAAACGCCAATTTTATTAAATAAAAATATATTTTTAAAGCCACATTTTGAATTAAAACTTAAAGTTTTAGTTATTTTAATTTGTGGGTAGTGGTATCTCCTCATTTTGGGATTCTAAGCATAAGCGTCTCATTTATCTGGTATAGGGGCTCACAAAATGATTCACGTTTTACTGTATAACAGTTTATTTGATACAAAATTCATGATTTAATTTTTTCCATGTCGTCTTCGTTTTTTTCCCAGTTGGTTGTAACAAGATGTAACGCTTTTTCCACACTGTAATAATCCTTGTCTTTTTCTTTTTCAATGTCGTCGTCGTTTGGAAGGGCAAAATGAACTACCGGGCTTATAAAATCGCGATGTACGGGTGGATCGTCATTTTCTAATATATAACTTATCAATAACCCACAAATTATTGTAACAGAAGCGCCTATTGTAGTGTAGTAGTAATTCGATACTCTGAATAAGAAAAATGGTTTCGGTTTTTCTCCATCTTGGGTACTGTAATACAAAAAATTAAAAAAGCCGATTTTTAAACATGTGACTTACATTTGTGTGAGATTGCTCAATAAGTGACTTATAGTGGAGTTTTCGGTGTCAAACGATGATAAAGTGGAATTAAGTGTGGTAAAAGGAGAAACTGTTGTAATGTTAGCTAGACAACCATCCACTGACGTCGGTTTTGGCACATCAACTATGCTCCCTTGTGCTTTGTAATACTGAGACATCATGACAATCCATGACGCAAATAATAATGCAATAATTGATCCATAAAAACAACCCTAAAAATAATCTTTAAAAAAAATTAAAATAATTACTACAAAACCTACTTTACTTGAAGCTTTCGGGAACAAAATCCCAAGTGTGAACATGCCCAACAAAGGCCCTGATGTAACCCCTCCTAGACTTATAGCCAAAGGGAGAATCCCTCCAAGATGCTCAATAACAAACACCAAGGCCGTACACAAAACTCCGGTTATAACCACCAATAGTTTCAAAATATAAGTCGTGGTTCTCTCCTCCACGTGTCCAATTATTTTCGAAATGAAATCTTCATACATGGTTCCTGCTAAACAATTGAGACAGGCAGATAGGGTACTCAAAGCGGCACAGAAAATCCCAGCGATGAAAAGTCCGGAAAGTCCCGGAACATAAGATGCGACGTCCATGACATAGTAGGGCAAAAGTTGGTCGTTTTTCTGCACAGTTCCGGTCGTAAACGGATCACAGTGGGCGTAGCGTGCGTACATCATGAGTCCAATGAAGACACTAAATGACGACACGATGCTTATACCAATCATGAAATAGATAACGCATCTAAAAAATTGTGTTAAAAAATAAAAAATCCGGGTTTGGAGGTATACCGTTTTGATTCCTGGAATGTGGACACGGAGAGGAACTTCTGGACACAACTTTGATGAATCCCCGCCATGGAGAGCCACCCTATAGACATACCAACTGATGTAATCCAGAAAGAGTCGCGTTTGGTTGGGTCCGGGTCAAAACTAAAGAAAAAAATTAGTGTGTCACTCTTGTACTCATGTCACTTACTCGAAAATATCCAGTCGATGTCCTTCCAGGGCTTTGGACCAAATGGCCCCAAAGCCGCCCCCTGCCTTGACCCCGATAACAAAAACCGTGATAATAGCCCCTGTTGTGACAGTAAACTGCAGAGTGTCAGTCCAAACCACTGCTTTCAAACCACCGAGAGTGGTGTAAAAAATGCAAACTCCGCAGACTACSGGAGTTATAAAATGGATGTTGATTCCAGTAGCGGCTGATAATGCTAAAGCCGGGATGTAAATAACAATTGGTAAGTACAAAAACAGGCCTAGGGCGAAAAGAAACGACGCTAACATCCGGTTTCGGTTGTCAAATCTTCGTTCCAAGTACTCGTAAGTGCTGGTAATTTGTAGTTTGTAGAAGACWGGGAGATAGACGTAAATTGTTGCGAATGTGACAAAGATTGCTGCAATAAGCAGGAGCCAATAAGAGGCTCCGTAGCGGTAAATGTCAGCKGGTACGGCCAAGAGAGTGATCCCAGAAATGTGGCTAAAAAATCACTTTGAGTTTTTTTCGTGCCAAATTTTTTCACATACCTGGCAATCAGRGAAACCGAAATCGGGAACACTTTCATCTTCTTGTTCCCCATCAAATACTCATCTGCTGATTTTTGCTTGCTGCCAAAGCACCCGAAGTAAATCCCGATCAYGGCACTTAGACCCAACATGACGCAAAAAAGGATGTAGTCGTACCAAGAGAACAACACTTTGGGTACGACTCTGGCAACATCGGGAAGAAGTGTTGTTAGACCAGCCATCGCGACTTCTTCTGGTTGACTAGAAGTTGCGTTTCCTCTTCTTTGATGTATAAATAGTCTCGTAAGGTTTGCTCACCTTATCTTATTTACCCTCCAATTGCAGAATCTATGACTGGCATCTTTTCATTAAGAGAATTTTGGCTGAGCTTTCATGACGAGAATTTTAAGATTTAATGCAAGTTAAATAACATGGAGATAAGACGTAATAAAAGTGATTTATTCACGTATACGAAAATTCTAACACAAACTTTGAATTAAAAAGACAACGTCTTTGGTGTGAGTTTAWCTCTGTTTGATCAAGTTAACAATTAATTGTGTAATGAATTGGAACATTTTGGTCACAATAGACTGTTGTGGTGTGAGATAAAAAATGTAAATAATATAATTATTGTTGTAATAGTATCTCTTACTTCCAATCAAAGATTGTTTATTTGATTAYTAAGACAACAATYCAAAAAATAAAGAGAAAAGATTTATTTGATGTAAAAGTCATCAGAAAAATTACATTTCGAAAATATCTATAATTGACAGCAATATTTGGCAGCAGATATGTGGTACCCAGTTACCCACTATTGTCAGTCCTTTGTTTCAGTAATAACAAAATAAAATCGCAWTGGACTAGGCTTACTAATAAATAAAACTCGACACWAGAACCGCCCTAACCTGTCATTGCCCCACCCTCACAACGGGCGGGGCTAAGACCAGTAACATACAATACACAGAGTACAGTTTTTGATATGTCTCGTTTTGTCAAATTCCAGTCATTCAATTGGCTACTTTCAAAACAAAAACAACATCGTCGAGCCAATAGTACGACTGCTGCAAATCCCCCTCGCACAAATAGGGAACTCTGGTCCAGGATACGACTTCGTATCCTGCAGGAGTCAAAACATCGTCCACTACACTTTTCACTTGTTCTTCGAAACAAGTACCGACGATTGGGAGTAGCTCTTTTGGTTTGTGGTCACGTGAACCTGGAACAAAATGGCGGTGATTCACGAAATGGCGGCGGGGGTTCCCACCTGCTTCCACGTACGCGGAAAATGGGAGGACGACAGCGAGGAGGACTAGGCCGTCTGGTTTGAGCGAAGTTTTGATTTGGGCAAGGAGCTGGTTGGGGGTGTCGCAGCGGTCGATGAGGTTGAGGCAGGAAATGACGTCGAATTTGTGGGTTTTGTGCCACGTGTCGATGTCCAGGAGGCTGCAATTATGTAAAAAAGAGATAAAGTGGATGGTTTTTTGTAACAAATAATAAAGAAAAACAGTTTTGTTGATAGTAGATACTAAAAACAAACTTTTACCACAATGTTGTGACTAAAAATAATTTAGTGTTTTTGAGCCTGAGACACCTGCTCTGAGGTTGTATCAATAATTTTAAAAGCTGTGTCGGGCTAATTAAAGTCGATGCATAAAAACGCGACATTGTTGCATCTTTGTATCCCTCCTAATTAGTCCGATAAATCTCGACCAGCCCTCGTAAACTTAAATCGTCCACCCGAGAGCTCTTGTCCCAATCTGTTAAGTAAGTCTTAATTAACTCTGCACTTAGTTTTATGAGCGAAGTTTTACTACTCAATGACATGAAACCGACTTTAATTACTCGAGATAGCTGAATACTGCAATTAAACAGTATCGCAGATGCAGGAGAATTGCATTATTCAATCTGGCGCTTTATTGCTGCACGAAAAAATCAAATCAAATACCCACAAGTAGCCCCGGTTTTGTAGAAGAGTTCGCATGGTGGTGGACACCTCAGTCACGTAGGTCTTGTCGAAGAGGGACGAGAGGTGAGTGGTGACCTCGCCGTCGCCGGCACCCAGGTCCAGGAGGGACTCCTTGTGCCAGGAGGGTTCCACGCGGAGGAGTTTCAGGAACTGTTGGAGCGAGAGTACGAACATGGACCCTCTTTGCAGCCACCTGAAAATAAACGCCAGCATCACCACCCGATCTCAACCCCATAGAATTATTTAGATTAAACCCCAACTAGTGATTAAACCTTCTTCTTCCGAACGTAAATAATTCATCCCATCTGGAATCCGGGTAATAACCGGCCTTAAACCGCTTAAAAATTCAGTTTGTCCATCTGATTAAAGCCAAAAACCCTCTGGAATAATTTAAATATTGCATTGGTCGGATAGCGTGTTCACCCGCTCCTACAAATATTTAATTGGAAGAGAAGCCAATTACGCCATTACTCTGAAATTAAATGAGGAAAAGGCCGACATATCTGAGGTGGAATCGGAGAAGTATAAGAGCCACCGCCCTGCTCTCGTCGTCTTGCCGCCCTCAATCATTTTCAATATGAAATTTTTATGTATTGATCGAGTTTTTTAGTCTCGGGGTGGGCGGGGGATTGATTGAGAGGGAGAAGAGGGGCGATGTGTGCTGTCACTTCGCCGGACATCGACGGTCGTAAGATTTTTTATCAAAACAATCACAAAAATAAATGTGTTAATTATGGGAAGTAGGCAACCAATTATACACACAATGGCAGGGTAATAATTATAAGATTTATAAGACAAAAGGGTGAGGCCCAAAGGCATCCTTTCTACTTAATGTGGTAACAGAATGAGTCAATAATCGGCCATAATTATGTCTTTTATGGCCAAACACTCTGTCATGCAAATTACACATGTCTCTTGTTGTTACATAAATTACATTTATGATGAGTGTTGTGATTATTCAATGTTTAATTGTTTTTAATTACTCTTCTTAGACGTGACTCATGAATTGTTCAAATGACCTTTTGTGAAACGACATAAAAAAATAAACCATCTATCTGTGTTAAAATCACAACTCGTCCCAATAATAAATATTGTTTCTTCTTTTGTTCTATCGAGTGAATTACTCGCTGGAAAATCAACGCTAAATTAAAATGAAATTGTAATAACACATGCGATTGTAAATGTATTTAAATGGATAACGGGAACATTAACAGTGTTCGAGTTTAATGATAATGTTCGCACGTGTAATTTCTTTGTTGAAGAACGACTGTTTTTTGGTYGATTTTTTCGGACGTAATTCTGTTATTACGTTGAGTCATACATCAGTCAGCAGAATTATTATAACCGTTTGGTAAATTAAATGAGTGAATCATTGCAACTGGTTCAATTTTCAAAAAAAAGATTAATGTAAACAAAAATTGTTTTTAAATTTCGCGGCGTGAAAAAAATTAACGCAAGGTGTCGCCACTTGAGTTAAGTAATTTATTAGGGGTGAACGCGTCCGATTCAAATTCCTGAAAATAAACTTTGAAAATTTGAAAGAAAAAGGTTTGGGGTCGTTTTTGGATGGTGAAAGGAGTCCTGTGGATGAAAAGGTCAGATTTTTCTACTATTTTCCCGATTTAATTCAATTTGTTTCATTTTCAACAATAATGGGCCGGTCCATTATTACCCCCGCTCAGGGTCAGGGTAAATAAATAAAATCCAAAGAAACAAAACAAATAATTTAATCAAAGTTAATCTTTTTAATTAGGAATTAAGTCTATCACGTTGAAAACCGGTTCATTTCCGTGTTTTACCCTCGGTTATGAAAGGGTTAGTGACCTTCGATTGTCTTCGATTAAACATCGATCGCGTGATTATGTCTCTCAGTCAGCTTTGATTTTCGCTCTTTCAAGAATTCACACTTCGCAGATGGTGAGGTTTTTCAAACAGAAATTACTGTTTTGTGCCAAATGAGAATTATTTTTAAATAAATGATTATTCTCGTAAGACGTTTTTTCATTACAATTACATATTTTCTTATTATTTGTACTAAATTTTAATTCAGAATTACATTAATTAATTCGAGCTAAGTCAAAATTAATCACAAAAATGTTCGAATTTACTTCAAAATTACTACCTACTACTACCTTAATTGAGAAATTTGTGTTTGATGTTATTTAATTAACGGTCCGGTTGAGCGACGTTTTGATACACTTTGTAACTCCACCAATCTTTATGATATTACCAAAAAACAGAAATTTTTAGATGTCGATAACGTGTTTAAAATTCTTGAAAATTTTGGTATTTGATATTGTCAAGGGCCGAAAACCATTATTTTACTGTACAGTGATGGACAGTGAATTTCGTCCACCCAACTTCGTGAATTCACAAAAATTCACTGTAGTCTGTGCTTTATTGTCATGATAACTGATGACATTCAAATACGTATTGTCAAATTCACCGCCTCCTTAATCAAATGTATCAATATCCCGCCTGGGCATTTCATAAAAAATGCATTGGAGCAGTGATTCCGATTTTTTCTTAGTTACGGGGGTTACTAAGGAAAAACTGAATAATTTTTAATTATTAACGAAAAATAACGCAATTAATAAATGCTGGGAAGGAAGGATACAACAAAACTAGATACGCCAGGGAGAATTGATAACCCTTTAAACTAAAAAACTGGATTTGTCAAAAATTTTCCCCAGATTAAAGCGCCAACGGGAATCACTTGAACTCAAAAAATGCCCAGACGAGAAAAGAATTATTTCTATGGAGACGGCGATGGTCAAATTTAATCAAATTTGAACATGCCAGCAGTAAGTGCGTTTAATAAAATAAAAATTATCTCCCTGGTACAAGAACGTATGTCCCAAAGACGTTTCTCTATACTTTTGGGTATACCAGGGACTACCATTACAAAGGACAAAGGTAAAAAGTAGCAAGGAGCATCCAGCATTCTGTCAACATGACAAACGTTAATCAAAATTCTGAAATAAGGTTAGAAAAACCCAAAGAACACTTTTAAACTGTCAGGGAAATTGGATAGACGAAATTCACTGTCTGTCACTGTATTGTCGTCAAGTAGTCTGTTTTTTTTTTTTAAACGGAAATTACCAAGTAAAAATTTTGGTAAAAAATGCATAGCATAGCTAGAAATTTTGGTGGCTTTTTGTTTTTGTCTATAAATTTTGTTAAAAATTATGGTTATGATTTCATGTATAAATGTCAAAATTTTGACTTTTATAAACTTTGTGTACAGTTGGAGACAAAATACTTTGGTCGTCACTTTTCTGACCTTTAATGTAATTCAACCTTTAACGTTAAAATGAATGACAATTTCAAATTAATGACAGCTATTATATTTTCCTATCAAAAATATGTACATACAACTTGACAGTAGCTAAAAATAAGGTTAACAGTTAATTGGTGCATGTTTTTATTTGTGTTTTTCTGTCACTGAATTTGACTTTTGATCCGTTTTGTGGTGCAAACGGTGCGGTTTAGTGTCGGGTAATCACTCGTGTGTATACTAGCTGTGGGTGTCGATGGTCGAACACATAATCCCGCCGATATATAATTTTGATATATTGCAATACGACCTTAATGCGCCACTTTTCAAAGCGATTGCATTCGTATATAAATCACTTATTAAACGCAGAGAACTCGACCGTCCAGGCCGTACTTACGTGTAATTTTCTATCCTCATCCATTTCAGCCGCGATTAAAAACCGCGGCCGGTAAAGCCAAGATCGTTGTTAACGCCGAAGGCTTGCGGGACCGCCGCGAGACCAGAGATACTATCTTTGTTCCAGCTCGCTTTAATTGATAAGAGAGAGTGTGTGTGTGTATTGATGGAGGTGTCGGCGATTTTGATGCGTGTTGTGAGACCGTTAAGGGAAGCTACAAGCTTTGACAGCGATAATTACTAACCGCCCGTTGCTTTGCATGCAAAAAAAGTAAAATTTCGAGCCTATTTGCCATTTTTCCCAACGCATGCTGATTCGTATCAGTTATACGACGAACAAACAAAAACCGCATTCGKTTTAAAATTTTAACCGAACTACACACACAGGTGCGCTTAATGCCCGAGAAAAACGAGGAAAAAGTCCGCGTGGTTACTTTTGTTACACTGTATATAGGTAAGAAGAGTTGCTCGGACCGGTCGTCGTCGTGTCTTTGACTAACGTGGATGTGCAGAAGTTGGTGTGGACGGGTGTAAGACGGGCGCGTTCATTTGCCTAATGGCTGGCCTATTGTTTCTGGACAGCAGGCAGCGCTCGCAGACACAAGATATATGTCCCGTGTCCGATATGTCCTCTTCACTTGGTCGCGGTGTGGACCCGACCATCAGATTAATTAGAAACTTTATTTTTTGGCTTGCCGCCTTTGTCGCGGTCGCGTACGCGAAAACCTGATCTTGAGACTATTTTACCGAGTTCTAGACTCCCCGGATTACATTTTGCCGTTTAGAAGAGGTAAAATTGGAACATTTCGTTGTCTGTTACGTTTCCATAATGTCAAGTTTTTTCACTAATTTTTTTTAAAAGATATAAAATATAGGGTTATAAGGTTACAAAGGGATAAGGTCATAGAAACTTTTCTCTAACTTTAAGGTAACATACATATTTTTTTTATATCTTAAATACTTAATTCATTTGGAATCTTGATTCACATTTCCATCAGGTATTTCAAAATTCGAACTAGAACTTTTGTATACCTACTCTTTGCGTGAAAGTAATTTTTCGTTTTTCGTATTACCTACTAAAGAAAAAGTTGTCTATGTTTGTCCAAAATTGTTAAGTAATAAATAAATATCGTTGATCCGCAAAAGTCGCAAAAGTGCTCACTTTTATTAATAAATGTCACAAGTAAAACTTTGACTTTTCAAGCATGGAGTAAATTTTTTTTTTGCCTAAGCGTCTGTACTTTTACCATGACATTACTGACATTTACCAATGTTGTTTCTTTCTTGCTTTTTTTCTGCTTCAGTAACGTCTGAAGACGTTGTAGATTATCAGCATTCGACATTCTGCACTATTAACTGCACTAGTTAAATTAACACTTTCGAAAATTTTAACACAAATTCCCATACTGACGCATGACGTTTGTTATGATTTCATTGCTAAGGCCCTGATTATTTTGTTCATTTCCTTTTTAATTAAGTTAACGTTTACTCCTAATAACATAATGTACTATTTTTATCCAAATTTTATTTTAAATTCTACACTGACATTCATTCCTTCTCTTCCTATCTGATTTTCGAAATTCCTCTTTGTTTTAGAGTTCTATAATTTTCTATATTTTTTGACAACTTACGCAACATTTTTTTTAGGTTCCTTTTCTCAGCTAAAACTGTCTAATAAAAATGTTGCAATTTGATATCGTTCGACATTAGAATACCAAATATGAGGCTGTAATTAGTAAAAATTTGAACAGTCAATATTAAACCTAATTTTGGTCAATTACATACATAACGTATGGTCCTAAAGTTTTGGGAATTTTTTTAGATGTTTATAACTTTTTTAAAACTCGCTGATCGAGCCTGAGGTATATTGGGAAGATTGTCTACTTTAGGTACAAAATTTATATTGTTTTCATCAAGTCAATTTGTAGCTTCTCTACCATTGTGGCATGAATGAAAATTAGTCCAAAACATTATATCTTCATTGGCATGATATGTCTTTAAAACTTTATCGAATCGAGAGAGACATCTTTGAATATAAGTGGTCTTTGAAACAGCGAATCTTCGATCTAATTTTTGTTGTGAAACTCCAACTTTGTTTTTAACGGCTTCAATTACTCTTTGTTCCCATAAAATTTTGGGTCAACCACTTTTGGACAAATTAATACAGGGTATACCCTCTTCACATTCCATTATGGTCCGGTAAATTGTTGTTACAGAAATACAGTGCGATCAAAAAGTTTTTCTATCAAATAGGCGTACTAGTTGAGGACGTATGTCGCTTGGAAGTTCGTATATCAGCTAGATGTCAAAAAATTATTTTATGAAAAATAAAATATTGATCTATACAAATTGAATTACTGTATGAAACATCTTAAAACACCCTAAAATGAGATGTAGTTGAAGTTTATTCATACACATCGTTCACCACGATTTGTTGTTACAGTTTACAAAAAAAAATATTTTGACATTTCTTATTTACCATTGTGACATTTTATCTTCCGCAGACACAAGTTTTACATTTCTAGGCTTGCTTGATAGATAAATTTTTTGATCGCACTGTATTTTGTTCACTATACATTGTAACAATTTCACGATTAGGCATTCGCCCAACTAGATTGTAAATGCCTTAACGAATATCTAGCTTATAAAACATTTTCGAAAATGCAATTGAAACAAATAAACTGCCGTAACATAAACAAGCTAGTTGCCATATTTTACTTCCAGCAACAACCTGTTGGTATAAATAAAAACCATCTAAAAAAATTCCTAAAACTTGAGGACCATACGTTATTTTTATTCATTTTGCATCTAAGTTTAAATTATTAAATTGTTCAAAATGACAAACAAAAAAAATAAAAATTATTTATTTGCTCGCAAAAATGACATTTCGTATATGAAATAATGATATTTTAGTTTATGTTTGTGACACACTATAGGAAAATCGCCAACAGTCTGAAATTTTCACTTAGCGTAGCTCGCGCCTCTAGCTCGCGATATCTCATCGTCATGTTGCAGCTGTGTGATTATGTCTTTTTCCCCGCGGCAAATGTACGGTACGGCCCTGTCTCGAGGCTTTAAATGGGCGTAGGACGCGTGAAGGAATCCAACATTGCATAGCTCGCGGCCGCGCTTATTACCCTAATCACCCTAATCGAAGATTTACAATAAACGCGCATGCGTACCGATTATGATTGAAATTTAATTTTTCACTGGAGGCCATCGATTTTCTGCTTTGCATACTTCGAACATATAATATATCGCCTCAGCCGAGATACAATATTTTGTGGAAATTGTCGGGTGTTTGTCTATAATTAAAAAAGTCTCGCGAGTATGATGGAGATTAAAAATATCGGAAAGTGGTGTGATGAGGTTCACGCACGATTTGTTATTCGTAATAATTCGTTAAGTGGCATTTTATGGTGCCCTCGTAACCGCCCGAGTGTATTTTATCGGTGTAAGTGCGGATTTGAATTTATCTCATTTACATTGAGTTTACTGCTTCGTCGTGGCATATCTACTCAAATCCGTTTATATTAATACAAAGTATACGACGGTTGGGAGCTCGTTTGGCGCATCCGAGAGCGAGGATTGTGTGTCTTCGACGGTTTTAATGATTTTCACATTCGATGAAACAAGAAAAACTAACGATTCTCACACGAGAAACGAGAGTAATGACGCCATATAGAGAGGAATCGAATACCCAGTAAACAGGGTGTCGATGTTCAATGCACTATTTTGTCACTTTTCGAGAAAGAATTATTTTTGAAAAGTAAATGCAACTGCCTGGTGGTAGCTAATTTATAGACACCTGTATCACATTTAAAAGCTCATATTTAGTTTTCTACTTTAAAATAGAATCAATTAATTGTCACAACTTGTAGTTTTCTTCAATTAACTTAAATGGTTTTACTGAATATGAAATTTATGTTGCTATAAAGTAACTATCAAGTAAATGCACTGCTGGTAGTGATCAAGTACTCATTTTTAAAATCAAAGATTATGCAGCTGTCTTTGCTTTTATTCACTTTATTTAATCACCATTGAAAAATAAAGAAGCTCAAATTTTTATTTTGTCTCATGCCATTATTCGCAACTTTTTTCTTAAACCGCCTCCACTTATGAAGACGTCTCCAGTAGTAACATATCTGTCACGGCGTTTTTCGTTCACGTTGATTATGAAAAGATTTTTAAATGTTTTTGCTACCGCTCTTTATGCCGTCTTCGAAACGTCGTTTTAGAAGAGTCGATGCCGCCTTGTATTCAACGTAGCGGCTATTGTTGATGGTGGCTTGCCACAAAGCGATCGCTTATTTCGTGTGATATTGTATTCTCTTCTCTTCAAAGGCAACTCTTCTTGTAAACGCGCCGGCGACGTTCCTTAGCGTCCGCCGCCACTCCATCTGCTTAGACTTAGATCACTGTGTTAATACCATCAACTACAAAAAACTAAATTGGCTTTTTGTGTCCGGATTCCGGAAGACGTAAACGATCCACGGCCAACACCAATTAAAATATGGATCGTCGAACGACTATTTATACAGGGTGTCTAAACGAAGCAAACGACTTTCTATACAGACTGACCTAACTAAGACTTCCTAGCCTAATATTTGACATTTTCTTTGATTTTTTTGGCATTATTTTTCTTTACTCAAAAATAGCTTCCAAATTCGTTACCTAAACAGTTTTATAAGGTATTAATAATTATGGTGTTTAATAATACAGTGATATACATTTATTGTGTTTGAGTTTCGAAAAAATCACAAAAATAAATATTTTTTTCAAGATTACGATAAGATCGAAGAGCTGTATAATTTCATAATTAAGCCGTGATCTAATAGTTCTATAAATCGCTGTCAGAAATCGTGGCTCGGGTAATCCCCCGCCCTTCCGTTGCGTAAGACGGATGCATCCGGCTCGTTTAAGGGATCGCAGCCCCACAGCAACCCACCCCCGCCTGATTCGCGTCTCGACCCCTAGGTGTCGCCCGTGTCCTTCTCGGCAGGAATGCAAAAGGAGAAGTAAAACGACGTCGAGGACGAAGACGACGACGACGACGGTGCGCGCTCGTCCTATAATAGAAGAATGGGTGAAAACAAAATGAAGCCACCCGCCGCCGCCCCCTTTCGGCCCCAAGTGTGAGATGTATGCATTAGACTTTCAAAGTGTCCCGGCCGTTTCCCTGGCAACGCAGCCTCGGCCTGATATGACGCCCGGGCAATTTAATAAGATTCTGCGTCCCGGGTTCGCGGCCCGCCGCCCCCCGACGCCGCCTACACACGCCGGTTATTATCTTGACAGGCGGCCGTAACTAGCGCTTCTTACCTGCGGCAGCGGCGAAGAGGCCACCGGGACGATATTCACCGCCACTACATCGGCCCGAGGACACCTGTCGATTGGGGGCCGCTGATGGATGGATAAGGGTCAAGGTTACGGGAGGTGGTCATCCGTTCGCTAAAAAAAGGGACGGAATGCCGAAAATCGATGAACTGTTTAGGGGCGATGGTCGGGAAAAAAAGAAAGGTTCTGAAAAGCTATTAGAACCTCCAAGATTAAAATTTTATAATCAGAATGAGGACTTTCATGTTTTATAAATGTAAAAACTCCTCTAGTTCACTCTGTATTACTAGAAAATAAAATTGCACTAGGTATTGGTAATTGCAAGAATTTAAGTCATCATTGATAAATTTGTTCTTCTGGTTACCGAAAAAAGCTCTTAGATCCGTTAATATCGTAATGTAATAACTGCATCGATCAAATTGCAAACCTAATTTAGTACCCATCCTACTTAAGATAATTGACTTTGGAATCATTTTTCCTTCCACTCTCATAACCCGATAAAAAAGCTTCTTCAAAAGGTTTTTGACATTATTAAAAGACACATTACAAGAATGCAAACTGGCCTGAGCTTAAAAGCTCACTTATGTAAACAAGGCGAACAGAGAAAATTCGAGATTTAATATATGTGAGGAGCACCGACGAGAAAGAAGCGTTTATATATTCAGGTTCTTTTGAAAATCGCACAATATTTCAACCGGCGAAATAATAATAGTTGGCGAAAAGAAATAACGAGGATTTTTCAACAGGATATAGTTTTAAAATGGCGTCTCTAACGATCGATTTAGAGACGAAAAGAAAAAAAATACATTGCGATGCATATAAATTCGTTGTGTTCCTTTGTTGTGGTGTTTTTTGGTGTCGGCGTAATGAAGGAATAAGCGTGAGTAAATTTACGCGAGTGTTAAAAAAGGCTTGTAATTGAAAAGTGAAAAAAATTTTAATGAATCATTTCGAGAATAAATGAGGTTTCTCGGAATCTCGTCCGTTTTTATTTTAGACATTCAAAAAATTCCTTTTGAATCGTTAACAATGTGTTAATGTTTTGTGGATTGATCGTGGTCACACTAAAGCCGCGTCCACATCCGAATCAAATCGTCGGATGGAGCGTGAGAACCAATAAACAACGATAATTACAACAATCGTCCGATTTGGCTCGATCTCTCGTCAAAGTTTTTCCTCGAGTCGTTTCGAATTAGTCGATCCCACAAAATACTTAATAACCACCGTCTTCTTCGTCTCGCAGTCACGTCAAATTAAAAAATAAACATTTCTTTCMGTGATGGTGGTGGATCTGCTGGAAGTGGTGATGGTGTCGCTCAAACAATGAAACGGGCGGCTCGTTAGACACATGTTGCGCGCCCGTGAATATATTATAACCTCTGACGCAGCATAATTTTAATTTGATTTGATTGCTCATGTATAATTTGATAATAATCGGCTTGGAATACTGACAGGAGAGGAATGCCGCGATTGTTTTACGTAAACGATAAGAGACGGGGCGGAGGTGCACCCCAAGGGATCAAAGATTTAACCATATGGCACTCGATCATATTCGTCTTCATTTATCTTCATGGGTTTTGTACGCATTTCCTCTTCTTTGTTTCTTTACACGAGGCGAAGACTTTAATTTACCCACCTTCCTTTTCTTTTTGCAAAGATTAATGCATTTATTATCAGTCGGCATAAAGACTAAATAATTATATAGATCGTCGTAATGCCCTCATTTGTATACGAATCCAAACGGGGCTCTAATTTCTTCATTCCTGCTAGGATGATATATGAAAATATATAGTTTTATTATATCAGAACTTTGACTAAGTACATAAAAAGTTAAAATTCATCAAAAATTGCCAAAATCTTAAAATTTTTCAGATTGTATTTCAATAGGACTGACAGGGTTGTGTTTACTCCCTCCCGTAATAATTATTTAACAAAAATCACAACACTGATCAACACAGAAAGTTGATTCTTTTTCATAAATTGACTCTAGTTCTTTTTAAATATTACCATTTCTTTAAAAATCAAACATTTTGTTTAATTTAAATACATATAAGATTAATGTTCTGCTACATTGATTCAATCCAAATACTAAACCAAAAAGAAAAAAACTTGATTGTACCAAAGTTGAAAAGATTTAATTTTGGTTACTATCAGACATCAGTATAATGAAAACAATATTTTTACCCTTATTTATAGGTTTTTACTAAAGATTGCTTACTTATTAATAAAAATAAAATTACGTAAATTTGATTTTTCAGGGTTTTGCCACTCGTTTCAGTGTTGAATTTTCAGTTTTTCAGTTATTCTGTATTTGATATGAAACAAAGCTTTTTATAGCAGAAAGACTTGTAGCTGCTATTATTAACTTCTTACTACAGTCACCTCTTTATGGTCCACTTTATACTTAYAAGAATAATATCCTTAACGACCCTTATCCTTATTAATATTCGGATTGCTGTAGGATACGTTGTTTTATTACACGTAGTATGAATGGAGCTTAATTTAAAAATTCTTTTATGAATCAAACGGAATAATTATAGGTTTAGGTTTAAGATTCGTCGAACTCATTTAAATTCCTGGTAAAAGTCAGAAATTCGTCTAGTCAAAAATTGCATCCTGGCCGAGTGTGTCTTTTGCAAGAGTAATTAGTCGAAGCTCGGCATCAAAGCTACATTTAGTATTATCAATACACTCTCCCATTCATAAATATTTATTCAGGTACGTCTGCAAATAGCAAGAAATTTAATTACGTCCTGACCTTGACGAACATAATCTCCAAGTCCAACACTCTTTGTCGAGGACAAGGACCCTATTTAATGTTTTTCTTTGTACACTTATGTAATTGCATGAGTAGTTCCTGACCCTTTCTTTTTCTATCGCCACACACGTGTGTGTAAGAATTTTTCTCCAAATAGATAAATATTCAAAGTTGCTTCAATTTTAATTGGATTATTAAAGAAGTATAGGGTGCGGCGCGAGTGTCTGTTTTTATTATGCACATCGGGCCACCTTTACGTCTCTATCAAAGATGGTTTATATCTCCTGTTTCGATATTCAATAACACCGTACGCAGTTATGTGACATGTGTATGAATTAGCTCTTTCGCATCTGTTCCTCCGTCATATTTTAATATGTTGATTTAAAGTTCGCGAGCGACAGCTTCGACAAGATCGTATTATCATTCAATTTAGGGCCAATAATTCAAAACGGCCCTGCCCGCCCACAGATAAGCCATCGGCCATTGAAGAAAAATCCACTCTTGACGTTCGTTAAACAATGGCAGGACCATTAATTACGTCTTTCCTCTTCGCTGACTTAACAAAGCGACGATTAGCCGTTTTCTAAGATATTACACACATTCACCTGTAGCAAGGCGAGCTAAGTAAGGAGTCTAAAGAGCAGTTAATTACCCAGCAATCACGAATTTATCCGTGCGCGCGAGCCACAAAAGGGCAAATTATCCGGGCGCGAACGGCGGTGTCGTTGCCAAAGACTGGCATAAATCACGACGAAGGACATTAATTAGGACGAAGAGACACGACGCAATATGTAGATGCACGCTCAGATTAATGTTATACGGCAGGATTATTATTTAAGCCGTTTTTGTGCGATACATTAGACGGCTGAAAGAGATAAGAACGCATTCCCAGATGGAAAACGCTACTTTTTTGCAAGCAAAATGTTTCGAATTGTTCCGATGAAAATATGAAACCAGTTGCTTTTCTTATTTCTTTACTCAAATGTTATCAAATCAAACAGAAAAAATGCACTTTTCCTCCTGGTTGGGTTGACTTTTGCAAAAAATGAATAGTTTTGATCCATAATATAGATATTGAGCTCAAAAGTTTCCTGGACACTTGTATAAATTAGATTAAAAAAAATAATAACAAATGAGTTTTTGACTCAAAAGAAAGAAGCTTTACTCTGCTTGTGTCATTTTGAATTCAATGTAAATATGTATAACTTTTTCCAATAGGAAATACTGGCTTAAGTAATGTATTTTTTTTTATTTTTATACATGTGTCTATTTTTTTCACTTATTACCTCCTTAGTGTAGACTGCTATTAAAAATTAACTTTGCTGTTAAAAAAATAAAAGATACATAAATGTTTATACAGTTTATACAGAAAATAAGGCTCCTTAGTTGACATAATTTACAAATACAGTAAACCAATTATTTTTTATGCCTTGCGGGGTGCAAATAGTCTCTAAATTGGCCAAAAGTTTAGAGATTAGTTGTAACTAGCTCCGTCTTGTTCGTCTCATTATTTAATTTAGCTAAAGATTTACACCTTCCGTTGTGTCCCATCTTGACAAGGATATGACTCCTCGACGCATTATTATAAGTCTCTTGATAAGACACGGCCGTATAAGTCGCATAAATCAACTCCTAAGAGAGGTGATAGCTGTCGACTCTTCTTAAATAATATCGAATGAAGCCTTTCGAATGAAAATTACATTAAAACACGTACCCTCCGCGTCCGCTAGATGGCCACCAGTGCTTTGTTCATCATTAATTTGTTGTTTTAAACGGAAAAACCATCGCGATTATAAGTGCACTCTGATGGGACATATCAATAAAACATATTTACACGCCAGAAATTGTTTAATGGTAATAAAACAGTCGTAAAATAAATTATTTTCTGTGCTCGACAGTAAAAGGAGTGTAGGTATCGATTTTGATATTTATGTAGGGAAATGTCATATCGTCAACTCGGCGGTAAATGCCATTGACGATTTTATTATAACAGGATTCTAATTACTAGTTGGAAAAGGTTTCGTTGAAACAATGAAACGCTATCATCAATCACTTTAGCGAATCGTTTATTTTAAAATCTCGAAAACCCTCCCTAAAAAGTTAATTATTGGCTGACGTTTTGCGCATTTCTAGAGGGGCGTTCATTGTCTTTGCCCATTCGGCGTTAATTAGTGCTGAGTTGGGTGTCCAATGACGACGAGTTTGTCGACTAATGAGGCTGTTAATTAGGGCGGAGGCTGAGGAAGGGTTGGTCCAGCGCGCGCACGATGCCGTCGCGGCGCCAATCTAGCAGGGCGGATTAATTAAGGGGTGGCCGCGACGCCGCCACCGACGACGATAGCTGCGAGAATTAGTCGAGTTGACCTATTACAGCAGCGGCCAGGACTCAGACCGGATTAACCAATTAGGGGATGCCGGAAGATGGTTTCGAACGAGAAACGGACTCCGGGTGGAGGATTTCACACAGCAACAACCATTTTCATTAAAAACTGAAGAAATAAACCTATGGATAATTAGAAGTGGAGACGCGCAAAGAAAACTGACAATGTAAAACTTATTAAAATAATTCGGAAATGTAAAAACAATCTATGTCAACAGACAAATTTTCAGCTCTTGGTCAAAAAATACAATTATTACTTATATCATTTAATCTTTCACACGTTTCTCTTTTCTTATAGAGAATAAAGAAATATGAAAAATCTTTCGTTATTTATTGTAGAGTTTAAAGTTTTACTTTCAACTCGTGAATCAAATACGAGAATTTCAATCAAGATCTTTACTCTCATCCTTTGATATAAGATTAACAAACTTTATACACTTCATTCAATTATTTTATTTTAGATTATAGAATCCAGGTTTTTTTTAGCATATTACTGTGTTAACTCGTATATGCTATGATTTTAAGATAATTGCCATATAATATTTTATTATTTCCTTATTTCAAGAGTACTCGGATTTTATTCATTTCTCTTTGTTGTAATCTAAATCGAGTCAAAATTATGGTGGTATTATGATATCAGCTCTTAGTCCATCAGAGTAAAAAAGGATATTAAAAAGCTGAGAGTTGGTGATTGTATTAAAGGGCCAAAATATTCTTCCATTTAACGATTTTTGCCACTTTATTGTTTGTTGTCAATTTTTAAATATCTCTCCAACAATTATCCCGCTTCATGTGCTGTGTGTGGTCATAAAGCAGTTTCGTCATTGATGTATCTGACAATTTTTTCGTTTAAATGATCGAAAAGGTAGTCATTTGTCGTGATTTAGCTCCAGTAAAAATAATTCGCGTTATCCGTGCGGCCATTACCGCTGTTGAAAATCGTTTCGAATCATATTCCGGGAAAAATCGCGCCAATAAAAAATGTCAAAACTGCAACAACTTTTAAAGACGACGGGCGCAATAAAATAACACGAGAGCATCTCAAACTAGCCCCGTAAGTTATGGGCATGCAGTGCGCGACTCGATCCTTTTCGAAATGGCCTTTATGTCGGGAGATCTTAAGGATTTTCGCCGTGTTCCCGACCGGTGTAATAACGCGCCTCGTAAAATTAACCTCGTGCAATGCACGACGCAATGCTCGAAAACGCATAAAAGTCCACATAAATAGTCTCGGATATCCAGGTGGAGGTCCACCTCTTCGAAATGGTGATGTTATTGCTTATTGGCATTCGCAATTACCGCCGACGTGGGCCCAGTACGGTTCTGGACGATTCTAATATACCTCTAATTAAAAATAATTCCCAATTAAAACGAGATTTTCGAGTAAATCAGTGGAAACACTTCGTAGTGGAGTTTATCTGATCAATGACGGCGTGCGGGCATTAATTCTCTAACAAACATGGAAATTAGGCTCTAACGATTGGAGAAAAGAGAAAAAATATTTTCTTTTTAAACGTGTCGAAAGTTTCAACAAACAACAAAGTTATAGATTTTCCTAACATGGCTAAATTTACAACGTTTTCGCTACACTTCACTAACTTGTCGCCCAAAGTTTTTCGATTTTTCTCGATTATCACATAACTTCAACTTCATAATTACTTCGAGGGGCTTCAAAAATACGCGACAGCCTTTTTGCGACAAACACACGCAAAGTTTAGTTTTTTTCTGCGATATTTATCTAATGAGGTAAGTAATTAGGTTTGTTTGTAATTTTTTTGAAGAAGAGAAATTTCTCAGTTTTAAGGTTTATTTTAGTTTTTCGAGTATTTTGTTTTCGAAAAATTTTCGCTATTGTTCTACTTGGTTTTAAGCATATAACTAATGGTTTCTAAATAATCTATTTTTTAGTTTTGAAATTCCATGTAAATAAATAAGTATATATTTCTTTTGAAAAGTTAATTGGCTGATGTACAAACATGAGAAAATTTCCTGAAACTTCGTTTTCGTTTTGTTCAGTGATATTTTTCTTTGCTGAAAGAAACAAATTACAATTTCTCATTTTTCTTTTTGTTTATTTCAATTTTTTCGAGTGTTTTGTCATATGCTTGTAGCTTTATTCAAATGGCTTCTCGTTTGTCAATAGATCGGTTGTTGGTTGCAGGAATCCGCATCCTCTGCGGTAATTTACACTCGTGCTTCGTCGTCCCGTTGACACAAATCTGATAATTTAGCTGACGCTGACCGCGGGTGGTTCTCCCGTATTCATTCTCTCTCCGAATTTCGATAAATTTTCTTCTGTAAATAACGTCCCCATAAGTAACTCGTCCGTGTTTGTTATTAGGGACTTTTATTTGTGCATCAGCTTCATTTAGGAGTCTTACTCACGGCCGTAATCTTAATAAATTAAGTGCTAAGGCGAGATTCACGTAATTGATGTATTATTTAGTGGTTAAGCCGGTGACCATTTGTATAATCCTCTGGGAGTTTGCTTTATGAATCGATTCGTAATTACATCGATAAATTACCAATGAAAAAGCTATTTTGATAAAAAAAAGTCATCGGATAAATCACGCGTCGCTTTTCGTGGTTATTTAATAAAGTCGAGTCTGGATTAAGACGACTGGTCATAACTTAATGAAGGCTGAAGTCCTTTAGAATATTTGCAGACACCATCGACTTTACGGCTGGGCAATTAATATCAAGCAGGCATCAGAACCGTAAAGCGGTTAACACATTATGGGAGCACATATCCCAGTCGACCAAACGAAACCGGAGCTTTACTCCCGGAAAGCTCTGGCCACGCCTTGCGTTGGCCGCGTTTGTTGGTAATTTGCAAGCCATATAAATTGTAATTACTGAAATGTCATAATTTCTGTTTTAAAACGCGTTACTAAGCTTCGTAATAATCTTGCACTGTTTATTGTTCAGATGCTACCTTAAACAAGAATTAAGCATAAATTCAATTTTGCATACTTGTTCTCCTACGGTTTTATTTCCAATCACAGCAAAACACTAGTAATTAGACCGACCGATTGATTGAAACTCCCCAAGAATGTCATTTGGAATATGAAAGGTAATTTTAAACAGCGATTGTGGCCGTGTCAAAAACGAGCCAATGTGACATGAACAGACAGCGAAGACGTGCATTGCCTACCATGGAAGGCTCCCGTCATATTCCCGACGACACTTCCATGAACTCCCGACGAGGAGAACCACTCCCGACCTGATCTGAATTACGTAAATCGTCTAATGGCCGTAATTAATCTTCTGGTGGCCAAAGGTGTGGCCATAATTAATTATTATAAACGGGGGAATGTGTTACTACTTCTTTACCTATTCACACGAAACAGTAATTAAACCTTCACCTCGTTCCACTCGATCGTAATGGACGTTTATGGTAGAGGTAGTGCGAGAAAATCATTTTTCAAACAAAAGTTTGAGAAACGAGAGATTGATGTCAATAGCGCGGACGTGCGAAGGTATTTCAAGTAGGGCGAACTTGGTCAAAGAAAATTTACTCAATTTTTAGAAATATAAAAAATAAAGCCGCACTATGGAATTCTTATTATGAAACGTTTCGATTTTATAATGCAAATCAGGCTTTCATCCAAGTAAAAACTCGAAAAAAAGTTTAATATATTCTTTCATTTCATTGTTTTCTTGTATTAATATTTTAAGCAGCTTTACATTTTTTAGAAAATCAGGCATATTCGTATTATTTTTTTTTTGATCCTATTACCACCCAAAAAGGTTTTAAATAAGTATTTATGGTGCATAGCTTGATTATTTCAAAGGCTAAAGACATCTTATACTCATAACAAAGCTTTTAAAACTTCTTGCATTATCTTCAGTTTTCTAAATACATTTTAAAAAATGTCAAGTTAATTAAGGTTGTAAAAAAATATTCTATGGTAACAACCTCTATAAATTTAGTTTGCACCTAAAAGAACAAGACTCCCATAATAAAAGTCATATATTTAGCAATTAAACTTCTTGTGGTATTTAGAGTTGTTATTGCAGCGATTACAGTTGGAGAAACCAGGTGGAGCTGCTTATAATCCATTTTGTTTATAAATTTATCACGCCTCACTAATAATGTTTCTCCTCAATGCCGTAATTACCAGAGTCTTGCACTTTTATTATAGTCCTACTGTATGCCCGGATTATTCAACCCAAACCCAAACATTTGACTGTTATTGCACAGGTTACAAAAAAAAGTAATCGATGAGGTTTCAGGTCGAGTTTCGCTAACATTTTTTAGTAGGGTGTCGAAAATTCGGCACAAAAAGAGTTAGATTAAAATTTGATTTAATGAAATTTATTATAAAAGGGTCGTTCGATAGGTCGTCAGCTCGTAAAGTGCAGGAAAAAGGTTCCGGTCCGGTCGATCGTCTAAATCTAAAGTATATTTGGTTAAAAGATGGTGCCGAGTGGAGTAACAATCATCTGTCATGTTCAACAGTTTACCATTTGTATAAAATATGAACGTTGATGTCGCTGTTACCTGTCAAAAGGTATTACCGCGACTGGGACGAGTCTCGTCATCGCTGAAACTACTGCGGTGAAAAAATCAGGCTGAAATTTCAGGTTTCGACGTTATCGAAACGGTGCGAAATAATATGCCCACGTTTTCAATAAAAGAGACAAAGAGCAGAGCGCGGAATGCACTCAAAATGGCGAAATGCAGTCTGCGGACAGACAGCGGCAGGTTAATAATGCATGCGGCGGCGGTTTCGCCGATGGAGACGAGGAAGAGGAGGAAGAGGCAGGACGGTCTTCAGGGTGACGGATGTGATTGTCAGTGAGTGACAGCCGTCAGTCGGGTTGCTCATATAAGGACCACAGGAGAACGAGCCACATATCACACGTCTGTCCGGCCAACATGGGCCCAAGCGGATTCATCTAAATGCAACCGCGAGAATCGTGAGGCGGCTTATTAAAACTAACACATTCTTAAATGGATGGGAGGTGGGATTTTTGACACGGGGAGATGAACAAACGAGAGGTAGAACAGAAGTCGCGGGATAATGAGGAAAGTCAAAGAGCGAGAAAGAACCATAAATAAATTTAAGTGTATTACGTATACGATTGTTGTCTAATTTCTGGCTAGTTAGTAACTTTAGAAGAAACAAAAACGTTTTTTTTTTGTTCAGTTGCCCAAAAAAAAATCTTCCCAAAAATTTTGATTTAGATTTAACTAGAATTTTAAAGCTTCCGTGATAGTAGCTGTGTTGATATAATATGTACAACCTCGTTGAAGGTACAGTTCTAAATAAAGATTTTTCAGAACCGTTTAACAATTACTCTGAAAAATGCAAAATGATTGTTTAAGCGAGAAAGCTTAACTATTTATTAGAGAAACATTCAAGCCATGTTCAAGGTTTATTGAAACAATTAAATTAATAAGCAATAAAAACCTTCTCCGTGTGGTAAAATGGTTCAAGTTCTAGAAAAAGATATGTTCGGGCTTCGAAATTAATTTGCGGCGGATATTCCTAACTGTATTTAAATTTGTTTTTCTTTTTGTCATGGACACATTAAGCTTTTTCAGGCAATGTAATTACAGGAGAAAAGTACGTAAATTATTGAAAACAATAATTATCTCGTTCGAGTGACTGCTCAACAATGTTAAATCCGCAAATCGTGAGTTGGTACCACTAATTTTTCACTCACACCACCTTTTACTTTGTCGTTAATGYCAATTTTTACAAAAACCTTCTCACATACCTTTGAAAAAAACCTGATAATTGCCACTGGTTCTTTGATTAGATTTGCATTCCTGGCCACAGGTACCCGCCACTAGAACGTATTTAATTATTCCGGAGTCGAGCTGCCAACAAATTGTTTTCGTGGTCGTTCATTATTCATTCTTTTAACAAATCATCTAACCGTGGAAATAATCTTACTCGGCGTGCATTTTAAACAAAACMTAATTATTATTTCGTCGCTACCGCGTTTGGTTCCACATGTGTCCGGCGAACAAGTTGTAAACATCAGAGGCAATTAGTGACGCCAGTTCCGGATTTTGAAAATAAAATTGAAAAATTTCCAAGAGGTGAACTATTAATTTCGAGTGCCGGGCCCGCACCTACTTGCGCTATTTATCACCGGATTCTTCTCATCCCGAGATTTACATATTCCATCCTGTTTTAATTAAAGTGACTAATGTTTATTTAACATAACAAAACGTATAATCATAAAAATCAAAGCGGGGAGCAAGGCGTGTGGCCCACACCTGGACAGGTATGCACGATCGAGATGCTGAGGAGCTTCGGTGAGGACAGGAGGCGGACACACCACATGTTAAAACACCACTACCTAAACTTGGCTAATGTGCAGCTTCCACTTGTAAGTTTCGGAAAAATTCAAACGAAATTTTATGCTTTTAATTCGAATGGAATGTGAAAGCTTTACATTTCAGGTGAGCTTCGTTTCGTGGCTCAAACAAAAAATTCACTTTACTTGAGAATCGATAAACTTGACGAACTTCTTATAGTGCGGTAACGAGCAAATTGCAGGAAACTTGGCTTATGTTTTGTGATAATAACAACAGATTTTCTAGTGGGAATTTGAATTGATTGCGGCAATTAAAAATGTGGATATTTCACTTGATTGCGATTGAAAAAGGTGAAAAATGTTTTTAGATTAGATCGCATCGTTTCCGTATAGCTCATTAATTTCTTCGCGTTTTGAACCCTTCCGTACCTGCGATCCGTCGAAGGTATAAATTTTTGAGTTCGGTCGGTCGTTAATTTTGATAGTCATTATTAATTATCTCGGCAAATAATGAAAATAATAGTGTCGGAATTCATGAATTCGAGTCCTTGGACGTGTTTTCGATTCGGTACAACTTAATTGAGATGATGGAGGTTGCATCAGCATTGTCTTGCGCCTCTGAAAAATCCTGGCACTTTTGTACGCTCAACTATTAATTAATGAGTTTTTTTTCACACAACTGGGACGCCGCTAAAGATAATACGAAGCTATGCAGTAGCTTTTATATAAGGAAACAATTAGTTTTGCTTGTCATGTCAGCTGCTGGCACAATCGTGAAACAACCATTATTTTTTCTCTATTATTCGAAAATATTTAGTGGCATGATGACGTCCGAAAGCGTACAAAGAAAATTTTAATTACTCACTTTTTTCATTTCGACCGGCATCATAAATCGAAAAAGTGTCCTAAAAGAAAGAGGACCTTCGAGCACGTTTTGCCTTCGAACTAATTATGGTTTTATAATCAGCGTAGTTATAATTACTGCCAGATCGAGGTTCTTTGTTTGACTAAAAACTTAACACCGTAAAACGAAACACATTCCGATGCGAGCCGAGCAAAAAGCCGGGTCGGATTTCACACAAAGGACAATGCAGTAAAAACCTGTAATGCCAGCAATATATCAAACCAATTAATACGCGATTATTTATTATTATTAAGAGAGCTGCCGAACTATGCTGCACTTGCGGACCAGAAGTAGGTTGGCCTTGCGACAGACGGCTCGATGCTCTTTTTCGCATTCTTGCATGCTTTATGCTGCGATGTATGTAATCTAATTGAATTATGCGATGATATGTTGATGTAAACAACAGCTTTCAACCATTTTAAATGTAATTTAATAAAAAACAAATGAGAAAATGATAAATGAAAGATAGGAAGGTTGGTAAGGGATACGCGCTTGATCGCCTGTTGGAGTCTCCGAACGAAAGCTGCAAGAATCAAAAGTGTTGGTGCTCCGTCTTGAGAATTTCAAGTGTTAAAAACAAGTCTTTATTTGAATTTTTATGTTATGTTATGTTATTTCATAAAATAAAGAAATTTAAAGTATAAAATTTGTGTTATTTTGATTCAGCGACTCAGTCATGAAAAAATAAGCAAAATTTAACTATTGTTAAAAAGATAAGATTAGGCAATCTTTTCGAAGTAATTTTTTTATCTAAATAGTTTTTATAGGTCCTTGGGCTTATTTATTTAAAAAAATGTGCTTTTGTTTCAATTTCCTATGACTATTAATCTGTGTAAGTAGAACAGAAGAATCCTTACACCGTGATGCAATATTTTTAAAGTAAATTAAACAATTTATCTTGTCCTGTTCAAATTCTTTCATCTTATTAGGTAACTTATTATTTGCAAAATACATATTTTTTGGAAAATTCAGTTTTTTTATGAACATACTATACCTACACATAAACAATTTTTGTAGTTGTTTAGAAATTATCACTAGACCTTGGTTTTGCAAATTTTAATTTTTCCTAGGTTTTTGAGATTTAAATAACAATTGTGATCGTGAAGTGCTCAAGAATTATAATTTTTCTATTCCTCTTTTTTTGAAGCTTTATTTAGGTTTCAGTTTGTTTCTTTTATAACATTGGGGAAAAATCGTGGCCACGATGTTATCGCATATTCGCCTATTGTTGTAGCTTTTGTGAAAATCTGCGCCCGAAATTAATAAATCCTTATTGAAAGCTGCTTTTGAATCTTTCAACCCCGCCTTCCAATATCTCAAAAAGCGTTAAGCTCATTTGAATAAAATCTAAATTGTTTCAGCATATCCTTTTAAAAGTTCGAATGCGGCCGTCTCTGAAGAGTAATCGATTCGTGTTTGTTCAGGACCTTCAATATTCTGCATCAATCGCTCTTTATTATTCAACGCTGCAACTCTATTTACTCGAAAAAGGAGCTTTTCSGAAAGGATTTTCACTCGATGCTTAATTCRCAATCTAATTTTAATGCTAAACCCTTTTTTGTTATGAAAAAAGTAAACTCCTGTTCAGGTGCGAACTACAACATTGATTTATAGAGAGAGTGGTAATTGGCAATGGTGTAATAAAGTCTTTATTGTAGGTTTAAACGTCCTGTCAAAGTTTCCGGTTGGCTGTAGAATTTTTCAGCGGGAAATTTTCAGACTCCGGAGTCTCGTTGCGCTGAAATAAGCTATTAAAGCTCTCGCGAAATGATTTATTTAACACCCACATTTGCTAATGCAAGTTTAGAGCGTAAGACCCTCGAGAACATAACAATGTCTTGTAGACAATGACCGACGGTATGGTCACAGTCTCAAACCGAACACACCGCCGGACTCCATAATATAACAATCATAATGTTATGTACTTAAATTTAAATTATTATTGCTCGGTTTTGGTTCAATCACAGACATGTCTGGTCGACTTCTCGTCATTTCAACCCTTCGCTCCAACGCATCTAAAATTGTAAACGCAAGTCGTTGATACGTTCGTAAAATCGGGCGCAAGATTGACGTTTACGAGCGTTTCTTTTTATTTAATTTTGTGCATTGTATTTTTAGCGATTTAAAAGTTGGAGTAAAATTTCAAGGCGTGACATTTAAAGGCGCGTTAAAACGGCACTTAAAGTATTATTTACGGCCAGTAATTAAGAAAGGTTTAATTATCACGACTGATTGGAAGAGAAGATTATTCCTAGAATTAACCACCGCAGGTAAGACTTTAACCGGCTGTTTAATTGCGAAATGTTAAGTCCGAGACACATCCGTCAGATTTGCCTCCGTGCATAATCGGCCTTTAATTAAACCCAAGCTTGAGTATTATAATTCATTCGATTTTTTTCGATTAGGCAAATCCGCTAATTAAGTTGCCACGACGAGGTCGCCTATGGCTTTTGTATGGAGGTTTGCAATCGGAATAATTGCGGCCATAAACCGAGTTCGAGTCGCTAACGGGCCGCTAACTGAAAATAATTAATTAATGCCAGTTATGGACYTACAAATTTTATGGGGGCAAAAGGTAGTTGTCCGTCTGAGAAAATGTCCTTCTATCCAAGTATTTAGCCAAAACTTATAACTTTGTATTTGCTTCCAAATCAAAATTCCAACTGTAAAGAAACAAATTAAGAAAATCATGGGTTTGGTTCTAAAATTTCAAGTTTAAATTTAAAATTAGGAGAATAATACAGAAACAGAAATTCAGAAATAGAATTTTTTAAACTCACTATATTGAAAAATCATAGCATCTATAGGTACAGTTAGAAAAAAATCTAACGTAAAATCGAAATTTCGAAATTGAAACTACGAATCCATTGTGCTCATCAGAATAATGAGCTTTAAGAATTATAATTATAAATTAAGTTAAAATTCCACATTTGCAATTCATATTTACAGCATTAGGCCTAATTACGACTAAACTTCAATGAAATTTTAACCGTTCGATTGTTGCTGATCCGATTGGTGATGTTTACATGGTTCAAATTTATTTCTCCGTTAAATGTTTCCAAAAATCGGACCAACTTCGAGTTGAAATTTAATTTAATGCAAATTTGGATTTGTTGTGGTTGTTATGCAAGTTTGTAGAATTGTAATGTTAATGTCAGTTCACTTATAGAATCAAATTTAATTCCCAATTAAATCAAAATTCAAAATTCATGTTTCAAAGGCACGAATCTGAATATTAAAAATTTAATTTTAATAAAAGCTCCAAATTCCGTGATTACTAAATCAAAAAGTAGAAATTCTGAATACAGAAATTAGAGTCTACAAAATTAGAATTTAAAGTACTCTAAACGTTTACTAAAAATTCAATTTCAAAAAAATCTTCTTTCTTCGTTCTCAAGATTTCTTTAAATTCCAGATGTTAAAAGTTAGAATTCTCAACTTTCACTAAAGAGAAATAAAAAAATAGTGTTGTGATTTTTTTAGAGGTTGAAGTTGAAGTTGGAGGACTTCGACTTCACTTCGCCTTTGCATTACAATATGAGCAACTAATGTTGCAACATCAGTAAAGCCCACTATCGATGACTACCAACTATAAGAATGCGAAGAAATTAAACAATACAAAAAAATACATCTCGCCAACAGTTGCTCATTATTTTTGTGGGAAAAGACGAGTTCCCAAATTCTAGAATCCTCTCTAATCATAACTGAGTTGGTTCTCCGTCATAATCGAATTGGTTCTCTATTAAGAGGATTAAATTATTAAGAAAATAGGAATGCAGTTTGAAGCGCCAGCCACGTGTTTTTCATAAGCTGTTTTCACGACTGTTTTTAACAGTAATGTATTGGGTGCAAATCACAGGAAATGAACCATAAAAAAATTGTTCATATAGAAATGCGGGAACCAATTCATCCTTCACCCCGACACTAACTCTACTATACTTCTAGAGGTCCTCGATTATTTTTGCAGCTCCAGGAGCTCTTTTCGACCCTCTGTTTTGTCAAAGACTCGTCCGTCTGGATGCAAAAACGTCCGGTTAATTGTTTCGAGAGTTACTTTGCAGATTCGGACAATGGCGAGGGTGCGGTTAGCACCTAGTCCGTTCTCGGCCGTATCTACCTGGGCCGCTAATTAATGACCAACACATTCCCAGTTAATTACTCCATCCGAGACTTGGCCAATTAATGCACCGATTCAAGAAACCCGCTTTTAATTATCCCACATTTTATTATTCCATGTCATCCCAGACAAGCATTATACCCAAAGACTTTTATTTGTAAACAAAATGTTAACGAAAAAACATTCATTAGAATTTTAAACGGCCCCCGATAACATTTCGTGTGCACGTTCCCAATTAGAAGGTCAGTCTGTGGTGCCATGGTCAATGTCAACTGAGATTTTGGCGTGGTAGAAATGCGATTAGTTATGAATAAAATTCGTAAAGCCCTCGAGCTCGTTAATTTTTCAAACAATCAAAACACGAAAAATTCGCCAGTGGTGAAAGCATGAATAAAATTACAATTCATAAAATCAACCCTTGTTTGTTCGGGCGGCACGCCACTAATTAATTGCACGCATATTGCTATCAACTGCTGATAAATCTCTCCGATTTGTTGTCCTTTTAAGCACACTTTATTTATTATTTATGATTATTTGAAAATGTTTATACACGATATCGATTTGCATTGAATTAAGTAGTGTCATTTGTTAAGATCAGACGATGTTCGAATTACGCCACGTGATTAGGCGTTTATTTCATCTCGAGACGTTTAGAATTTTAAATCGATGCTTTAGGACTGCGACACCAAGGAGAGAAAAAAATCTTCGACACTAATCTGAATTATAATGCGAGTTTATAGGCAAGAGCCTGATTGTTCTCGGCCAGAAGTGATGAATTAATACGACCGAGGACCAAGGTTAGAGATAGAAAGACCTCGTTTTATACCGTAGACGAAGGAATATTTATTCGAAGTAAAATGTGGACGATTCTAATCCTATTTCAATAATTTCGACCCATTTTTTACTAATTCAAAACAAAACACAGGTCGGCATAGTCAAAAAAATTAAAAGCAAATTTTTAGTTTCAAAAATTTGAATTGCAACTTTTAGCGATGTCGTTTACTAAACAAAAAAAATAAAATTTGATTTTCTAAATTTGATACACAGTTTTGACTTTTAAAATTGAAATTCCATAATAAAGTTATCATCCCAAAATTCAAAATAAGAATTTTGACTTTCAAATTTAACAGTTTAGAGTTTGAACATTTTAATTCAATATACACTTTGGTACAGTTTTCTATTTAGAAAAAAAGTTTAAAAGCTAATTTTTTATTATTTATTTTGTCTTTTAAATTCAGAATTTTGGTTTCAAAAATAGAAATTTGCTGTAAAACTTGTAAAATAATACCAACTTCCAAACAAAGAATTCCAGAAATTAAGAATCGATCCGATTTTATATCTCAGAAGGCTTGTTTCTGAACTATAGCATCTGTACACCGATTCCTAGTTTCTATATTTTTGTAAAATAAAAGGAATTCTAATTATAAAAATTATACTTCAAGTATTGAATGCAAATTAAAAATTTATAATTAACTAAACTTAATTAAACAAATTAAAATTACTAGTCGTCAGATAAATCGTGAAATAAAAAAAATTCTGCAAATTGTACCCTAAGCTTTTAATTTCTGCTTGGAACAGAAAAAATATTAATTTTTCCGAGATGTTGAGTACCTATGACATATCAAAAATTTGAAAAAATTGTTGACTCTAAAATCAAGTAGTTTTAATTAATCTAATGAACTATAGTCAGGTCAAAGAGAGAATTAATTGCTTGTAGCACAACCTGAATAAGAAATGTTGAATAGAGTCACCTTGTGGACTWTTTTTATTTATCGTCTTCTGTATGTGCGTAATAGTACCATCAACATTGAATCTGGGATAATTTATGTAAGCGTCTGTCCCTCGGAATGGTGTTATAATTTCTGTAAAAGAAGTCCATCGTGTTGTAGCGACACCTGTGTGCACCTAATTCTCGTGTCTAATGAAAAATGGCCACACTCTGCACGTGGTAGTCACGCTGGGAGTCTCCCGTCAATTCCACTTTTCATATTTATTAACGATCAAATTACGGTAGACGTAGAAAAATTTCGAAAATTGCTTCGAAAATATCAAATTACCCGTTCGAATAATTAAAACCGTTGTCCGTTTTTTTTCATTTCTAATTTTACGGTGATTTCTAAGCGGCCTCTGCTCGTCGAGCGCTCGATCCGGTTATGTCTGTCCATCGGACGCTCCTTTCCTGGTTGTTATGCTGTACGGCTACTGTCTTACGCGAGGAATTATGATATTGATGATATCACAGGCCGTGGAGGCTCACTCTCGATAACGAGCTCCGGCACTCGCATGAAAATCACAACATCGAAGGCGAACGCAACGCATCATTATCTTCAGATAGGTACGAAGGGCATTTGAATATGGACGAAATATGCGGCTGATGTCACATGACGACGACGCCGTCACTATCTAATCATCTAAATGGGGAACAGATCTCGAGGGAAGATTGCGGATATTGAAGCTCGAGGCGATTGTCTAGATGTGGATATGGAGCTCAGAACGTATGAATAATATGGATGGAAATTGACGGACACGCATCGAACACTCGATGATCCGTGCCGGCCAAATCGACACACATATGCCCAGAAAAGATTTATTAAGAAAAATGCGCAAACCAACAAAATCCTTCAAAAATCGTTTTAAATCCGGAAATGGTTAAAATCGCACAAGCCACGTCCACGGCTGCGTAATGGTACTTCAATCAATTGAGTACTCTATTTTAAAACCAAGGGTGGAATTAAATATTTAATTAAGACTGTGCTATGAGGGAAGAATGGTGCGCTTTCCTTATACGAGAATATTTAAGCGTTGCATTTATTAAGACGAAACGACTTTTCCTCCCAACGCGGATCCACTATCTAATATTAATAACACGAGTAAACTCCATCGGGAACGGAATAATAAAAGCAAATCTCCAACAGATGCACGAGTAATGCATTTTTCTATAAAATGTTATAATAAGAGAAGGAATGCAGCTCGGAGAATACTTAATAGAATCTCGTCCCGCAAGAAATCCCCCAACAAAAGACAAAGAATCACATTGAGGAGGAGATCGATGTCGGGCCGAAAATTATTCATCAGCAATTAGATTTTTTTGTGTCTGGTCCGAGCGAACGATCATAGCACGTTTTCTACGGCACTCTCTAGTCTCGTACAATGGGWGTAACACAGGTAGCGTAAATGTGAAGAGGCCGATACGCCGTCAAGTGTGCAGTAAACAGCCTCGGTTATACGACTAGGAAAGCTCGTTTATCGGTCGCGATAAGGTACGCAACTCCTTTCTCGTTCCGTCAAAACATTCACCAATTAAAAGGAGRTATTTTTAATTTAGGAACGTCACGGTTAGGTAATGAAACCGGCCGTCGAAATYATCGAATTGATTAAACTTTGGTATTCGAGAAATAAAGTATGCGTTGAAAATTTGATAATTCTTTAATAAGCACACATCCGGTGWGTTTAATACATCTCTTGTCTAACTGTTGAGTGCTTTCGTTGACGCTTTTTTTATTCATCTGACATCGTTTTCGGTACGACGCGTATTCATTCATAAATTACTTTCATTCTCTTCGTAATAGGATTTTTTTAATTTAAATGGTAGGGACGATTCAACAATCGAAGAATTTCGAGTAAACGGTTTCAACATCAATGAAAGAACTCATTACAAAAATTGGGTTTAGAACGCAGAGGTATGCGCTACTGTGCTGCCTTTAATAATATCATAACTTTTTTGTTTGATTTTTTTGGTTAGAGGTGTGGTGAGTAGTCAAGATGTTTCAAAGCTTAATCTCTAACATGATTTGATTTCAACATCTACAATTATTATGTTTTTTGTCAGGGATGAAATCCAAATATTCTTCAYAACATAAAAATGGGTAATCAACTTTATAACTCCCAAAAACTTTTGCATAAAATCACACACGATGCAATCCATTTAAGTGCTATACGACAAGTGTTTTTTTTAAGATATTGAGCTATTTCCGGGTGCCTACCTTAAAATAATAGATCGATTTTTCGGATTTCCGGAAATCATCCTAAACACTGCAGAATTGATAAAATCTTAGGTAAAAGTGTCCGGGTAATACGCATAAAGTGTTTTGACCTAGGAACGACAGTTTTCGAGTTATACATTTTTTTATTTTAAAAAATCAAAAAGTTAAAAACGCTTCTAGCCAAAACTATGGGCGTTGCGTTTTAACTAAAGCAGATATAAATGTTATTGTCTTTTCCATAGGACCAACAGTTTTCGAAAACGACGTATTAAGTAAACCTAWAGAAAAAAAWATAATTTAAAATAAAAGGGTTAACAATTTTTAATTTTCGATGTTATAGTACGCGCTGAAAATCATCTAAACTCTGTGGCAATTCACGAATCGTAGAATTCCGTGCCATCCCACATTCCATCAATGGCAAACCTCATTACAATGCAAAAACTTCACAAAATGACGTTTAAAACGTTACGGTATGCGCTACTGTGCAGGTATCGTCTTAATAATATCGTAATTTTTTTCTGTTGGTTGTGGTTTTTTGTGTAGAGGTGTGGTTAGCAGTCAAGATGTATCAGAGCCCAATCTCTTTTATGATTTGTTCTGAACAAATCCGCGCTGTCGTCCTCTCTTATGAAATTATAAATACATCAATGTACCGATTGCATTCATTAACGTGGGAATGTTCTTTAATTGCTTTTGGACGCTGTAATTAACGTAATTGCTGCGAAAACATATCATTAGGCTTTTTTCGTCAGGGCTAATAACCATCAGAACATTTCTAATACATTGTGTAAGATGAGGTGCTCGAGTAATTATTATTAGGATCGAACTGACTACCAACGTCCTCCAAAAATTTCATTAACATTTACCGTTGGAGCTTGTTTTTTCACATTTCGACAAAAATAATTTTAATTATTTGGATTCAATAACGGTAACGGAACACATCTAAATAAAATCTAACCGAAATACGTGATACGTGATGTGGTGGATATATTTTTTTTTAATACCAAAAAATGTTTTTCTTGAATTTTCTTTGAGAAAGTCTCACAATCTGAGTCGAGTTAAGATGATAAATTGCCACGATTTGTTAGTCAACTATTACAGTAATAGTCGCGGCGTGTGTAGAATGGTCTTTGTATACGTATATAACAAGTATGAGAGATGGATGCACGTCAAAAAATTCAAGCTAAATACTACTTGCAAAAGAAATAAAACAATTCCATTTAAAAGTAATAAATAGTGACAAAACTATTCAAAGAATAATAATGTGACAAAAAATAATTAACAACTTCTTCATTCCTCTGAATCTGTCATTAGAAAGATTATTCATTTCCTTCCTTCAAAGAAATCGAGTAAAGATTAATTTAGTTAGAATGTTTTAATTTGTTATGTGAAGCTGTCATGAGTAACCATTACGAAATTGTTGATAAAGAGTAACAGAGAAATTTCTCTGGTCCAACAGAAACCACTTTCCCCTAAATGACTAATTTTAATTACACTAAARTTAATTATAATAGTACTACCGGATCTTTTCTGCRCCAMTGTTTAATTAGTTGATTGACAGTGCTGCCAACTCACGAYCCCACAATTAAAACCATTAATTCAATACCATGGCACTGAAATTAATGTTCAATTTCCMAATAAATTTCACTCGTACAAAAACCAGCTTAATTATCACTAATTTACTTTAAAACCCATTCCATATTAAGTAAATATTAATTAAACTTTTTGTCTCTCTATCATTTTCTCCAGTGAAAAGCTCGAACAAGAGAACTCCATTTGCTATGCTCGGCCGTCTCGTTCCGTAAAATTCGAACACAATTAAACGATGAAAACGTCTTTTTTCTTATGATTTTACCCGAATGAGTAAACATGTGTAAGATCATCGCGGCCGCGTCGACTGGAAAAAATCCTTTTAATCGTTCCGAAGCAAAAAACTCGAATAGTATGTATACAAAAGCGCGCTTTAGAAGAATGTCAGACACAATGCGACGTTCTGTTAATTTTTCTAATTGCTGATTTCCCAGCCCTAATGACGGGCCCATCGGACATATGGTTATAATTGCGGCCCATGCCTGAGGTAATGTGCTTATGATTGCAAGGTAAAAAGCGTACAAAACACATCTTCCTGTTTTTAAATTGTCATTCTTTAATAATTTTATAATGACAACGACGTGTGTGTGACCTGCGCTTTATTAACGCTTCGACTCACCGGAGAACACAAATTAAACCAAAATTTCACATTAAATTAAATAAAACCCAAAAAGTTTTATTAATTGAGATCAACTTGAAGAGAATTTGAAACAAATTTTGGATGAGAAAATGTTTAAAATTATCTAATCTGCACCGAATAGAGGAATTCATTTAAGGTTGTTGAAGGATCATTTTCAGAGAAACTCCCTCAGAGATTTATAGTCTCTTAATTTTTTTTATTCAGTCAATAATAATTTAAGACTAAATCCTTATTCTCTTATATTCTTCAAAAATTGTTTATGTACACTGTTATTCCTCTATCAAAAAAAAAACTATGAAAGGTTCTTCAGAGTTGAAAGTTGAAACCTAAATGATCTACTACCCCACTAAATGAGGAGCAGAATTGTAAGAGATAAACGCTACTTAATGAAAAATATATTTATACGTTTTTAAATCAGACAAGAAAAAGAATGTTTGATTTTCTAAAGTCAGCAATAATAAGGCGGTTGTTTTTGAATAATCTTTTTAATTGTTCGTGTCCCGCATGGTTCTCCATTCGTCCCCCCGTTTATTGTCTTTTCGAGTCATTTGTTTTACCGCTGCGTAAAACAAGTGAATAAAAAGCAGTCCATACATAATTCACTTTATGGCAATTCGAGGTGTGCGCATACAATTTTTTCCATTTCAGTTGGTGTCGGCGCTCTTTTTCGCCATTTATGTTCTAACAAGTGATAGTCCAGTGTCCGCGAATTAGCATTAATGCAATTCTCGCTGAACAATTCCGACAGCCCTTTGTGTAGGTTAGTTATGGCGGTCGGTAAGATTAATGCGACGAATTAATTCAGGATCTCGCCGTCTGGCAGTCCTGTCTTCTTCTCATTAAACATGGCGAAGCTGCGTCGAAATAGTTACCCGACAAAAAAAGTGCCCATGCATAATTCTATAAGTACCGCGGATTATTAAGCTGCTTCTCTTTTTTAAAAGAGCCGTCGCCGTGTTAAAAATCGCACAAATAAAAGCGCGGAATTCTCTCGAGAGCGAGGCGGGAAAAAAAGCGCCGATTAATTCGACCAAAGAATTGCAATTTTAATTAAGTATTTCAACCGAATTGCAACCGACACAAAGGAACCAACATCAAAACGAAAAAATAGCACGAAACACAATTTTTCAATAGGGTTTTATCAATTTTCAGTAGAAGTTTTTTCAGACTTTATTTTAATTAACCTGTCAGAATTCATGCGAGGAAGTTTGACAACGCATTTCGTGCAGATTGCTTCGTGTCTCAGATTAAACCAGTGCAAAGACATCTCACGAGAAAGGACTAAGTGTAGCAGTTAAAAATAATCTGCTTTTCTATAACATATAATAATAAAATAAATTTTACTTCCACACAGTTATTTTCTCTCTTCATTTATTAAACAACATTAATTTTGTATGATGTAATCTTATCTAACAATCTAAATTGCCCATAATTAAATTAAAAAAAATATGTTAAAGCTTTCAGTGAAATAAAAGAACAGTCGAACCAAATAACATTTTTTATTTCTTAAAAAATTACAACTTTATAAAGACAATTTTTCTCTCAATTTCTCTTGTCTTCTCCTTTCGATTTGCTGCACTTCCTTCGTTTCTTCCTTGTCCAGCAAAGCACAACAAAAGTGATAATTAAAAATTTAATCCGAGCGAATAAAAATGCGCCGACATCTCCATTAATTCTTGCAAAAATGTCTCTCGTTCGACCATCTCGAGATAATTACAAAGATTAAAATCGTTAATCAGTCGTCTTCTCGGAAATCTGTTAATTAAACAACAAAGCAAAAGGAATTCGTTCTAATTCTCTCGATAAAAAACTTTTGTTATAATCTCTGGTATATCTAAACTCGGCAGCTGTGACAAGGGCCGCCGCCGCCGCGCAGATTTTGTACTCTATGTTGTATCAATTTATCACGGATTTAAGCTCGCGCAAAAAATTAATTTCCCTTTTTTCCTCTAACATCTGGTCAATTTTTCATAATTACACTTTTCCGACACTGTGACGATAATTATCGAGTAGTATTTTTTTCCTTTGAGGGATCTAATGACTGTCGACCGCTCAACAAAAAAACCTAATTATATAATTAGTTATGCTCAGAATGACAGTCAGGTAAAAGTTAGACAAGCCTTCTATTATAGTTGTTAATGAACAAACATTTTTCAATGGAAGTTTTATTTTGTTCGTCAAGCCATTGTGTCAAGTAATTAAATTAAAACTCACCCATTGATGGATGTCTGAGTCATGAACCAGCCCAAGAAGGCTTTGACGACCGAGTGCCAAATTTGAGTGAGAATCCAATCGGATTTTTCTTCGGATTGTTGAAGAAATTTGATGGTTTCGTCATCTGGTCCCAATTCGATGAATTTCGATGACAAGTCAAGAGGTATCTTGGATAAGTCGCAGTGGTACCACTGAAAGCGAAAAATTTTTGAAACAGTTATGAAGATTTATAGATGATGGGTGCAAGAAGATATAAATTTCTGAATTGTCGGGTATTAGAGGTCATAATGTCGATACCCCAAGATACTGTGCGATGAACCGTAGAGGATTTAGTACGTGATTGTCTGATAGTACTATAATTACAACAATTTCAAAAATCGCTCTAAAATGTCTCAAAACGCATAGAAAACGAGTGAAAAATTGAAATAATTGAAGAAGAGTCGTGCAGCAATGTTTTATGAGAGAGAAGTTTTAATTACCGAACGGCGTGAACCTTTCACGTCTCCTCTAAGCGAACTTTTCAATTTGGCGAATAACAAGGCAGTCGATTGTGAAGTTTCCGCGAGAATAATTAATGATACAATTCTCTTACTTGTCAGTGCAAAATAATCACTTCAGGTGTTCGTCAAAACGAATGCAAATCTTATGAATATTTATATTGTGTATGCATAGGGAATCGCGCCTTTGGTGAAGAGGCGCATTATTATTCATACCGTAAAACAAAAACGATGAGACGTTAATTGGCCTGGTACTGCGCCAAAGGCCTACACCCGACAAGTAGTTCGAGATTTAAATAGACAATTAAGTAATCTCTGAATTGTTACCCTAAGAAGAATTCATTCCACAGCTTGCATATTACCTACAAACTCCTACAACCGATTTACAATGCCTGAAGCCGCCACCATATACGAGTACGTTTATGGAAATAACATTTTCATTCTTCAATTCTTGAATTTAGTGGATTTTATCTACTTTAGCATGTACCTTTTTGCCATTTTTTAAGAAGATAGTCTTTCAGTTTACATTTGGACAACTTGTCTAAATAATAAACAAAACAAACAGAAAAAACAGTGTAAGTTTCGAATGTATTTTAGAAGAGTTAAAATGTAGTCTACAAAAATCATTTTTGTAAAACATGATCAAGATCAACTTTATAAATATCTAGTTTGGTGATAATTTGCGGGTACAATTAAATTTGATCTATTAGATTTGAAGTTGTTATTAGTTAATAAAAAATCAGATTATGGTACTTCTTATTTTGAAAATCGAATTTTTGTTTTTCAAAGTCGCTCCATTTATTAGATCATTCGAGTATATGCTGAATTTGATATTGTTTAAAAATTTTGATGTGGCTTTGAGTAGATACTGAGTTATTTTTTATTCTCCTCGTTTGTGTAATTTCTCATGGCACTATCTTTTCGTTCGTGTAATGAACACATTCTATGATAATTCCTGCGGTTTGTTCCACCGTTGGTAGCAGTGGTTGATGCACGGCTTGTCTGATGTCAAGATCCGTTCAGAGTCCACCTTATTTGTGTAGATTCGCGCCCGTAACGAACCGTCATCGCCGCATTTTCCGTAATGAAGTAACATGAAGTGACCGTTTCACCGACATGTAAATAAAGCACTAGCGAGGCGAATAAATTTAAAAAAAAATTCGCCGTCGGCTCTCGCCATATTGCACATTAGCCAATTATCGATAATAACCCGTCACGAGGAGCGAATTTCCTTCGAATCGCCTTCGTCGCTTGAAAATTTGCATTTGGCTGATTGGTCGGGGATGATGGAAACATACCCGAGGGATCCATCCATCACTTACCTGGAAAAACAGACCCCGGCCTCATGTGCAACCGACATATAAGGTGACATTTAATAAACAAATTGCGCTTATTAACTTACGACCGGAGGAATCCATCTTGAAATTGCTCCAAGTTCGATTGCGTTTTTTTCTTCGTTTGCTGTGTTCGAGCCGAAATTGGACGGTTTTATTGAACTTTACGAATCTGATCGAAAGTTTCGACAGCATGTGCTTGTTTGTTCCATACACCAATAACAGGGAGGTAAAGGGAAAAAAATTGCCTCACGTGTTTAACGCTTATACACGAGGCTGAGATTACGAGATTATCTAGTGTGAGTGTGAACGCAATTATTTTTAATGGCAGGACGCCGACTACCAAACTGAATAAATACCCAACGAGAATTTAGTAACTCTAAAAAAAATTCAAACAACTTTTTGATCAAATATTATGGTAATTTACATTTTCAACTTTGCTGAGTAATTGAATAATGACCCATTAATTTCACTAGAACACTAGATAAAAAAATTTAAAAGTTTTTACTCCAAACTCTTGTAGTGACCACAATGATGAAGGCTTTTAGGAAATTGTTATACCACAACTAAACAAAATTAGATAAAACTATTTTATAATTTATTATACATTACACAATTAAAAAATTAAAATCATGTATAGTTTTTGGGTTTCAGCCCTTGTCCTTCTTGCAACCCTTTTTAGGCAAAAATGTTTTGGACTTGAGAATATTTCTGTTTTCCCCCTTTTTTGGATTTCCGTTAAGACGCCGTGTTCCACATCTGTCGATATTCGTTCAATTGTCTGTGCAAAAACGTGTAATTTGTTTATTTCGCGCTTTGACAATGTGTCGTGTTGAAAAAACGTCGCTGTTGAATCGTTGGCTGGATTAAAGAAGACACGGAGCGGTAAAAACCCACTGGGTTGATATTTTTATGGCGTTGGTCGAAGTGGACAGGAGGCGGCTACTTCCATTCCTCGGATGTTTCGAAGTAAAAACTCTTTCGCCACTCTTTCTAGTCGAGTAGATTGTTTTGTCTTCGTGAGTTTAGGATCGCTTGGTGACGTTTGTGTAATTAGTCGATGGGGCAGGTGTCGAATGCACTCAACCTCTAATTCATCGACCTTGCCCGGATTTTTTTCCGGTAAACAAAATTAAATAAATTGCTTTCTAATATCTGGTCCGAAGCCTACTTTCAATTTTACAACAATATGTAATTACTCGTCTTAATATCCGGTCAGAGATTTTTTCACAAGAGGGTTTTGAGGCGAGAAACAGGATTGAATTGGGTGACTGGATTTGGTTTAATTAGTGGCAAGATGACGGGCGATTTTAATTCAAATTATGTACACTATAGCGCAGCTTACAAACGTACAAATTACATTTCAACCATTGTCAAGTCGGTACTGTAAAATGTTACCTTTTTTTCTTCTCTTATTTACGTTTATTTATTTATATACGTATGTATTTATTTATCGGGCTGTCTGTCAGACTTGTAATTTAGTGTGACTGTGTTTAGGTCTTATTGTAATCGTGAAAAGTGTTGACGTCACTTCAATATCGCCCGTCTGTCAGAACGCTTTTGTTCATTTTCTTAATGCAGCTACTGGCTTAGCTCACTTTTGAGCTTTCAGCTACTGGATTCCACATAGATTGACTCGCTGATGCCCACTTGTCTAGCAGCTTGACATCCACGACCATGGTGGGAAACTTAGCCTGCAACCATTACCACCATTTTCACTCTTTTGAAACCCACTAAAGTGCTGCTTTCCAAAATCAAAAACACTTAACAACTTTAGCAAAAGTATCACTTGTGTGTAAATTCAGTAAAAATTGACAAAAAATGACTCAACATCTTCTAAAATTCCGAAATGATATTGTAATAACAAAGTTGCTGTGGATCAAGTAGAATATTTCGCATTTTCATTCTTTGCAGAATCGTGATGTCAGAATGGATTTTACTTCTCGCCCTTATTATAAATAACTTATCTGAATAAAGAATGCACGTTTGGAACACGTTTTGGTACTCGCATCTCGTCTCGTATATTCGATTCTTGCAAAGGGGTCCGAGTATTTTACTTCGGTCGCAATCAAAATGTGATCGAGCGCGCCGCGAGGTATTCCGAAATACATAAATTCCCATATATTGTGAGAGAGAAGCAACCCCCTCAGTTCCACCCTTAAGTAAAAATATATGTATCGAGTATTGGAATCGAATCCCGTGCCTGACACTCTGATACATTTTAAATTCACATTCGTAAGTACGGAAAATAAGTCTGATAGCGCGTTGGGAGAGAACGCTAGGGCCTTTGTTTCCGTTATTAAGCCCAGCCATTTTTCCATTTCCCGTCTTTTCTTCTCTTGCGTTTTGTTGTTGTATTTCATACGAATCCGCCTTGATTAGTTTCGCCTCCCGGCCTCTTTTCCGCCTCCTTGAATCATGCCTCGACGAAATTTATTCCAATACTTGTTGTTTACAAGACATTAGCCATATCGACTCTCTTATACAATCAAAGGAGAACAAACTGCATTCGACAACAACTACAATTAATCTAGAGAATTTTCAGACTCGGGAAACGACGATCATTCGTCTGTCAGACCAAAACTAAGCTCATTCTTGATTTTGCAATAGTGTCTTATCGTATAGTTAAACCCCACCCTGTATGTATGCACGTTTTGTCGTGTCAGCTCACAATTCACGCATCATCGTGAATGTTTAATACAAGTCGCTCGGTGTTTTTCTCCAAACCCCTTATGTGAACGTGGCACATGCAAGAAGAAACCGGCGTGTGTGTGTCTCCCGGAGCCGTCCTCCTCCCTTTCCGGTCCCCGGATGCAAACGAGCTCCGAGATAGAGGCAAGAGACACCGGAGATCGAACGGTGATCGACTCGATGCACCTTCAGGATGCAGATTTGTGACGTTTAACGCGGTATAAACGACACTGGCTGTCTCACAGTCTCGTTTCGCATCCGCTTCAGCTTCAGATTTTCATCATCTAATATTCTGTCGAGTTTTATGTGAAAAAATGACGACGCGTCAAAATAACGAATTAAAAGGTGTACGAGGAGAATACCGTTAATTTATCCATCTAAAGAGTTAGTAAATAAAATAATGAGTGCTAGTCCGGGCCTGGATTATTTATAAAGTCGGGTGTTAACAGAGGAGACGGCGGGTACCTCCCATTCGAACCCTCTGAAATATGATTTTAATTAAGTTCTCATTATTTATGTTGATGAGGAGGCGAAGATAAGTACAATGTTAATAACAATCATAACTTCGAACGGTAGCAAATAGTGGATGGAACGGGCCGGAATGCTATCGAGGCGGACCTGATAATTAAAACGGTCGGAATCCGGTCGGATTGTCGGGATCTGATATAGACCGTGTTTACATACCTGCCGACCGGCGATTTATTCATTTAATATTTAAATGGGATTACTACTGAAGGGAATTGGCGACCAGGTAGCCCACTATCGATGCTAATTCTCTCCGACAACTTGTTGGCTTGTTGGACACGAGCCGGCCCTGTTCTCAACGCGTTTACATTCTTCACGCACGCTTCACGACTGAAATGGCAGGCAAGGACTTAACCGAATTTTTAGGCCGAAAAAAAGGAAAAATTTGATACATTACATTTAATCAAAAAATAAGAGAGAAAATACAATTAGAAAACTAAAATCTTTTCAAATCTGTTTTTCATTGTGTACGATTATGTGGAGTATTTTACTTCTAAAACCAATAGCAAAATAAATTTCATCTTTGCATGCTTTCATCCCTGCATCTCTCGGTCATTGTGAAATTCGGGTAGTAAATGCGCGTGACAATTATGCGTTTTTTTGGAGGGAGTTCGTCAAGGGACGTAGTTTACGAGCGGTCCCTAAGGTACGCTAACCTCCGGTTACGTACCTTCCCTTTTAGCTAGGCACTCAACGTGGCTCCCAGTCATAGTTCTATGCATCGCACGCCGCCACGCACCACTTCAACATATCGTTCGTCCTGATAATGTATTCGTATCGGGAAAAAGCCTCGCTACCGACCAGGAAAACGCATACGTTTCGTAATTTACACTTTGACGACGAC
This sequence comes from Tribolium madens, assembly GCF_015345945.1. Lineage (NCBI taxonomy): Eukaryota > Metazoa > Arthropoda > Insecta > Coleoptera > Tenebrionidae > Tribolium > Tribolium madens. The sequence goes on from NW_025401069.1 coordinate 10,769,311, forward strand.
GTTTCCGTCGATGCAAAAGAAGGACTTTTGATGCCTGCGTGATGTATTCATGACGGGGGTTAACAAGAGTTTGTGTTCCCCAAATCTGACGCAACGATGAATATTTCAAGTTATTGCAGACGTTCGAAGAGGATACGAAGGGATTAAGGTGACGCTTTGTTTCGGCGAAAAGGGCGGCGGAGCAAAAATCGATGTTCAAAAAAATAAAAGAATAAAAGATGAGATTTACACACGGCAAAAGATCTAATGACAGGGTTTTTTTGAATTGCAAACAAAATACATTCTTTAGAAAATATACATCCTGTAATTTTTATCTACATTAACTGCGACATAATAACATTTGACAATTATCGATGGGTTGATAGAGTTTTTTTTAGGTACAGATTTTGATGGAATTAAAAAAATACCGAAATGTGTTGAAACTATAAGGCAAAAATGATCGGCTCTATCAATTTTTAATCATTAGTTGCTATTATTTATTCGATAAAAAAAATATAGATTGTTCCAGACCCGGAATGGTACCTTAAAATTTCGAGCTGATGTTGAGTTGTGAGGCAGCAACTTGTCTCTTATTTCATTTTATAGAAAATACCTTTTTTAAAATTAATTTTCTCTTGAAATGTACTTCTTTCTGAAGGATGCTGTCGCAAAGACGCTTTATTGTTGTAATGAAATAAAAGAAGCAAAAATCACTGTTAAGCCGCGGCACCGAAATGGCATTGTATGCGATTTAAAATGCGGTCCCAATTAGAGCTTTTGAAGCTGTTATACATTGACGATCTCTTTGTTTTATCGCAAACATTTCGTAAACACAATCGCGATTATTCAGAGCCCGGCATATAATTGGCGTAAATAACGACCGGGCGCGCGTACGAAAAGAGCCTTGAGACCCCTTTTTTTAAAAACTTATCCCGAAGAAGAATTCATCGCATTACAGAAAAATCTAAATCACAAATGATACAAAGGGAGTAAACTTTCTTATAAAAACTACATTCCATTGTACAAAATCCAGTTAACTCATTTCACAAGAGCGAGTCTCCTTTGCGAATTAAACATTCCAGATTGGAGAGAGCGGCAAACGTGCGATTTGATAAGAACGGAAAAAAATTCAGAACGATTCCGGAACGCATCGTGCAGATTGTGGGCCCGGACTGTATTCTTTTCTTTGAAGTATTTCAGGGAGCGGGCTCGGTAATGACGTTGCCGGAGTAATCCATGCATATACGGGCTCTGAAACTACCCCACACACACATTCGGTTTCTTTTATTTTGCGAATCGCGGAAAAGATTTGATGAAAATCCCCGGTTGCGAAGGGCGAGGGCCCAATCAGCGCCGAATTTAAGATCATTATCGACGCGCCGAACACCTCAAAAGGACGATTCAAACAAACGTTCGCGCCCCGAGATGGACCATTATCCAAAGGAAATCGATCGAAATGATAGCGCACAATGGTAAAATTTGCGCTTATACTCAAAAAAAAAATGGAAAAGATTTTCACATTTTTTGTCATGGGCACTGACTGACAAATATTCATTCAAAATGAAAAAATACTTTTTTCTATTTTGGTGTCACAAAGAGCATTTTGTGTAACTGAAAACAGTTTTGGTGACACTGTTTTTTGAGGACATACTTTGGCCATTACTGGTCATAGATTGCCGTTTTTAAGGAAGAAATTGTTGTAGATCAACGTATTCGATCACAACAAATGTCAAAAATTTTAACTCTCAAATATAATAATAAATTAAAAAGCGCTCAATACAAAAAATAGTATAAAAGACACGTACACTGGCGGACACGGAATTTTGGACATCAAATTTATGTCAGTTCAAAAAATGTCAATGTAAGCCACGTATTGTCATTATGATTGACGTTTAAAACTAAAATGTGATAGTTTTAGTTGAAATTTATTTTTGGCGTCGATTTTCCGAAACCAGCAATGCCAGCAATACGTGTTTTCAAATAAATTCAGTAAATTATTTTGATTTGTTGTCATTTTTTCTCTAACTATCAGGATAAAAATTACAAAAACTGAAAGRGAGATTAGTTGCCTAAGACCCGTTTTACATTTTTATGTCAGTCGAATGACAAATCGTCCAAAATTCCGTGTCCGCCAGTGTATTACAACCTATCATTGTGATACTCGTGGCTCGTGTGACAATACTACTTGTATCACAATGAGAGTGTTTGTAACACTTGTTTTTTAATATACCCATTTCTACTAACTATCCAAAACTATAACAAAATAGTTGTTTTGTTACATCTAAATTCGTTTAATGGATTTCTATAATCCTTACTTTACTGCTTCTTACGACCCATAAAGTACTCTTGTGTATTATTAGTTCGTTATAAGATTGCAACAAATCGAGCAAAAAAACAATATCATTAAATAATAAATTTTATTTATTTTTTATTGGCAAATTATAAGAAAGAAATAATGAAAATCATTGACTTTTGAGGCAATTTCGGTAATTTCTTAAATTTTTACCGAAGTTTTAACATTTCACAACAGCTCAAAATTATTTTTTAAAGGTTGGAAGAATTAATTTTTTCCATCTTGCAAATATAGTCTCTTGAATACAGCTCGTACATGATATGGATTTTTTTCTTTGATTACCAAAAATTACCAATAAAAGCTTAAATTATATCTATCTTATATTAATTAGATAATTCATTAGTGATTACAAAAACAATAGTTAATAAAACCAGATTCGTAAGGCTGAATCTGTACCATGAGCAAGTTTTTAAAAGAAGTGCTGTGTTTGACAATGAAATCAAGTTTGAAAATTTTAGAATGAACCAATCAAGTCAAATTCTGAGGATACTAATTTGGCGAAAACTGTACACTCAAGTGGGTGTTTTAATCAWCATTTTTGACTCTTAACTGAGAATGTAAATAGATTTATTAAAAATGTACATACATAAATTTAAAAGCTAGCTTTTGGTAATTCTATTCCATTGTTGGTAATATCTCTAAGTCTCACTCTACAATGAAAGAGAAGAATATATTTTATTAACTTTATTTTAGAACGAAAATTCTGAAATAAAGTCTTTGCAATCGCCCAACTTTTAAGAAATTATTTTGTAAACCAGAATCTTGTGTCATCTTTTAAATTTTTTCTGTTTAAAAGAGTATTCAATTGACAAATGTACTTTTTGAATATTGAAAAACTTCATTTTCCAGCTATTTAAATGCACAAACAGATAAATAAGACCCTACCAGATCTAAATTATGCAAAAGACAAAACGTGCGGTTTTATCGATATGAAATAACGCTTATTACAGTCACGATACTCTATTTACTCATATCCACCACGCCATCTCCGAAGAACTCCTAAAAAATTACCCACCTGGACACTCAACATGACCTTACTCTTCCCGAAAAGCATCGTCGTGAATTAAGTACCGCACAAAAAACCATCATCACCTTGACTGAACACAATAAATGTCTTATTAATCGTGGGATTCTGATAAGATAAGAAGTCATAAAACGAATTCTTGTTTGTCAAAAGCGAGCAAATAACAAATTTCTTCTTTAGCAAATTGGTTTATTCGAAAACATTTAATAAAAATATGCACTTTATGAAATCCCCGATTGTGTGTCGTTCGGGGTGTCTTGGGAATTTCCGCCGCAAAATTGAATCGGGACTCTTATGCCCACGTCCTCCGAGTCGCCCCCGCCATAACCATAAAATATTCACAAAGCAAATACTGATTTATTATTGAGTAATTGTTAATGATTGGTGGACGCTTTGATGACCTACACGTAAAGAAAATTGACGATAATTGGGTTTGCACAGCTACATGGATTATTTATGTAATCATTGTTCATAACGAGGGGAAAAGAAAGCAAAGAAACCGAACGAAAACGCTCGTTTTTCAATCCTCTTGAAAAAAACTACGCAAACGCGTTTTATAAGGGCAGTTATTTCAGGCACAGCAAGCACACAATTATTAGCGTGTTTACTGACCTGGCTCTTGTCAAACTGACTTAGGAAGTGGTCCGTTTGCTGCTTCTCGTACAGAGCCCGAGCGAGGCCCCCACGAGGTTTAAAATTCAAAGTAGGCCCTATGTCCTGATCGAGACAAAAATCATGATCGGGTCCTGATGAACTTTTGTAACAAACACCATCGTCCACCATCGCGGAAGAATTAAATAAACAATGAGCTTGATGACAGGAAGAAGTGAGGTTATGCGGCACAAATTCACAAATTTACGCACTGAATTGTCTCGAAAACTACAAAAATGGGTAGTTTTAGTAAAATCACAATAAACGTATGCTAGGGTCAGGAAAATGGACACGTAGGAACGGTTTTAAAGCGTATTTGCTTTCACTTTTGACAGTTATAAAATCATTCATAGGTGAGTTGTGTTGGCACCGCTGGAATTGAGCTGACAAGTAACTAGGCGCGTAATTTGAATCAATTTGATTTTTGGTGGGCTCGTTTTGAATGTGTGATTAGGAGAGAAAAATGACTTGTCAGAATAATTAGATTAAATTCGAAACTTGCATTGATCGTTTCGTGGAATTGTTCTTTTGAAATGAGCTGAGTAACAAGTTGTAATGAGTCTTTTGCAAGTAATTGCGTAATTGTCAAAAATATCTTCCATACATTACATTAATAACCGAGGTGAAAATCAGTTTTGAGCGAGAGCCGAGGTCCATTAACAAAAACCAGTAGCACGATGTTAATTTGAAAGAGATTTTCTTTTTTGTTCCTCGATGGACGTATTATGAAGCAGTGGCTAATGTACAGGTCTACCAGATGGAATTACAATTCACATTAATCTCAATTGTTCGGGGAGAAAATAAAGAAGACGACGTTGGTTCATTTCGGTAGCCAAACAAGAGCGACTTAAAGTTAATTAAGAATGAAATTATGTGTGTATGCAGTTTGAGTGTAAAGTGTTGAAAATTGAAATTTTAATTAATCTCGGACAAGATCGGCGTGTTTTAATAATTTGTCGAAGAGGGACAAAAAAGCCTTCATTAAGACGTGACTGGAAGAAATCGTGTCTGAGGAAAAAACCGACATTGAGTTTCGAGTAATTTAAATTTAATTATAATCCGAAATTTATACACAAACAAAAATCCAATTAAAACGGCGGAATTAAATTCGAGAAACGTTTTAACACGCGAAATCTCTAAATCGCATAAAAATTATCCGTGCGCATGATACTTTATTAGTGTCGAGACGTCGGCGAGGAAAACCGACCCAACTTACCGGACCCTTAAGGGCCGGAATTCCTTAAGGATTTTCCCAGTTTTTTAAATTGCATCGTGTAATTTCTACTCGAGTATAAATGAGGTTTTTTAATTGGAAATCCGAGCTGCGATCCGGAGGGACGAGAGGGCGTATAGTTAGCGATTTATTTTAATGAGAGTTTCGTTTCTTACGCCGAATCGCATGCCAAGTAGTCCAATAACGAAATATTATTACAATCGCTTTTTGCAGCTTTTATTGTCCTTTTTTCATTCGACGGTAATGAACGTCGTAAAATCCTATTAAAAACGTTGATGTGCCGGGAAAACTCTTTAATATAAGCCCCCACACAAATTATTATTTTACCTAATTCTCACAGAATCGATTCGTGGTATAGCTTTTTCGTGATCTTTTACTACATCGAAAATAAATTATTATCAAATGTTTGGATAAGCAATATTTTTATTGATGTCACAGCATTTCGTCATATCACGACCATATCAATCGAATATTGATTCCAACCCACCCCAATCTGTCAACCTTCAACACCGCCGACAACAACCTAAAAAAATTATAAAAAATGATGGACAAAGCGAAGTCATAATTCTCGATGATTCTCACAGCATTTCAAAAGTAACAATAAAACCGTAGAATTACAAAAATATTTTTATTTTTTTCGGACATTGAACTTGTCTTGCATTGAAGGTTACTTGTAGTGGTACCACTTCTTGTTACATTTGATTAAACTTAAAATCCATCCTTGGGTTCCTTTTACCGTATTTTTACTGAAATAAGACAAGAACAACTTACAGATTCTAATAAAAACCTCGTTACAGCGTTCCATCAATTCATAATTCCCGTTCGTATCGAATCAAAAAAACTTTTTCATGTTTTTCGATTAATTACAAATTCCGTAAATATTTCCTAAATGTTCGCCACTTTCGAACAATTTCAAAAGCGACAAAAAATTGTCATTAAGCACATGAAGGTTATTAAAAGAGTTTTTACAATGCACCAATTAGTCGCTGGCTACATGATTGTTCCGTGAATAATTCAAAAATTACAATTGAGTGAAATTTTTTTGCGCGACACTTAATAATGGAAAAATAATAAATATTACCGTACACTTCCTCCTCATTGTAATAATTAATGTCGGAAAGAAATATGCCGCTTACGTAACCGATTTATGTACGTTGGAAATTTTGTGGTGAATTATCTGCAGGAGTTCACCCGCGGAGCTTTCTCTCATATCGAGGATTTATGCGACGAGGAGTGGAAAGGCGAACTTGAAGAGTCGTTATTAAAGTGCAAGCAACACCCTGAAAATTCAAGTTTTTTCTGTTTCTCTAAAATAAATAATAAAAGTTTGCCTTCAAGACATGTGAAACATCGAAACAAAAAAATGCAAATAGAGCAGATCAACAATAATGGACGAGAAAGTTAAAAATGATGAAATTAGTTTAAGAATAATTAAACACTCAAAAACTTTGCATAGTTTAACAAAGTGAATGCTCTGACGCAAATTAATTTAATTTTAATCGCAAATAATCGAAAAAGTGCCCCAAATCGCTTTCATATATTGTAATGGTTGATGGTCAGTTAACCACTTCCATTATTAAAAGATCTACTTATTATTCTTGACAGCGAACAATGTTTCTTGCATCGTTCCGGTTCGTGAAAACAAGTAAGTCTTTATTATGTAAAATATGGAGAAAGTTCGGTGAGTTATGTTATCGGCTGCACCCTGTATATAGGAGTGCACTTAATTGTGTGAAAATCCCTGAAATTAATCTTCAGCTTTACTAATTCAATTTCGAGTAAGTTGCGTGTTTCGATCGGATTTAATTGCTTAACGATTGCTCCGAATGCTTTAAACTCTGTCATTATAATTAATCAAGTGAGTAAAACATAAAAAGCCAACGTTAAATGGCATTCCAGAACTGCACTTTCCGAAATGAAATTTCTGATTTGAAGAAGGATTTCCCACATTTATTTAATTTAAAAATGTTTAAATTATGTTTTAACATTAATTTCTTAATACTTATTAGTTTTTTATATGTTTTTTAAATGGTACCAAATAGAATCACATTCTTTGCTTTTTCGGAAAAATATTGTTTTGAAAATTATATTTTTATAAGATGATTTAAAAATCACTGGAGGGTCAAAAAAATCCACTGTCTAAAAAGAAAAATTTTTTTTTTATTTGAAATAGGATATAATATTATGTAAGTATTTTAAAATTTTGAAAGAAAATATCCCAAACTTGAAAAAAAAGTTGATATAAACAATAATTACGAGCATGAAAAAATTCTTGTAAGTTATATATAGCATTTTAAAATAATATGCAGAAAAGCCCAAAAAAAGCAAACTGTTAAATAAAAGAACACGTATTTAAAAATATAGATTGCGAACCGAAAAAGATATAAATTATAATCTTACAGTTTTATAAAGCAAAGAAATAATAGAAACAACATTCTGGAATTTATGATTAATTAGCAAAGCTATGAGAAGATTTAGTCTTTCTTGTAAGTAGGGCTAGACACAATTTAGTAAAATACCTCATTTGATCAAAGTGTTGAATTTTCATTATATTTTACCATAAAAACTTGATTGCTGAAAAATAAAGCCTCATTTTTAGGTGTTCTTTTTTTGTTAATAGTATGTACAATTAAAAATGTGAATAAATTTCGATCGAGTTTATTATTGAAGCGTGAAATAGTAATCCGGCGATGTAACAATTAAGTTTGATGAACCTGAGTGTCGGTTTTTCTCTCTGGTAAGGACAGATTTGAGACGGTCATGTCATTACCTGAGGTAATTCGATTGGTAATTTGCGGTCTGGCTGACAATGACCGTTCCTCCACGCGTCGGAAACAAATCTGTAATTGTACATCAAACTCTAATCACACTGCCCAACATTCTTCGGATGATATTCCATCTTCAATCAAGGACGGTCGCTCGGCTGGAACGTTTTCGAGACGAGAAACGATCATAATGTAGCGTTTAGCGCTGCTCGAAATTATCATATTTATTCGTAGAGGAGAAAAAATGACAGTTTTCGGGTGTATGTTGGTGCCTGGATCGACGATTAAATAATAAAAGAGTAATGAATGTGAGGAGTTGTTTCTCCCTCCCTCGTCTTGATGCGTATTAGGGTCCCCTTATACGCGGGTTTTATTTATTCATAGCAATTATGAATGTCAAAATTTGAGAAATAATAATAACAAGGACACAAGACGAAAGCGGCCGTAAACGTGTGAACGTAGCAGGTGGCCCGACGATTCCTAAACAGATCAACTCTATTATCAGACAAGATAATTCAAAACACGTCTATCATTGTCACTGCTTTGACACAAATATCGAATAATTGTTTTCTTTCCATTATTTCTCTATTAAGAACGATTGCATGCGATTTCGACGAATTGATAAACATTTACTTTGTGAATGCGAACATCTGAAGTTTTATTTACACAAATTAATTTCGACTAAATTACAAGCCATGTGCTCCCTTCCTTAAATTATTATCAATCAAATATAAAATAGTTGTTTCACTTTTTGAATAATAGAAAAGTACAAAGAAAATAGAGGTGTACAAGGTGCTGCATTTTGGATGTCCGAATAGGGAATCTCCGAAACTAAAATGTTTAGCCATAGACGAGTCATTCTGGGGCTCATTTTTTGAGAAAATAATATTGGTTGAAACCGCATCCCGCTATCGTCTTTTGTTTTCGACTTACAGACAAAAGTTGACATTTTGGCGAAATCTAAAAAAAATCATATCTTCGTTATTATAGAAGATACGGATTTGAAATAAAGACATTATACAGGCATTTTTACGAGGAATTTAATAATGTAGTTAACCATTTTTTTCAGTTATTGGTTTAGCCGTGATAAGATAAACTTGTATTTTTTTCAATGGAAATCATAGGCGGCTAAGGCAATTTTGAAAAGCTTATTTTTTTCTGATCTAAAAATATATATTTGTAACAGAATATTTTTTATAATTATACTTAAACAATTAAATACATATTTTGTTAGATTTGTTGTATTTGTTGGCCATGGAAAAACTATTTCACTCCAAATGTGTAAATTATAATCAATAAGAGAGAGTGAACTGTAAAATAGATGAAAAAATAGATAAAATTATAAAAATATAAAAAATCCGATACGTTAGAAGTATTGAACAAATATGCGAGCGCCTCAGAACAAAATTATTACATATTTTTAAAAAAATCCAAAAATAGGAAAAACAAATGTCTCAACAGTCAACACAATTAGAAAAAACAATTTTTTAGTGATCTAATGGAGGTAGGATAACGTTCCACATAAACGGAATTTGGGTATTTGAATAGCCATATCGTTATTTTTGTGTCATATAAAATATATTGTATCGAAGAATTAAAGAGGCTTTTTTTTACAACACTCTATGTATCACTAGAAGTTATAATAGTAATGTTAACTTGTTTAAAAACAAAGAAATGTTATTAGTCGCCAATAATTTGATTTACGAATTATTTTGCATTTTTTTTATTATTTAGTGCTTAGAAAACTCTTTCATTAGTGACACTTGAGTTGAATAATATAGTTTAAATTATTTTAGTTGAAGATGCAACATTTTTTCATAGCCAACTGCGAACAAAAATCAAAGATAATTTTTTGCTAAAAATGTATTGTAAAAATTTGTTACAAATATATATTTTTTAGATTCCCATTTAAAAAAATACAAGTTTATTTTATTACGGCTAAACAAACAACTGAAAAATTGTTAAATACATTACTAAATTCTACGTAAAAAAAAGCAGCACTCTGTGCAATAAATAAATTTAATAGATAAGACAAAATGTCACAAGAAGAAACTCTAGACTCTGGAACTACATGATGTTGTATTGTAAAATTTCTGTTAAGTAATTTTGAGAGACGCTGTGTATTAAAAAAATTAGCTTCATTGTGTGCTGGTGAGGTTTGTTCCATTTAGAGAAATTCGCTCGATAATTCCGTCGATCACGATGTAGATTAGTTCTGTGATTATTTTAATTCGTTGTTTGGTTCGAATCGGAATTGAATTATTAGAGGCGAAACGTCCGATTCGATTGTATAAAAATTAAAATTTTCTCTTGAGGTCGTCATTACGTGAACTGTTGATGATGTGAGGATGGAGTGGAGAAGAACTCCTCGGTCTAAACGTCGATCGAGCGAAGAGCGTGATCTATGACTGAATGCCAATCCGTAGATCCATAGATCAATCATGCATCGATCAGGAATCAATAAAAACCCAGCCATAATTATGCCTCCTTATTTCGGAATCCTACACATGCATTGTAATTACTGTAAATGGTCTCAAGTAGAAAAACATGATGGGCAATTGGACAAATAAATCTTGCTTTTGAGTAGTACTTCCGAACAAAAAGGAATTCCATTACTCCGGCTAATGGGATTGTAAATATACGTCATATTTTATATTTTTAATATTGGACTGAATTTGTAACCTTTTATAGGCAAAGGCTAATGGCGCGATCGTCGCGAAAAATTCATCAAAAACGCAAATCGAAATTTTCTAAATTATTCCAACYTGCACACAATGAGCCGCAATCGCCCCTTAACTTCATTAAGTATCCATAATCGWCCCCCCAACATCTTAAATAATTCACGTCTAAATTTTTTAATTTATGGATGACGCATCTTGCGAGGAGAGAATCGTTCGCGTAAGGGTGGCTGTCTCGTTAGAGACTCTCTCTTCAGACGCTGTTTATTCTTGGAGTAAATTTAAAAAATCGATCGGCCCCCTTGTCATGTATGCCATTAGCGCCGTAGAGCTGGCGTTACCGTGGAGACGCGTGAGAGACCACTTTGCAGTTATAATGATGTCATTTACACTTGCCGCCCTCTCTTCCTTATTTCACCCGCATATGTGACGCCCCGCGGCCTCTTCGTCGTCGTTCCTTCTCGAAGAGGTGATTCTAAATTATCATCACACGACGAAAAAATAGGGAGAGAAAAGGACGAATTCGCGAAACAATTGCCGTTAAAATTCCATTTGCAACTTCGGACGGCTTACGTTCGATGCAGATGCTGCGGAGTTTTGGGGTGGTGAAAGTGAAGGATCCAATTAGACATTTATACAAAATGAAATTTTGTTTTCTTTAATGTCCACTCTTCGTTGCTCGTTGGTGGAGTGACATGTTTATTTCGGCGTGGAGTATTTAAAATGTAGCAAAAAGGCGTAACAATAAAAAAGCAAGTACAATAACAAGATAGCTCAGCGTTTCTTGTAATTATTTAAGTATGCAGTGATTCGACAAAATCCTTCCGAGCTGAGAATCTTTGAATGTTTATCGATGACGTTCTGCTCTGATACTTTTGAAGTCTCGGTATTTGAATTGTCTAAAAATTTTCGTCTATGAACCAGAGGGCAAGCAATAGTATTAAACTTGATCGTGGATCAGACCGTTGAAAGTTCGCGATTAGATCAGAGTATTGTAGACGGTTTACAGTCATAAATAATTATGGAAGTGTAAACGCACTGTTTACCGAGGTTATAGTTGTTTTAGCCAACAGCATTTTACCGCAGAGTTATAATTTGATCGGTCGTGCTATGAGACGGACTTACCCATTGATTAATAGCAATTAGACACCAGCTAGCATTCCATACTACACTGTTAAAAAGCTTCTTATGTCTGGGCCGAAAAACTCCTTTTTCTCTTGGTTTGTTTAATCTGGAACAACTTCCACATTACAGCCAGCCACTTTAACTATTCCAACCGCATCCTTCGGTCCACCAATCAAGCGTGGATTACCCAACAGTGACGTGATTATTTTATTAAAAATTCACAGGGAAAAAGTTGCGACGCGTCCAAAACGAATTAATCACTTGAAGTTTTTTCAACAAATTATTCGATTTTTCACAACAGCGTAAGTGAGGATTGCCTGATGGATAATTAGTGGCGTGATCACGAAACGACGACGATTAACCAATTGGACGATTGGATTGACGGCGGCGATCATTTTCATAATTCATAATTTCATTAATTTGTTACTTGAGGCTTTGTCACGATTTTATGTGGAATATTATCGGGTTACTAAAGCAGAATTATCTCGGTAATTATTGGTAAGCTCGAGAATTTATTAACTACATAATTAACCCGAGATCGAGCGCCCCCAGCCCTGGGAAACAACGCAACCCCGCTATTTTTCACGTAAACTCGCGTAAAAACGAACCAAGAACCGGACTATCTAAATACTCATATTTTTGAAAAAAAAACGTACCTAAATAAGCCATTTTATATTCGTTTAATTTTAATACATTACAGACCTAGAAACTTTTAAAATTAAATTAAGGTTTATCTAAACGTTGAATAATTAAATAGTTTCAACCAAAATTTATTTTTATAGATGTACAAAAGCTCCTTTTTTTGATAAAATGTCTTGACCTCTGTTATATTAAATTACTAAGTATTGAGTGCAATAAAATTTTAATATGACACTTACCAAAACAGAGTAACTGATAACGTAATTCGAATTAATTTAATTCGTCTTCTGTAAACAGCCTTTAGCGTTGAATAATTAAAAAACTTTAGATAATTTAGCAAAATTACAAAAAATATACTTACATATCAAATGAAAAAAGATTAAACTAATTTGTTAGTAGTGAAAAAAATAACATATAAACCACTGTTACAACGTCGCTGTTATTATTGCTCTTGACGTTCCGCGTCTTGAGTATGATTAAGCATGGCTACAGTGGCGCAGCGAGAGATAGAGTTTAGGGGGTGTTTACTTATGTAAAAAATTTAGGACACTCATTTATTTAAACGCCATTTTAAAAAAGATGATGTGGCACAGTATGCACAGTCAGTGGTGTAAAAATGTAGCACAAAATATTTCTAAAAACAGTGTCACAAAGAGTATTTTGTGTAACTAAAAACATCAGTTGCACAAAATGCCCATTATGACACCGAAAAAAAGCTCTTATGCTTTTTTGTGCGCTTTTTTTTTGCTTATGTTTTACTTATTTTTTGTTCTTATGCTCTTTCTCTTTCTTATTTTTTGCTTTGCGTTTTTATGCTCTCTCTTTCTCTCTCTTATTATATTTATTAGAACATGTGAACATGTTTTAAAGTTTGCGCTCTTAGGCGTCCGCCATCTTTTATTGCTAATTTGAATTAGTATTTGAATTTGAAGTAGTGAAAAATTGCTGACTTGAACGGAGTTTGAACCCCAGACCTACCTGCCTGAAAGCGGGACCTTATGCCGCTACACTACCACGCCGCCAACAGTTTCAATGTTTTAATTCCATATAGTATTCATACAGACTTACGCAAAAATTTTCAAAAACTTTTCCAAGTTTCTTGAACTCCCAAAAGTGCCAATGGTTCAATTTTAAAGTTTTTAATTTTTTCGATATTTGTCAAAATTTTGGGCGATTTTCGGTACTTGGAGCGGTTTATTGCTAATAACTTCAAAATTATTGACCCTAGTCCTTTTTGTGTGGTACCGTTAGAAAGCAAATTTAATTTTTTATCATATAGAAAAAAGATAATTGTCCTACGTTAAATGGAGATTGAGAAAATTGCTAATAAATTCAAAAATATCTAAAAACTAATTTAACTAGGTATAACTTCTAAACGATCAAGAATTTTTCAGTTTTCTCAACGCCAATTGATTTCTCGGAACATCTTACATATGTGTGCATAAAAATATTATGTTTGAGGGACAGTTTGGCCGCAATTTACAAAATAAAAAAAGTAAACATTTTTGAATTTTCTGAAGTTATGACAACACCGAAAATAATTGAATACAAAATTCGAATGTTTAATTTGGTTGTTTTTAAAATATAATTTTAGTTTTATTACTTCTACAAAAAAATTTTGTCTGATTTTGTTCTAGGGGAGTTTTAATCCCTTTCTCGCTGCGCTACTGTTTGACTATAAAAATTGTTTTCTCTCCCTTGTTACATAATTACTATATTACTTTTACAAAGTTCATTTAAATATTAAATCGAAATCTTAGAATTGCTTGTATTTCACATTTTGAAATTTTGTTATGTTTGATGATTATTTAAATTTTCAATTGCCATTTTTTATTTGAAAAATTAACCGTCCACCACCATGACATCACATCTCTTTGTCAGTTTTGTCCAGCCTTTAAAAACTCATTTTTACGAGTTGTATTTTGATCGTTTTATGTTAATTATCTCGTTTTTTTAATTATGGAGGTGTTTTTGACTATCGTAATTTTATGTTAATTGCTGGCGAGATGACCCCAGATGTGACACCAATGACGCATTGTAATTTCCGTGATCGTGTGAGGTTCGATGATGTTTGTCAAGAATTCGGATGTGTGTCTCGAAGAACCAAATTCTACCTGACGCGGCCGCCGATCAGACCAGCAATTAACACGGCCGCCGATCTGACAATTAAAACCCGCCTGCCGGACCTAAGGCCGCCAACACACCAATTATACTGACAAATTAGTATACCCTGTCATTACCCTTGCTGCGACCTACAGACCTTACAACACCTTCGAGCAGATGGTGGACGTCGCGTGATGAAAAAACGTCCAAATCATTGTCGACTTCAGTAATAAAATCAAAACTGAGAAAACTCGAGGCGCAGCCGAGGGCTGTACAATTCTCCTATCCCTAAAAGCCACTGCTGCTACTTCCTGCTGGACCAGTTACACCTCGACCACTTCCTTCACTTTCTGCATGTATTTACATGTCACCTCCTCCTCAATACTCCGCCCCCAGCCGCCTCCGGCCACGTATCGGGCCGAAGAGCAATTAGTCAGTAAACAAATAATGAATGAACCATAAATAAGACGGCGTTATATCAAGTCGAAGCGTTCGTTCTTGTTTTAATTGTTGGCCGAGATAATTAACTATCTGGCCCGGTGTGCCAATGCATAATAAATACTCGCTTTCCAATTACCAGGCCTTCAGACTCGCCGAGGTTCATTTACACCGGTGATAATAATATTTCAAATATTTGTACGAACGTTAATTGTTGTGTGGCGGTGCGTGGGCGGCGGCTGCGGTTGCGTGCCTGCAGACCGTCCAGGGGCACCCATCGACGTTTTTTACGTCGCGCCTCGACGATGATATATGAGAGGATTCGCGTAATCGGTGGCCCAAACTGGGAAACAAATAACCGAGAACAAGAAGGGGACGGAAGCAGAACTCTGCGGGATGCCAAATTTTCATACCGAGTAGACGAACAAACGAATTTACGAAACGATCTAATGCAAGAAAAACAATCTAAACGGATAAGCAAAGGGTGTTTTAGACAGTAGAAAAATCTTTGAAAAAAATTCAAAACTATAACACTAATTTACCTAACTATTCATATAGAACCATTGACTCGAAACAAAGCTATAGTTACGTGAACATATAAGTTTATTTGTTACACAGAAGTTTTAATTAAACGTTTTTAAGAAAATGTAATTAAAATTAATTAAAGCTCGTTTCTTGGAATAATAATTAGCAAGCATTTGCATCAWATGTTTCCAGGAAATTGCATCTTCTCAATCATTATGATCGTCGTTTGTATTAGAAAAAAAGAATTAATCTTTGATTTGTATTAATTTTCCATCTGTTCTTCTAAACTCGTTATATCGCTAACATTCAAAATTCTTCTCCTCGTTGAATTTTTTTCTTGTAAGAGAATTTTTAATATCGCATAATTAAAATCTGCGCATAAAAAGCTTTCATAGTACCTGCGAATATAACGTTAGATTTGCACAATGCCACATACGAAACGAAACTCATAACAATATCAATTTCCAGCAAAAATATTTCAATATTAAGATAACACCACCCCAGTTGTTTTTCTGGTGACTTGCCCGTCTTCATCGTAACGCCTTGACTTGGTCGATTGCAGTCGCTCTAATGGTAATATACTACCCCGGCCCGGTATAGATACATATGTGTACAGCCGTCCAGAGAACTCCTCATTTTCGACGCTTTTTCGCCTACAAAAGCTCTGAGTTTTTAGACTGGTCGATTGCCTCCTGTTAGCACGTCTTGGGGGTAACAATTAGAAATAATGAAGATTACGCCGAGCTTTAGCATGATCTATCGCGATACTCCGTATCTGTTGATAATGCCCCACTGTACCAGATAATCTTGGAGCTTTCAAATCATTAAGCTTTCGCCTTAAAAAAAGCTTTCGTCGCCGATTATTTTTCGTTAGTCTCGGTGGCAAAAGTGCACGTTTCAGATTTCCTGTGTACATAAATCCTGATAGAGATAAATCAGCGAGCACAGATTGCAGTAAATTAACGGAAAATGTGGCGCTAGAAGAAAGTGAAATGACAATATTTGTGCGACTAGATGAAATTAAAAACGTGCTTAGTGTGACCGGCACGAAGTGAATGTCTCTCAAAGCTCGTAATTAGACTTTTAAACGAGGATTAAAAGCACACACATGAGCTTTAATCACGATATTAAAGTTTTGGTGTTTTTTATCGAGGATTAGAGGTGTTTCGATCGGGAAGCCAGCCGAAATAATTGATAATAATGAAGTCTTGTATAAAGGAGGAAAATATTCCAATTCCCCGGCTTTTATCGATTCGAACCCATTTAGACTGAAAACTAGCTTTTTCCTTATATCTACATACTGGAGTGCTATTCAAACACGGCATACGACCAGCTTGAAGCAACTCGACTTTTCCCATATGTGAAATGGAAGAAGGGTTTGGGCGGCTGTCTCAGTAAGATGCAGCTTTCAATTTAGCTAATGACGTTTCGTCGACTGTCACAAGCACACGTAGAATGCACGAAGAATCTCGATTTAGCGAGATAAAGGTGTGCTAACTAGTGGAAGAAAACGGATGTTTATTACAATAGAATAACGATAGATTAGAAGCGGGAGGAGCTTTTGGACGATTCGATCAGGGACAAAACGAATTGATGTAAAGCTCGATCGCACGTTTAATAAAATACAAAACAAATTTTATTAAAGCATTAATTATAATTTTATAAAAACTAAAGTAATCGATGTTGCTACAGAAAAGTAGATAGATAATAGACGAAACTTGAGACCAATTTTAAAATTAAATAACTGTATTCACATACAGCGTACGTGTTGGAAGGACTATTTATCTTTAATAATTTAGGTAAAATAAGCTCTGGGACTATTATCTATATTTTTTTGATTTCGAGAATCGAGAAAGGAATTTCATTGGAGATTTTAGGGTTTACGATTTCATTAACTTTTTGTAAGGTAGACTAAATCTTTAAATTTTTATTTAGTAAAAATTATTGCATAAAGAACAAAAATAAACAGCAGGTAAATCAATAAAATTCTTATTCTTTCGGTTATCTAGAATTTGAGCTTGTGTTATTTTATACGAAACGTTTTTCATAAAAGTAGCTATTCGAATACCAAAATTATTTCTTTTGTTGCGGTTTTTGAAAGTTTCTTCTTCTTAATCTGTACAAGAATTTGTGATTATATTAACATCTGAGGTGGTAGCTATCGATGACTGGTTTTCTGTGTTCCAATGTAATTTTTTCTTGCTGTTGTAATAAATAACTTTTTACTTGGTGAAACTCCGAAGATAACATAATTATAGGCATGTTGTGTTGATATAATATTTTTTGTACAGAGTGGTTATAAATGATTTTCATCTAGCCAGCTTTGGAATTTTTTTGCATGTAACTTTATTTGTGCCGCTCTACTTTTTTGAAAGCTCTAGTTCTGTCATTAGTGTCACTTATTAATTAATAATAAATTGTTGTTAATTAAATTTTTATTGTTTAAACTAATTTCCAATAATAATTGATAATAATGTATATTTGGAAGAAAACAAGTTTATAATTGAAGTCTATTTTCGAAGTGGACGCTTAGTAAACGGCGATTTTTTAATTTTGAGTTACAACAAGTAGGTACCCCTATTTTCGTAAAGCGGCATTTTTTATTTTACATGGAAAATTCACAGCTGGCTAGATGAAAATCATTTATAACCACTCTGTATAATCCTGTGTTGGGGTTGAATCCCTGGCTGCCATACGCTGCACCAAATGCGTGAAAGTTTCCGTATTTAATTATAATTCCTCCATCCCTTGGTTATTACAGATAAGAGAGTAAAAAGTTGGTAAAACTTTCTCAAAGTCGATACATCATTAAACAAAACACCCTCGTTGAATAAACCAAACTTAATAGACCAATTTTCCGATGGCCAATTATCTTTCCTGTTGCTCGCAACATATAATTAGAACAGTTGTGGCACAGCCGGTCATCACTACACTAAATTAAAAATTAATCAAGTCCGGTCCACAATTAACGATAAAACCGAGAGAGATCGTCCCAGTCGGGACGCGCCAGGGACCCTAATTACTTTGTCACTATACTTTTACGAAGTTACGTAAAGCTTCTGTTAAGTCGTCGGTTCCGTTTTAATTAATTTCATTACAACGAGGGGACTTAATTGCTTTTTTTACTTAAACATGTAATTTGCTTTTAAGTGCTGTTAACACAATGCTTCAAATCCAGGATGTTCGATGTGGAGATAAGGACGAGAACGGCAATTAGCTATTTACTTAACTTATTAAACAATCACTGTTTCAATTAACACTTCCATTATTCCATTTCCTGAAGTGGATTTTTGGTCTTTGTTGGCGATAAGTAGAGGTTCCGTGTAAATGCTTATTTTATGTTACCGACGCATCTAATTAAGATAATTAATTTCATTATTCTGGTAATTCAAAGTATGACAAAACGATGCATTACGACAAATATTTCTTCAAACGAGTGGACAAAAGAGGAATTTTCTTCGCTTGACGATAATTAAACTAGATAGCGTTAATTAAACGTAATTTTATTGTAGCGGTTCGTAATTGACGTAATTGTTACAAGGAAATTCGCAACTATTTCAATCGGATTCAAATCGGCACGATCTCGAGGCACATTTATTTTGAAACTTTTTGTTTAATTTATTATTTACGTCAACGTTACTTACCTTCTGCATCCGGTCGAACCTCTTGTTTTGCAGATGACGTTTAATAAAGACGCTACATTTTATTTTCTGTATCCTGTTCAAGTGTTGTTCTCGTTATTATAA
This sequence comes from Tribolium madens, assembly GCF_015345945.1. Taxonomy (NCBI): domain Eukaryota; kingdom Metazoa; phylum Arthropoda; class Insecta; order Coleoptera; family Tenebrionidae; genus Tribolium; species Tribolium madens. The sequence goes on from NW_025401069.1 coordinate 10,788,571, forward strand.
TGTGCAAAACAGACATTAAATGCTCATTATTCAGTAAAAAATTGCCACTTGCTAGCCTTCAAAAGGAGTCAGTTTTTTGGAACAGKAAATTCATAATTCCCGCTTATTTGGCGCCATCTAGTGTCTACAGTTTGTCAAAAGTACTTTTTAAAATTGATCAGTATGCTTTCTATTAGAGATGAAATTTTCCATCGTTGACAAGTTGTGCTAAAGCCGCCCAAATTGCAGGTTTCCTTTTAAGCCCTCGGTGTAATTTCCATCGTCTCCTAATTACAAATAATTGCATAATTGTGTTTCTCTTAAAGTTTGTCCGTAAGAGGTAATCGATCGCGGCTTTAGCGGCCTTAAATATTAAAATTCATCGGTGGTAAAGTAGGAGTAATAAACTGTAATTAAAGGGAATTATTTTTAACATGGCCAGTACCTCGAGCTTAAATATACGATTTGTTATTTTGATTTATCAGAATAATTATTAAATAATGTGCACTTAAGGCAGTGGACCGATGTGTTGGTGGGTGTCGCGAGTGGTGCAAAATGAGGAGAGTTTGTGTGGTCGATTYTGGTAAAGCGTATGCTAATTCCCCTATTATATTCAGTGCTATATGGAGTGGAGGAGCTGGAGGTGCGCGACATGCCCCAGCTTCGTCCAACTGGAAGTGCTGACGAAGACAGACACAGGTGTGGATGGCCGCGGAGAGAAGCGATTATACACCCACGACTTGGTGTAATTGTGGACGTTCGTGAGACGAGATCTGACCCCAGGCCGTTCAGAGGTACCAACAAAACTGCACGGAGAGGCACAATGAGACACTAAATTCTGTGATTCATTACCGAACCAACGGGTTATGGCCATGGTGTAATGACGAGGGTATTGAATGAAATGGCGATCAAATGAGGGATACATTGTTGGAAATTTACTACAAAGATGACAAGAAAAGGTGTTCGAACCAGGCTTTCATTAGATGTTTATTCAAGTTCTATTTT
>NW_025401069.1:10789999-10792154 GCF_015345945.1 Tribolium madens
AAAAAAAAATCGAAAAATTTTGTTTTTGATAAAACATCGTAGGTACTTTATTATTCTCAATTAGTTTTTTCCAAAAAATAAATAGTTTAACCAAAAAACGTTTGGTTCCATACATTTTATTCACCTGGTATGTAGGATGTCGTTTTATTACTTAAAGAATTACTTAAAAATTTTACTATTTGATTTTGAAAGATTTTGCTGTTGCGTCACAAGAATGATAATAGTAACAATAGCAGCAATGTTACAGAAGAAACAAGTTAACGTATTTGAAAGAAAATATTAAAACAATATTTCATTCTTTATTTTTTTCATTTTTATTAAAAACATGTTATAAATTTTTAGTGTTTCATTAAAAAAGTTCAAAACTGAAAAACAAGAAATTAAATATCGTATCTTCTACAATTGTTTAGATAGCTTGTATTGAAAGGCTAATTCAAAAGGACTGTACCTACCTTGTACCATAACTCAGGTGGTTTCTAGAACCATTTATAGTTACTTTCAAAGCTACAAACAAAAATGTATCTACTACATTTACTGCATTTTTTTGAGTTTCTTCTAAGCTACGATGTATTTTATCTGGTAAAAATATCTCGTTTAATTTTTTTAATTTTATACAATGAAAAAAATTCCTTATCTGAGTAATTTGCTTTCTTATTTTTTTTATAATTTCATTTTCAAATTTTTTTGTCAAATAAATTATTACGATAACTGGAATTTTTAAGTATTTTCTTGTTTCTTTGCAAGGGATCTCTTCACAATGAAGATGAATAAGAAATCTGCATCTGTTAGTGATTATTATTTTTCAAAATATTTTTCAAAAAATACTGGATCGTCTGGATATTTTTAGATCAACACTGTATATTATTGACGCAGCTATCTCACTTTTATGACCGCAACCGCCGGTGTTAATTAAGCAAAGTAACATTAAATTTTTTATTATGAATCCATAATCTCATTTTATATTGATTTTATTATATTCTATTTATATTTTAATTGTAATTGAAATTTAAATTATCATTGCATTTCTTAGTCATTTTCCCGGTTGTAGCCATTTATAATATTTTTACGATCGCATATAAATCAGATAAAATTTTTGCCGGCTTCAAAACTCGAATTAGAACAAAATTGATATTGTACTATAGAAATTCCTTGCAGGTCGTTAAAATAACGAGAAAAATCGGAAATATTTTTTTACATTCCCGTGAAATCGATCATAAAATTGAATTGTTATTTTTTACTTCGGCACCAGGAAGCAAGCACTAATTCTGATCGACCTTATGAACTGCTCGGCATAATCATCTGAAGCTTCAGCACTGTAATCATATGATCATCTAATTCTGTGTTATTTTAAAATTGACAGCTAAATTATATTCAAAGAAGCAGTTTGATAATTGAAACATACGTGCCCAATTAGCTTAGGTATTCGTTTATTTTTATCACATCTTCCTCATACTTATCGTTTATCGCTCTTATTACTCGGCACTTGGTGTTTATTTAATCGAAAAAACCGCCGAAAAGACGCATTGTTGAGAACCGCTGCTTAAAACCCATAATTGTAGGAAATTATGCTACAGAGAGCAACATATAAGATCAAGAACTATAGAATAATTATTACATCGGGATTCGAGATTATAATTATAGCCTCAACTTTGTGAGTACAGTCGCTCAGCGAAACAATGTTGCGCGATTAAGGTGCGTTCACGGCGAGCGAATGATCGGTTTATTGCGGCGAGGTGATACTAGACTTGGCCTAAAGGGAATTCACGGATACGTATAAAATTATACACAGATTTTATCCGCGATCATTAAGATTATTAAGGGCGGGCAAACAGTCAAGCAGGTATTGTTCGGATTTGATGAATCGGTCAGTTGTTTGCTTGGCCGTCCGCAATCACCTAATGTATGACATCCGCACACGACGCCTTAACTTGATTGTTTTAATGTTGGTTTATTCTATCGTTCAATCTATAAACATATCATCATATTGAAAGCTAAAGCCGCCTCCACGAGTCGCGCGACGAATTTTCAAAGCGAAGGTATTTACAAGTGGGGCCTTTTCAACACTTTAATCGTCGTGGCGAATATCACACGATGGGTTATTAAACTTTTATTCACTTCAAAGAGCAGTTTTGGCTTCGTGCGCGATGAGCCGATT
>NW_025401069.1:10794194-10833586 GCF_015345945.1 Tribolium madens
TACGAAACTAGATCATAACGCACAATTACATATGCGCGAAAATTGGCAATATCGTACGAGGTCGAAAACCTGTGCGATTTGTTTTCGCACTGTGTTAGAAATCTAACGCACAATTCACACTCGAATGTTTTGTATTTTTTCATTTAACGTATTTTTTTTTTATCCATTATGAAAAATAAATCGTTATTCAACGTATTTTTGTATCCATTATAAAAAATAAATCGTTATGAAAAAAATATGTTCTTATGAAAAAAATTATTTATGGTCGTAGGAAAAATAGTGTACAAAACTTGCAGGAAAGTGTCTAACGCACTCGCGGTATTGCCTGCATTCGGCTAACGCCTCGTGCGCAACTTTCCCGCTTGTGCGTTATTTATCACTAAGGCTCGGATTATATGCAAAATGCATATTTGTTAATAAGAGGTATATCAACAAAATTATAAGTTTTCTATGCATATCTAATGTTTTTTGATTAAAATAAACCAATTAAAAAATGCATATTTTGCATATTTTGGCAACTTCGTGCATATTTTAGATAATATTGCATATGTGTGCATATTTTCTTCAAATCACAAATTTCTGATTAAAAATTTCAGTTCAAGTTTAAAATTAGACAGTTTAAAAAAAAAGATCCGATTACAAAATATGTTAAAGAGAAAACAACCGGTAATTCGTAAGTCAGACTCAAAAAATTAGTATCCTGCTTAGTGTTTTCTTTTTGAATTCGTTTTATACAGGGTAAATATAAAGTATGGAACGAAGCGTTTTTTTAAATCATTTGCCTCTAGAAAATAATACTTAATATAAATTAAAGTAATATAAAAATGTGATCTTATTTTGAGAAAAACAAATTTGTTTTGTTTTTGAGTTATGCATTTTTTTGTCAAAATTGCATATATGTAAAAAAATACTAAAAAAAATATGAATACAAACTAGACTTGTAATTTTTAGATCATAACCTTCATGAAAAATATGTTTTTTTAGTGGGTTGTCATTAAAAAAAAATATTATTCTAGAACTTAAAAACAAAGGAAGATTTTGAAAAAAATTATTTTTGATAAAACATCATATTTTTATAGTACTTTATCATTCATTAATTGGTTCTTCCAAAAAAAGAAATAGTTTAAGCAAAAATCGTTTGGTTCCATACTTTTTATTTACCCGGTATGGCTATAATCCTTCCATTCGGATAAGTAGCTGCCTGCAAGTGAATTTTAGCGAAATATTTTAAAGTGATGTTATCTGAAAAGTAGAGATTTCTTAGAAAAGGTTATAATTACTAGGTTGTTAAAATGACCTGTCTGAGGCAAGACCAATTTATTTATTCTTTTTCGTTCAAGATGTCGATAGTACAAAGTCGAGAATAAAAATTTATCCCAACTTTGATTTTGTATTGTTAAAGTTTTGCATATCAATGCATATTTGGAGCAATATTGGAGCATATTTCTTAATATCCTGTGCATATTTTTGTGAAAATACGTGCATATAATCCGAGTCTTATTTATCACTGTCCGTGCTCGTTATGTAATATACTATTCTTTAATTGTTTGATGTTTTTTGGTYTGCTGACACAATGGGTAAAAAGTATAAAAAATCGTCTGTCGGTGAGTGTATTTCGGGTGTGTCAAAATACGGTGCTCGGGGCGAAATGGGCCAAATAATGAATATTCATGATATCGGTGGACATAATACGTGGAAAATATTTTCGTGCAATAAATCAGCGACTCCCAAAAAATATGACGGAGAGAACCTTGGGCCCGGCCGTCGGACGCAGCTAGTTCCGAATTAAAAAATGATTAAAATATTCGATAAATTACAAGAATTGGCGACGGTGGCCCTCTAATTAAAATGCGGTTCTGTTGGTTTCGATGATCGTTTTTTTTTCTCTCCCAAATCCCAGCCGCCGAACCTCGAAAAGTTTACTTTGTGTTCAGACTAATTTCGAGATTTAAACACACAATAATTGCGCGGCCTAATTGCCGACCAGCAGGTCGAAATTCGGGGTGATTCGAAGGTTGAGGATGTAACAGTCGATCTCTATCGACAGCCCACACCGGGGTCCAAGTACCTGTTATTACCGACTAATTTTGAGCGCAATTAAATAGCCGTTGTAATTATCTCATTTTGTGGCGTCTTTTAAAAACGGACCGTCTGACCGCCGCTTCCAGGGAAATTTTTACAAGATACGAATATACGCTCTTTCGACAAAGCCAGCGAGGGATCCGACGTGACTCGACTTGAACTGCTTATAATTAACGTTATTAGATTAATTAGCAGATTCGAGAGATACAACGGCCTCGAAGAAGAATCGGACGATTATTGACGTCATACGAACCGAATGGATGGACTACATACACACAGACATAATTTCTGATTTGTCATCATCTGATAAGCAACTTTTGGAGACTATAAATAACACAGAAAAAAAATTAAAAGTAAAAATAGACATCAACTAAAGCTACTCAAAAATTTTCTTCAAGGTGAAAGGAAGTTAACCTCCAACCGATTTTAAAATTTCTAACAATAAAATTATTCTCTTTGGAAAATAAATCTCCAGTGTATTTATTTCATTTTCAACCTCTTTGCTGTTCTGTATCTAAGCAGTTTTAATATCCATCCACTCATACTGTCTACATGTTACATTTCCTCCTACTTCTGCATCCTCCACAAAACCGCATTTTATTACTTTTACTAATCCAGTTATATTTATTTGGTCAAAGAACATAACCATTTCTTAGAAAATCACAAATTTATTTAATAGTCAAACGAACAAAAACTTGCATCAAAAGATTCACATTTTATTTTAATTTTTTTGAAAACATAAGTACAATTGTTGTTTTTACCAACTGTTTTAAATCCTTCAGTTTTCAGCAAGCCTGTTAAGATGATCCTTTTCAAATATTTGTTTTTTTAATAAATTTTTAAAAGTATTAAAGTAATACCTTAAAATAAACAACTTTCAAAAATTCACCTCAAAAATTATTTCAGTAAAAAATTGTGTTTTTAAAACTTTGTTTGCTTCCTCTTTAGTTCTGAAGGAATTTCTAAAATTTAGTGATTTATACATACAGGGTGAGTCATACAAGTAGCGCCGGAACTCGTGTCCTAGAGAAAAATGTCATGTAAAGTAAGATACCAGGAATATGGAAAAATGTTAAAAAATTCTATCTATCGAAGTTTCCAAGTTATAAGAGTTTAAATTTTGCACTTTGACTCTATGTATTTCTGTTGGAAAAATAATTTTCCAAGTTTTTTTGCTACAGTCCATTAGAAGAAGAATCAAGGAAGCTGTATCTTAAATTGTAACCCTGTTTAATGTTATTTGTAGCTTTTATTGACAAAATTTTTGTACATTTACTAAATAATTATAAAAAAACATATACAGGATTATCAGTATCATTAAATAGACATAAAAAATGTCAAATGTCAAAAAATAAATATCAAATTTTTTTGCCAGATAGAATTTTTCTAAACATTTTTTCCAAGTTGCTGGTATCTTATCTTACTTTAAATTTTTATTTTGGGGCGCAAGCTCTTACACCCTGTATACCGAACAAGAAAAGAAATATTTTTCACTTGACATTTTCAAGAATCTGTGTTCTAAAATTCTGTCTTGGATTGTTATTAATTTCAACAAAACAGATTATTATAAAAACATAGAAACAGTTAGAAAGATCTATTTTTACAAACCGTTTTGTGCTTTTTATTTTTTTAAACTTATTATATTAAAGGTAATTTAATTAGACAAATTACCAAGATTTGGTACAAATTGCCTCACCTGTTAGCCGTACAATACCTAATAACAAATCCCAACAAAAAACCAATTTGCAAGAATTTGAATTGACGTCATTTTAATTACATTCCACAGTGTCTGTTAATGTAATTTATGCTGTCATCAATGTTGGAAAAGGTAATTTTTCTAATCTTTCTCTTAATTTAATTAATCGCTTGTCTGGCTGAACGATTAATATGCGAATAATGTGTTTTATTGTCCGCATCTCGCCTAAGAGTTTTTTCTTGTTCTACATAGCCGAAAAGCTCATTACCATTAGAGTAATGGGTCAAATTCGTCCACGATAAGTTAATCATTTATCATCGGTGTCGATCGTGGGCGCGATCTTTCCTAATGGTATAAATAAATAATAAAATTATAAAGGAAATAATAATTTGCATTATAAAATCAATTAAAGTGTTTTATAACATGGCTCGTCGATTTGCATAATAACGTTAATTTTATTCTTAAACAAGTTGTTAAATAACTGTCCAACATTAATTAACACTGAGCCATCTCGAGTGTCCGGCCGTTTTTCCCGTGTCCACAATACGCATTCAAAATGAAATTATGCAAATCGGATGGGTCTGTGTTTTAGCGTTTTTTCGAAAACATACAGTAAAAATTTTATTGATCGTAAATTAAACCGTGTCGTATTTTATACACACACCTTGCTTTTATAGGTGTTTCTCTCTCTATTAACATTTACATAAATTAGTGTTATGTATTAATAAAATTAAAGAATGTTGCTCGTCTTATTCACTTAGACTAGGTTGTAAAACCCCAAAATGCGAGCACGCCTTCTATCACACTAAAAAATAAATTATTGCAAAAGCCGGTCCTGGCCATGCAAGGTATTTTAAGAACACCATGTATGCTTCACCATGACATTTTCCAATAATTAATTGAATCGATTTTGATTCTAAAATAAATAAATCCAAGAAAAATTACAAGTAAGTCAACAATGTTAAATTTTAATAAATGTCCTTAAACAAGTTTGGGACGACTGTTTAGTGGCGCCCTCAAGTGTCAACTTTCAAGATTTATAGAGAGCTTTTCCAAGTATTCAGTTTTAAAATTTCGTACACTTTTCACAATTTATTACAACTCTTCTTATTTTATTTCATTCAAGCCATTAATAGTGAATAGTAAAAAAATGATAATACCAAGATACTTGTCAGAATATCTTTTGATTTTCTATAATATTCTTCTATTATTTGAATTATGTATTCACTTTTCAAAATATGATATGCAAACAAGGCTATAAAATTAAGAATTAAGCATATTTAGTACGTTTTATGCTGCCAGGTTGGCACTACCAGTCGTTAGCGTAGGTATTTCCCATTATTAGCTAAATCAAGTTTCGAGTCCAAGAACTTTTCTATTTAACTATAATTGATTAAATCGATTTGATAAAATAAACAAAACTCCGAAAAGTAATTTACTGGCACATAAAAAATGATAAATACACATGCTTAAACTAATAACATCAAGCTTTGACAGGTTTAGTAATTTATTTTTTCGATATGTATTTAAATGGTGCCTTATTTAAATAAAAATATTGAAGTTTAAAATAACAAAAAAATATTGACTAGAGAATTAAACAAAAAATCTCCAATAGTCTGAAACCAATTTTTGTTTTGTTTTATCTTTTCATTCGTGTATTTACTTGCTGAAGTGAATTAAAATAAATCCAAACACCGCCTGATCGAAAGTAATGGTCTAGAAACAAACACCTGCGTGCTTCTCGGTTTCTGCAACACTCCTGTTATCATACACTGGTGAAACAAAAACTTATCATCACTCTTGGGGGCGCCTTTGCAATTTCTTTGACAATTTGTGTTTGTCCTTCGACAGCTTGGGCAAGTTTCAGCCCCTCACTGTGTTCTCGGCATTAAAACCACGCTAATAATAATTTTATAATATCCTTATTTTTAATTCCTCCCCGCGTTTACGACTCTTCATCGTAAAAGAATTTCTTCACCGAACAGTTTCTTCATTTATCGAACTGTTTAATGTGGCTTTGGGTTCGAAATGAACAAAAAAATGTTTATTTACGCCGGCGTTAAATTGGCACCCGGAGGAGTCGCGATGGGGCCATAAAAATTGTTATTAATGTGAATATTATTGTAATGGGGTACAATTACGTTCCACTTTCCAAAATTACATATTTAAGACAATCTTTTATTCGAATCCGGGTGAAATTACACCGCAATTATTATTAATAGTGGACGAATAGTATCCTTATGGAATAATGAACGGTAAGTGCTTGATGTAATTGGGACAATTCCGTCGCCGAGTAGGGACTTAACATTGATTTATTCGTGGCTTAATCGACGGGTACATCACGAAAATTCACTTCAAGTTTGAATAAAACAACAACGAATTATCGAAAGACAAAGGATGTTTTCGTGGAAATGAGTGAATTATGCAGCGGAATCCAATTTATGAGAACCAAAAATTTCATTGTTTACCTCTAAAAGATAATCAAAAGCGTATTGGAATTTAACGACGAATGGATAAAAGCTTAAACTTAAAAATAACTGCACTTGTATTCTATTGAAGCTTAAAAGTAAGGTTATCAAGCAGAGGATTTTTTTAATATTTAAGTTTCGTTTATTTTAAGCTCAAAGCTTGGAAAATAAAGCTTTGTAAGCACTTTCTAAATATTTTAGAAAACCACTCTAAAAAGCATTCTGTTGCTTTTGTAATTTTTCTTTATCTACCATAGAGTTTGTTTCTGTTTAGTATGCCTACTTCTGTTTTTTTGGTAATTTTTTCCGTGTCTAAAAATTAATAAAATTCAAAATCATATACCTAGTTTCTGTTTTTACTATAAGACACTCGGGATATGTATAAAGCCGTAAATGAACTTTTACGTGAAAAAGTATGTTTTTACGTTTTATAGGTGTAACAATAACAGTAAAAGTAAGTAATTTAAATGTAAGAAATGTGACTAAAATAGCGACTAAAACTGATTTTGCACTAGGGGACACTATAAAATGAACACATTTGCGTTTACGACTTTGTAACAAAACGGAATTTGAAAATAGTTATAACCGATAATTGTGCAGAAATATTTAGGTTTACGATAATAACAATCAAAGTGGGCGTATTCTATAATATSATGTTTTGGTGTTTAGCTCGCATTTTGCTCTTCCTGAAATGAAGTAAGTCAGCAGGAAGAGTCCCATTTCGTCCTTGACTTTTCCATTTAGCGATTGGTTGAATTTCGTCGAACGTCACAGGAATATGTGAGGTATTGGCGGTACACGCGGCCAGATGCGATGTGTATGCATGCATTCCAATAAGATTGTCTGATTGAGTCTCTCAAGATGGCGCTGAGTGCAATGAATAAAACATCAAGAGCTCGTAGGGAAATATTGAAAATTGAAAAGAGTCTCAGAGGAGCCGCGATAGACTCAATCGATGTCGTTACATAAAGCCTCCTATACAGAGTGGCTCAGCTAAGACTTTCTCCCTCAATAATTCCGTCATTAGCACATGGAAATGCTTCAAAAATAAAGAAACTTTAAATACAGTCAAAAAGTATTTGAGTAAAACAATGTTTTGTGCTGTTCTTTTTAAACTTTTTTAGCTGGAACACCCTGTAGAGACTAACAATTAGCCGCTTCACACCGAAAGTCACATTAAGGCGCCGCTTCCTGCTGATATACACCTACGTGTGTGTATTTTCTATAATCGAACCCCAAATACATATATACGTTAGGTGAGGATCAAATATCGGGCTGACGAAACAAATAAAACGCGAAATATAGCGAGAATGAGGCCAGAAACGAGTTGGACGACTACACGGGGTTAAAAATCCTCCTGATGAAAAATAAACACGGCTTTCGTTTTTCCTGGCAAAGCAGATTTTGCAGCCGACTTCAGGCGGCCTTTTAAAGGGTCTCTAATTGAACCTCTCGATTAAATAATGTTTGTTGCTTCAAGAAATTTTAATAACAATGTTATAAAAAGCCACCGAGCGAATTACAAACGATTTCGCTTTGTTTATGTAAAACTAAAATAAGTCAAGTGTGTAATACAGTCTTTAAATTTGTTCGAAAACAAGTTATTAACGCTTGCGAGACATGAATGCGGTGAAAAAATTGGTAACAGGAAAAGAATTGATTGATTTTGAATAAAAGTAATAGGATTTCGAGAGACAAGCGAGGCCAAAAGGACCCTACCATTGTAATTTCGTATCGATTTAAGTGCATTTTTACCTTGCCCTCTTTTAAAATATTCATCATCTGATGAATCGATGCCGGTGATAATTTAATAACCAGTATAAGTTTCAAAGGCCTTCTCTAATTGGTGGCCTGACTTATTGAATATTAATGTATCGAATTAAAGATTGTTTTAAAAATGGTTTCGAAGATGCATTACCATATTGAATTAATAATCCGGGGGAGATGGCCCATTTAATTGGAAAATAAAAATTAATGGGCATTAAAAGGTACAAAAAAATGAGTGATAGACAAAAATATTTTAGTATTTTCCATAAATCAAATTTTTGAAATCAAATAAAACACAAATATGTAATACAGAATTCTGCATAACCGATAACAATCGGTTATGGGTTTAGAGAAAATTCAAAATTATTGTGTAGTTTTTACAACCCAGTTACGCTTGTGCAAATTAAAAAAAATTTGTTACATTTCAAAAATTGTGAAAATCATTGCTCAGTAAAACAAAAATTAAGGAGAACAGCTTTTTGGGAATGTTGGTACAAAAGATTAAGAAAAAAACTGCTCGATGGTTTCATGTAGACATGTGATCAAAAAAATTGTTTCTCGAAATATAAATTAATTATTTTGCGTTTATGTGATCCTAATACTACTCCTGATATATTCAAATTCTAAAAATTTAAGCGAAAATTGTTATTTTTAAATTTGTAATACCTCTTCGCACTCTTAATTCTACTATTGACTTGAATTGAAAATATTTTTTTAACTCAGTGGCCTACAGCTAAACCAAATAATTAACTCTGTATAAATCACACATATCCGGTCGGTTGATGTAATTCAGGTCCATAATAAATCAAGCGAGTAAATCCAGTCCCGCGGATTAACTCGACTAATTTGACGATCAACGCGCAATAATGATTAATTTTCTCAATAATTCATCGGCATTCACAATTTTCATCTATCAAATTTAGAATTTCTGTTTTTTGTGTTTGATTTTAATAAGGTGTACTTAGTGCTGAACACTCGTTTTTCCAGTCAAATTACGCATAATTGGAACTTTTCAAGTAATATTTAAATAGCTGGATAGTATCCAGTCTCTTCGATCTACGCTTAATTGGATAAGAGCTTACTTAAGCGTCATTCCACTCCAATAAATGTTAATCCGATTGTTTAAAACGGCAGCACGCCACTGGTCGCTCATCCGCTTTAAATCTGAGCATACTTACCGTGAGTTGGGTTAGAATCGGGATTTTGATGAATAAAAGACAAGGGATTTATGATAAACTATGTAGTTTATTTTGACTTTCATATACACTCACAAATTGAGAGCGGCTTAAGCCGTAGGATACAAACATTTACCTAGTAATTATTATTATTAATATTCATCGTCAGGTTTGTCTGAAAAAATAACGGAATCTTTGTTTATTGTATGTTTTTGTTGTTTGAAATAAAAAATGAGATTTTCTTTGTATAAAAATGAGAAAATAAAAAACAATCCACATTATTTTGTCAGCTCACAATATGAAACTGTATAAAAAATCAGAGCATTCATAACAATTATGAACAAATAATTTTCACTTTCATTTATTTAAATAAAACAGTATTTTAGTTGGTAGCAGCATAGCGACGAAGCGGCAAACCGCTTCGCAAAAACCGAGCGGTCACTCTCTCACACATACGCAGTCGCAAAAGTTTAAAATTAAAAACTTAAATAATTAAATATTTACATCACAAAATCGGTGGGGAGAGAAAAATAAATTAGTTTTATCTATGCAAGATTTATGTAAAACTTAACCTAAATCACTGTTTGTCAAGTCTTACGCGGCGAACGTAAATAAATCATCATCTAAAATAAAAGCTAACCTTAAAATAATTTATACATGCGTCAACACTTAGACCTACATTGTCATCAGCGCGAGTGATTTATTTACAAAGATGCAACGGATATGTCCTTATGATACATATTACTGGCTATACAAAAAAAATATTCAAACGATAATCCGTTCATTGGGGCTTAGGACGAGATGTCTGCACGCAGGATAAAACAACAACAAAAAGAGGGTCCTGGGGGCMTCAAACAATATGTACACATACACAAAAAAAAAACAAAAAATAACATGGGACCAGTAAAACAAATTCAAAATCGGAGCGGGAAAAATAGGGAGAGCATGCGTGTTAGTTCTGCATCTTTGTAAACAGATGAAGCGTTATGTATGAGAGCGAGTATTGAGATTAGAGAGCGAAAGAAGTGGAGAGAAATGTATAAAAAGTCAACATCTGCGATATGAAATAGATTAGGAACCACGTTGCGGACCGAGTCCAGCAGTACTCAAACAAAGTCAATAAATACACACTGACTGCTCTATACATAGCAATAATAATATAATAATATGAATAGTAATAATAATCGTGTAATACGTCAGAGTGGGCGTGGTGACCCACGTGTCACATTCACTTAGCATTGCTAGTTGGAGCTAGGGCCGCCCCCGACCCGACACGGGGGAGTGGGAGGTGGATCGGGGGACGGACGGGCTGAGGGCGGTCCCAGAACCGCGCTATATCAACAATCACACTTAGTTCCAAAGAAACTCACTAGATGCGAGGCAGGTCATACCGAAGTATTTCCCAGTTTTGAGTTATTTTGGATACGTAACCTAGAATATATTTAAAATTTTAAATATATATCTACTACTATATATACGTACAATGCCGGTGAAAACCAACTTTTTTTAAAACATAATAACTATTATTACTTAAAACACCGTATCGATTATTAGTAATTAGTAGGAACCAATTTCACTGCTGGCACGAGGGTGGATTTGGGTGAGACCATGAAAGCGGGCGTCCGTGTTCTCTTACCAGCTGATATAGTTACATATACATATATATGATAAATACAGCATTTGCCTTATCAACTTTTCATTTTTTTAATAATTAGTGTCAATAATAATAAAAGTTTTTTTTGTTTTAATAATTTATCGTTTTTTATTTTTTAATAATAATAATGAATAAAAAAGCGGCCACGTCCGTTGCGAGTCGTTTGAGGAACTGTAGGAACGTGGCCGATAGGAACTTGTTTTACTGGGCTCCAGGAGCCCGTGGACCCTCCTGGGCGCCGCATGCAGTTTATCTACATCTCGATAGGAACATTGTCGCAGTTTGATATACACAGAAAGTGAGGAACTTGGCCCTGTCCGGTCCGCATTGGTCAGGTCAAGTCAAGCCACCACGTGACTTGACACGTGACCGACACGTGACCTCGACTGGGATCGCGCGCACAACTCATAGTAACTATACGTTGCAATAGGAATCATCGGACCTACTCGACTATACAACATATACACAACTACACTGACACATCTACGATAAAACAAAACATATCCATGATAACGTTCAAAAATATAGAATCAGCTGTAAATATATCTGAATGATTTCGAAAAATTGCTTATTACGTGGTAGTTGGCGTTCTCGTGTCCTGTTCCTATTAGTGTCCGGTGGTGAGGGGCTGCGCGACGGAGTCTGGCGGTGGCGGCAAAAACCGCCCCTTGCGCTCAAAGGTGTTGGAGTTAGGATCGGGCGCCGCCTCTTGCGCCGCCCGTGCCGCCAGCAGCGTAATCTGGTTGACGACGTCCTCCATCTCGTGGCTGAGCGGCGACTCAGCCGGTGGCGGCAACTTGGCCTTGAGGTGGGCCTCGGAGTCGCAATGCCGCCGCAACTCCAGCAGATTTTTGAAACGATCACCATTGCACGACTTGCACTCGTAGCCCGTCTGCACGATGCGGAAGGCGCCGCGACCCTCCTGATTACCCCCGTAGCACTGTCGCTGATGCACCAGCAAGGGCGACTCGCCCGGGAATGCCAGACGGCACTTCTTGCACACGAAGCACACCTCCACGTCCGTCTCGCGGATTGACACGTCGGAGGGCTTCTGGTGGTGGTGTTGTTGCGGCTCGGGCAGTTTCAGCGATGTGACGCCGGGCTCGGAGTTGCCCGCCGCCACCTGCTCGAGGACGGGCGCGGGCAGCGGCAGGAACGACGGACCGGAACCGGTGTCTAGAAGCAGTCCTCCGGCTCCCCCTGCAACAACGGAAAACACAAACTCAAACTAACGAAAACGACAAGGCGAATAAGCGAATCGCGCGAACGAACAAGCAAGCATAAGCGAATGGTTGAAATTTTTATTGTGGCGCCCCCATTGGTCGCAGCAACAAGAGACCCGGCTGGTTCTAATCAGTGTGATAAGCAATTAGTCCGGTAATTTATGCGAGTACAGTTCTGTTTGCAGTCATTGATCCGAGTCGTCGACTGAAAATAAATGTTGTTGTGATTGAGTGGGCCGAGTCTTAACTACATTTTAATCAGACTCAATCTAAGACACAACTGTGATACAAATTTATACAAGACTACGTTACATTGGGCTTGCCTCAATTCCATTCGGCCAGAGAATTATTCAGGAGGTTGACGGACGATTCGAATGTTGGCACAACAGTTGTTCGTCTATGTTGAATGTTCAGTTTAATGTATTGACAAGTATGTTATCTCCTGTATACGATTCTAATGGCGTTCTTTATTTATTTCGGAACGTGTGGAGTATTTTTAATGGGAGGCCGTTAGGACTTTATGGATTTTAAATACGGACTAATCAGCTACACACGATAAACCTTTCGGACTTTATTAATCAGACTACGAGACACAGGAAATGGTGAATAGGTGGTTCCGCTTGTTACACACACTGGCGCACACGTACAACCAACTGAAATCTTTTCATAACATAAATTACGAAATTTTTCAACACTATTTCAATTAAGTATTTAATATTGCCAAGTAAAGCGAATGCTAAATTCGTAATAAATAACCAAAGCATGGCTATATACAATTAATTAAGCCACAAGAAAGCAGTCAATATTTTATCTAAAGCTGTCAGATAGACTATAGGTAGCCGAGCCTAGATTAGTCAGCACGTGCACAATAATTTTTAATTATTTTTTTTTTCGTCGCATTTGATACGCAAGCTAATAATAACTCGAATAAGTTATTAAAAAATTAATTGCGTTGGTAACACTCCGAGCCAGTCTTCTAACAAACGAGTAATTCCGGTTTTGAATTTGGGGTACAAGAAACGAATTCAAACAGTTTTCCAAAAATTTTGAAGCGCCATTTCACTGTGTGAAAATGTGTTTGTTCTCTTGTCGAACGAGATGAGAACCGTTGTACGTACATATTAATTGAAAAAATTGTGTTTGGTAAATTGAATGTCTCCACCCCCCGTCCTGTTCATTTTTTATTCCCCGAGCATAATCATCTTAAAGGAAAAGCAATTCGATCGACAACACAAACATTTGTGCAGTGTAATCTTTCTAAATTGGTTATCTGTCACTGTCATCGGTTCAATTCCGAATGTCTTAGGTCCCGTTCACAATTAATATTGACGCGTGAACTATACGTTTGTTTATCTAAAGCGTAATAGATCAGAACGCCTCCGCTCTGTCACAATAACTGGTGTAAATTGTTTACGTAATTAGTTTAACTACTGTATCCCTATTAAGGTACTAATTACAATTTGTTAAGAGCGGGTTCACACTATAATTAGTCCCTCCGTCACATCCGCTGGTTTGGGACACGTCTTCCTGTGCCTCTCTCAGCGACAAATTAAAAGCAACTTTCTTTCAATACGAAACGAACGAAGATATTTTATAATTCAGAAAAACTGCGTCTCGGAAGCAAAAATCCATATCTCACCCCAAGGCAACCCTCCCTTCGCTATTATAACTCGCGGAGCGAAAAAGTAAATTTTAAGAAACCCTCGCCCTCGCTTTACAGTCGACCAAACATTCACTCCCGACAGACTCAATCGAAAAACGCCCAACACTCCAGAGAACCGCTGCAATTAAATAGGCAATTTATTTTTTATGTGACTCCGGGATTTTTTAATCAAAACCGCGATATAATTAAAAAGTGGCTCCGACGCAATTTTCTACGATGCTCACTATTGTTTATGGACCCCACCAAAGAATTACACGGGATACCGATCGATAACTAATTTATTCGGGAAGAAGCCGCTCGAGGCAATAATCATAAAATATTTTTACCAAACTTTTTAATAGCACTTCGATTTTATTCAAAATGTAAAGAAATGAAAAATCCGATAAACACGAATTGCAATTTCTATCTTCCTTTTTGTGGCTCATATCCTTGTATAGGTACTAAACGTTACCCTGTTAATTACAAAATTTGAGCTTTTTGCTATTCCACCTGTTATTTTTCCATTATCCATATCACCTGCCGTTTTAATTGCCGCCACACCCCTCCTCGCTCCTGAAAAAATCCACGTCCGGGCATAAAAAGCTCGCGCACGTATCGAATTTCCTTTTCTGGGTGGAGACGCGCTGAATATGTGAAAACGAAATTAGCGTAGCGTCCCTTGCTTATCGGAAATTGGTAAGTTTGTCGGCAAGGATGTGATCCTTCTGACCGATCAATATTTTTAAAGTCGTGACTCATTTTTTTCCCTTCTCCCTTTTAATATCATCACATAAAAAAGCTCTCCCTCTTATCTTTCCCTCACTGAGTTTGTCCTTGACGAATTAAGCATTTAATCCGCGCCGCGATGCTTAATTGACGCTTTTAATTAGGTGCCGAGACCGGAATTAACATCCGCTACCCTTTAACGGCCACTTGTTGCGTCGAAAGGGTTGCTTTGGAGGTAATTAGCGAGTTTGCTTGTTTTAAGGGTGGCTTCAAAACTGGTTGAGATGGGTTAGTGCTGTCTAGGTGAGTTAAAGTGTGCTCGAAGCGAGATAATAACAGTGTTGACAGGATAAAATGTCGTATATCATGTGTAGACAATGTTGCCACCACTACCGAGTTAAAACACTGCAAGCTAATGAGCAATAAGTTGAATGGAAGATCCGTGCAATAAATCGGGTGAAAACTTGTTATAAATATATTTCTTGTTACAGATTTTGATGTTTGATGTTTGGTGGTACATATTTATAACAAGTGTGACCCTGCGTGCTTAAAGTTGTAAAAAAATTCACTACTGACCTTTGCCATTGAGGCCAGTATCGGTCCATAGTCGCATTGAGACGCATCGTACGCTGAAATATTGAAAAAAACAACCATAAGAAACAAAAAAATGATACAATCGAATTAAATAGACTTTGGTTTTAAGCACGTCAGGGTCGCTTAACCTCAGACTCAAGTGTGAAACATTCAAAAAATAAAAAAATAAATAAAAATCAACCAACATGCTTAAAATGGTAAAATGGCATGGCATGACAAAAATGCGCGTTTATCTCCCTGATAAGAGGGCGCACTCAATCAAGTATCGGGCTGGTTTGGGGGTGGTTTATTTAAAACACGTACCACCGCGTACAGGGCATTTTATATTTAAATGTTGCATGATTAGTTGGTATTAAATAAACGTAAGGTACTCTCAAAGGTTTGGTTATAATTTATTTTTTATTGTCTATTGTCTACGAACATCTCACGCCATTACAAACCCGATTTCTTCGATTATCATAAATCTCGGCAGCCACGCCAAACGATTTTTTTTGTAAAGAGGGAATATGTGTGTATTCGCGATGATAACGATTTATCAAAGGAACCATTCAAATGAGAGGGACCGGATGTGTCGTATTTGTTTAGGGTGTTTCTTCCACAAGGCTAATTTGTAACGCCGGATTCAGGTAAAAGGGACAAGGGCGTGAATGGGCAGATCTGACCTGGAGGGAGCGATTCGGCAGTCGAGCGAAATTTAAACTCAATCAGTCAAAAATGAATTATTTTATGCCACCCCCAAACGCCTTTTTCCTCCCTCTTGGAAAAAGAAAACCGAAAATAACCAAATCGGACAAAATGCGTCCATTTCTTCATCACCCTCATAAATTGAATTTGGAAATTTTTACTACAAACTACAAAATAATAATTTCTCACTAATACAAATCTTAAATGAAAATTATTATCGAATTAGATTTTAAAACTTAATGTTCCGTCTAATTTTTTTGTCAATAAGAACGACACTCGAAAGTCGTGAGCGTAACGAGCGCGTTAATCGTCCAGGTTTATTAATGGCCGATAAACAAACGAGTTAGTTTCTTTGTTCATATCTTCTAGGTATAGTGCAAAGCTAATTTATGTATTTCGACTGTTTGATATTTAACTGTATTTTGAAACTAAAGCAATAGTAAAATACAAATAAACAGCAATGGAAAATGACATTTTAAAAAGTGCTTTTACGTTTCGATGTTTAAAATTTTKGTTAAATCATTTTTCCCTTTTGTGGTTTTATTTTGCCCCCGGCGTGTCATAAACTACTCCAACTTCGAAAGTTAATTTTGCTGTTTTTCCCTTATCTCTGCTAGGAAAAAAATCGTTTAAAGGTGCGATTTCTCGAGCCGCTTCTCCCGTATAAAATAGTTAAACAAGCGACGCCTTAAATTACCAAACTTAGCCAATAATTTAAATCCATAAAAACTGGTATCATTGTTCTGTAGCTATAAATTTCAACTTTTCACATTAAATCCTTTTCAATTCTCCCGAACTGACTGCGCTTTTTTGTCCGACCCTCAGATTCTACATTTTAAATAGAATGGACTGCATTTCTTTATATTCAAATGAGGAGGGACCCCGTCTAGTTAACACACACACGAGACCGAAATCGAAGGCGACATTACTTCCGGTAAATAACGCGCGAGATGCTAAAATGGGTGGAATTTCAACAGAAATGAAGCGTGAAAGCTCTAAAGAGAAAAAAGTATCATTGACAATTACTAATTTTTCAAAACTCGAAAGCTCAAAGAACAAAAGCGTTGTAATCCTTGCGGAACACCTGAGAGACCAGAGCGTTCTGAGAATTTTGCTGATTGGGATTTTAGTTAAATTCGTTCCGATTAGGGTCCCGATAAGCTCACGTGTTGGTCCTCGGTGGTCCTTCTTCAGTTTTGTTCTTGTTGCTTTTGATTTTTAATAGATGCTGCTGGGACCTTCGGGACAATATTGAATTCCGTTGGCCAGGTAAGTGGACAAAAGACGGATTTTCGTATCTTTTGTTACCGGGTAGTACATTGTGGGTGCCCAGGTAACAAAACTAAAGGAATGCGAGACAACAGTGTGTGTGTGTGTGTGTAACAGAAAATTATGACGTGCGTGTGCGATTCATCAATTCGGCGGATCGACGAATTTACGCTTTTGTCCGCGTCGCCCATTAGATTCTTTGTGCTGAAAAAAATACTTTTCATGCAAAATCCCCTAACTACGCATTGTGCGCTAAATGATTAATGGTGTAGAAGCGTAGTTTATTTGGTATTAAAACGGCGAAAAGCGTCCCCTCATCGCACCCTCCATAACGGGAGCGTTTCTGATATTGTGGGAAGAAAAACTATATCAGCGGAGGTTTTTTTAAAATGAGATTTATCGGCGACATTAATTTTAAAATTGTCAATAATCGGGGTGAATGGATGGGGTGAGTGCTGCCCCGGGAATGTACCGGCCGAACAGACGAAATAACAATGCTTTATTGCCATTGTTTGTCTCGTTGGGACTAATCCAGAGACCCGGATTTGAAAATAACGAAATTTTTCGTGCGGTACCTTTGATATTTGCGCTCAGTTTTACAGCTTGCCAAAGCGGTGATGGTTTATTGGACGGACTGAACGGCCATCAGACCTCATTAGGGTTGCTAATATAAACAAGAATTTCTCAAAAGTCAAACGGGTGAGGCCATTCCCAGAAACTTTGACAGAGTGTCTCCAATTACAAAATTACCTGAATACTCCTTAATGGAACGAAAGTGTTTCCAGATTTAGTATCAACTAAAATTTTCGTCTATATTTCTGTTATTAATTTATTAATGACAAAGACATCAATCTTGGCCGGAACAGCCTGGCAAGTTTACTCCCGTAGAAGCTGTTTATTCAAATTCAGTGGTTATTCGTGTCGAAAAAGCGCCTTTTTTCGATGTGTATCTCATCACCTGGCAGCGCTACCCTCTCGTCCGAAGAAGCCGTGTGTTAATCAATCAATATCTCCAATAACATCGCCATGCCCACGGCTCCGGCCCTGCCTAACTAACCGGATGATTTAATCATCATCAGCGCGGAAATTTCGTCTTAAGAATTTGGCTACCGCATTAAAAAAACATCGTTGCCTCCTTAATTGGAAAAATTCGGTTGGTTCTCGCCAATATTGCGAATATTAAAAATCTTGGGATCCACCCTCGATTCTCATATGTCAATGTGAGGATCAGGATATCGCCGGAGCGGAACACGGGTTATCGTCTGGCGCACCGGATAAAAAAGAAGCTGAAATTCATTACATGCTTCGCTTCATAGGGAGATTGTATTTTTTCGTTTTCGAGTATTTTCCATGGACGCCCTCGGGGTGACTGTGCTTAGATTACCAGCCATCGCGTTACAATTCCGACGGGGTTATATAGAGCGCGCAAACACCGCGGAATTTCAAATAAGCCGAGATTCGCGAGTTTTAATTTCGGTAGAGATGTCGAGTTTCATTTTGACGACGCTTCGAACGCGATTAAAAACGGGGGTGAAATGCAATGTGTAAAAAGCGACGGCTCAATATACGCGAAATACGACGACTCTAATCACAAAAAATAGCAAGGAATTGCAAAGATTTCAAGACGTTTGGGTAAAATTTCTCAAATATTGAGTTGACGACTCGGGGATTATAAAATTTTAAGAAGTTTGACTTGGGGATATTTAGGAGCGGCTTATTGCCAAAGACCCTCTATTGTCCATGAGTTGTAAAACCAAACTTTGAAATTTATTTTATGACCACACTTTGGTCCAAACACCCGGTTTATGATGTTTGAAATTAAACATTTAAGTTTGCAGAAGATGTTGCTAAAAATCCCTGTGTAGATCTTAAAATGTGAATTTGTTTTTTGGAGCCACCTGCGGCAAAAACCCTCGTGTTAAAATCCGTCGATACGTTGAAAAAGCTCTAGCTCGTTGTAAAAAGCTCCGAGAATTGGGATTATGGCATGTCCGGCAAGTGATGTAAGTCGCATTCCCGACATCTCCGGCAATAAACTCCGGCAACGGCCTAGGAATGCCAACCATCCCCGGAATCACCATCCAGCATACCCAGCCCGAATTATGCCTTGTTTATGTGCCCTTCGATCATCATTCGGCCGTTATCCGCGTCTGATGACACCATTTAGCCGAAATAATGGCAACTCGATTATAATTAAGGGGATTTTTTCCGGCACTTCGGGGACTGACGTCTCGCCATTTCTCGAGAGTTGGATTCGATTTATTTTAGAGACAATTTAAGCGATTCAAAGAAATGGCGATACTTAAACAGGGGTGGCAGTCGGAGCATAGTCGACCAGATGCGTCGCCGAGAATTCCGGGACCTTTCCGGGTCGGCAAAGTGCTCGATCGACTGCACGCTAACTTATCTGCGTCCGAGCAAATTGGAATATTTTAAATTCGCGTTCTATCTCTTGGGGCGTCGATGGCTTTAGGGTATGCGAAAGCGGCATGCCCAAATTTAAATACTTCATATGTGAGCCGATATTGGCTATTGAAGCTAAGAACGACCCGGAGGAATTTATCGGCGGATTCGGAGCGAAGAGAGCGACCCCTCAGCAAACACTCATTTAAATAAACTAACGGAAAAGCAAATTTTGAAGCGGCCAAACCTCATTCAACAAAGAGATCAAACGTAGAAATCCATTTCTTTCAAATTCTGAAAAATTCGAGTCATTATTTATAAAAATTACAAGCCTTGAGCCTTGAATCTATTATTTCGTGTTGTTTACTGACATTTTAATTACGATTCGTTGACGACAATAGCCACGTCAAAACCGCACTTGCCGATATTTTTAATTAGTTTTCTAGCTCGTTTTTCGACAGTGTCCCGATGTACGAAATTTTCCGGTTCGCGACTCACACTCCGTGAAGGTTACTCCTAAATATTCAAATATCTCTGATGAGGTTTAATAGTGTCCAAGGCCTCGGCAACAATTAACTAATCAAGCCGCGATTACATAATTAACAATCCGAGAGGTCATTGTTAATTAAAATCCTCAATCCGGGTGTGCGTTGCTAAATAAGTAATGAATCTGGGGGCGGCGGAGCCCGGGTTGGTTAGCATGGCGCAGGCCTTAATCGACGCCGCCTCCGATGTACACGTAGAACATCCGCCAATTAGCCGGCGTGGGCCCCGACTGGATTGGATGTATGCCCGGAAAAAGGATAATTAGGAACCACCTCGAATCGGGCTCCGGGGCCGCTCCGGGCAACGCCTGCAGGATGCCGGCTTTATTTACGAGTGTGGCGTGTCTCTGGACGTGCATCACGTCGCGGTAAACGATATGAATTGTTAATATTCCGGACGGTGGAGTTGCAATCGCCATACATGGACGGAATCCGTCACACAAGGGAAAACGGACGGACGAGACCGGGCCGTAAAAACACACAAATCGATACTTAGACCAAAAACTCCAACTCGAACACGAAATTTGATACTAACTAACTGTAAAAAATACGAATTCGTAATCATTTTTCAGGACATTTCGGTAATTAATTGATGTTGCTTGTTGAGAGAAAGTCAAGTGGATGTAAAATGGACGCCTGAGGCGGGCCGAGGCATGAATTATGGGACTATGACTAAAGTTTATTCTTATGGTCGTTGAGGCGATTTAAAATAATTAAAAAACCGAATGTAGGACCACTTTCGTGCCACGAAACGGATCCAAAAATAACAGGGCGGGCGGTTCCAAAATTTCCATGATTATCACTTTTACAATGAATTAAAATTGATAATTAATTTAGTGATTTGTTGGTGTTTGTAGTACGAGTTTTATAAACCGTTAGAAACTATGAATCATATTACAATATTTATTGTTTGTCCCAGTAACGACAAAAAAATATTTATTAAAATTACAAATATATAAGTACAGAGCCTCCAAATCAAGCTGTCAAGATATTTTTTTATAGATAAATTAATAAAGTTGTTTGAAGCTTTTGATTGTTTTTTAAAATTTGAAACCATTAATACAAAACTCAAATTCCCACAAATTATCAATTTGTTTAGAAATTAGCTACAATGTAAGATATGAACTTTCACAAAAAAGACTTTGAGATAAAAAATAATAATTCCTAGTTGTCTTATTTTTAAAATTTATGTCAGACATTTTGCTTAATGTAAATTAAAA
The DNA here is from genome assembly GCF_015345945.1 of Tribolium madens. NCBI lineage: Eukaryota > Metazoa > Arthropoda > Insecta > Coleoptera > Tenebrionidae > Tribolium > Tribolium madens. The sequence goes on from NW_025401069.1 coordinate 10,815,343, forward strand.
AAAAGTGATAGATGGATGTCCCACTATCGTTTCCACAAAGAAGAATAAATTTTTTATTATAGGTATTTTTGCTCAAAGCAATATTTCCTTAAAGGAATTTTATTGTTTAATAGTTATTTAACATGTCTTTGAGAGCTCGGTCCTTTTATCAATTGTATTTAAAGATTATTAAAATAAATAAAAAAATTCTTTAGACAATGCAATTGTCTAAACTCGGTCACCGTGAATCTCGACTTGTCAGTCCCCTCCCAGCTTTCTTTCACCTTAAAAATTTTTCACAATTGGCTCTCGTTCATGATTTATAAACCCAATTTATCGTAATTTATCGTCTTTAAAAAAATCATGAAGTGGTCCAGCATTTCGCGATACTCTCGCGTGGGTGCTCATCTTCAAACAAATGGAAATGAATAGTTGTAATATAGTTGCGTTCTTCGGCCATTAGCCGGCTTTAAAGCGACGACTTTAGACTTATTATTATTTATATTAACATCTCGAGTAACGCGTTGGTTTTAAGTATTATAAGTTCGTCCATTCAGTCACCTGTACGTCTGAGGTGCCCATCATGGGCCGTCGCCCAACACCGACCTGGTCGGCTGGAAGCTCGGTAAATAACTATACTATAATTTATGGTCCGGTTCGAGTTTAATTCACGCCGTCGTCCTCTTCTACCAGATGGTCCGAGGCCTCGGGGCCGTAAATTACCGGCTGATCCGCGGATTTTCGCGAAATCGTCGCCGAACGCGGCGGCAAAAAGCGGAATGCGCCGAAAAAGTCACTGCCAAAAGACCGAAGATTTAGACTCGTCAATCTTGGATCTGTCAGCCATCAATAATCAATAGTCGACGGGAGCCCAAATTAACGAGCGGATTTTTTCAGATTCCGCGACCATGTTTTGACATCTACAGACGGCCATCTTGGATAATTAGCAATTCTAAGGTTAGTCATTTGCTTATGGATGGACGGACAAAGGCTGACAAATTTAAATATTCAAACAGGCATCAGACGCGCCGAAAGGGCCACAAAAGCACACCAAAACTCCGTCGAGGAAGCGACCAGAGGGAGATTTTACAACCACTTGACTTTCTCCAGATCAATTAAAATATTTATCGAGATGAAAACGACCTAAAACGCGAGATAAACAGATTTTGGGAGGTTTATCTAAACTGGACGTGGTTCCTTCATTTGACAACTAATTAATTAGCCAGACTAAAATACTCGAAGAATTTTGCCGTCAAATAAAATTTTCATGAGTAAGGATTAAGGACTATTTATCCTTTTCTTAAAAATTGATTATTATAAAATTACGACTATTAAAAAAAGTTACTACAAATAAAAAAAGTAACAAAAACCTTCAAAACCAACTTGCAAAAGGTGATCCGTTACAATTTTATACAGAATTTTTTAACTGTAAAAGTTTCGTGTAAAGATTCTTAAAATTTTAAAATTTATTTTAAAAATTTTATACCTAAAAGTCCTAAACTGACTCTTTTGAGTGGCAATAACTGGCTCAGTAATGGCGGTACCCTCCAATAAAATAAATGTTTACGAAATAGGGGCCTAAATATCTTCAAAAACTAGTGTTTATTACGCTCTTTTCAAAGTAAGATATTTTAGTAAACACAGATTTTCAAGCTAAGTTAGATTTTTGTAATTGACAAAAGAAATTTTTTTGTTTGTATTCAATTCGCATTTGCAGGTCATGAACTAGAAACTATAGGTACTAAGTTTATCCGTTTAGAATTTTGTGATACGTATTTCAATCCTTTTCCTAGTAAATAAAAAGAAAACCTAACTTCAAGGTGTCTTTCATTTCGACCCTTTGTAGAAGAAAGAATTGAACCCTTTCTTTTACCTCCCCAATTCCGAAAAATAAACAACCATAAATCGCCAAAACTGCATTGGACATAATAAAACAAAACAGTTTCGGAAACACACTACTGCCGCCGCACACGCATTTATCGTTAGTTTCAGGTAGAAAAAGGGCCATCGTGAGTTATGAGTGTTGGCGTAAGTCCGCACACCTGGTCGCCGCAAACAAAAGCCGGTTTACCTGATCCGGCCCTGTTTGCCTAATGAAAATGATACTCTCACACGGGTCGCTAGCATGAACAGACTTTAATCGACCCGCTGCACCGAGACTAAGACAAGAATCCGGCCAATGGACGAGCGTAATATGGTAGCTATAGAAACGAAACTACTTGTTTGTCTTATTGTAAAAGTAGAATGAATCTTTAAACTCCGCCCATAATCCGCACGTATTTTAACCGACACAAAGCGCACAAAATTCCGATTTTCACACAAAAATTCCTCTTCTGAAACGATTTTTTTATATATTTTCTGAGGAATCCCACAAGGAACTAATTAAGAGCCCATACTATTCATAATCCGCAAGAAAACGAATCTTCGCCTAACCTTTGCAATTACATACATTGTTTTTATAAATAATAAAAGCTCCAATTCGTCTATTAAATTTTTTGCAACATCAGAAAGTTTGTTTTGTCCTCACAGAGTCAATCGAAAAAACAACGAAATATAGCAACTTTCAGTAAACTAACAAATACTATAAACAACATGAGAACAAAGTGTATTTGAAAATTTTAATTAATACTATTTTTAACGAAATATTGCCCAAAGAAATTAACTACCTAGAGATCAATTTTATTCACAGTCCCCTTCAAAACAACAACTTGAATAAAAATTTCAATTATGAGAGTTGCTTCTAGAAGTAACAAACTATCTAAATCATCCGTAACTTTTCATATTGTTTTTGAACATTATCCTCGCTCTTGTGAAGCTTAATTAATCGAAATCTGCCACAATATCACTATTGATGATTCTGTAACTTTTTTCGGGGTAAATGAAGAATTGCTGTGAAGGCCTTATCTTGGAGATAGCACCGCGACGCCCAGACGTGCGTCATATATTATTGATGGGGCGCGTACGGGGTCTACACTTGCCGCATTACGAATTCATATGAGAAACACAAAGGGGACGTGAAATATTTATCCATATTTCTCATTTTCGAGACGGAACAATTCATACGCCCGAAAAGGCAACAATTCAATAATGTAGATGCAAACGCCCGAAAAGATGTATTTTTTATCAATTAAGATTGGATAGAATTACAAGCAAGTAGTCACGTCTTTACCCGTATCACCATAATTAAATTCTCGGCTTATAACATATTCAAGAATCTCAGATTCCATCGAGTGTCATAAATCAGAAATGAAACGAAATAAATCAGCACGAAAAAAAACGATATTTATTGGAGGAAAAAAATTTTGGTACTAATTAAGATATCAAAATAAATTTTGTGGCGTCCCTCTTTTCAGATACTTATTCTAATGAAAAAAGTATACATGTGATGACTACTTATTTGACCGTTTTTCGGACATGCAAGCGGCAAAATAACTCAAAATAGAAGAAAACGAAAACAACTCACCGTTAGCCCCGAACATGGAATGGTGCATGTACTGGTTTTGTACCCCGTAGTTGGCGTTATTCCCCAACGCGTACAATTGCTGGAACAGCGTCTCGGAATTTTCTTCCTGTTCTCCCTTCTGGACTTGCATCCCGGCCATTTGGAGGAGTTGAAGGTGCGTATTGTTGTTGAGGTTTTGCGGAGGATTCGTCGTCGAGTCTGCACTGACTGTCGACGCCCCAGGAAGCGGGGGCACCGTGAACTCGCTCTCGCTCTCCTTACTCGTATTCTCCAGATGCATTCTAACATTGGCAATGTGACTCTTGGTGAAAATGTGGTCTTGGATGGAGTACTTGTGCGAGTATTTGAAGTTGCAAAACTTGCAGTCTTCAGGAAGGACCGGGTTGTCGGACTCAGGAGCTCCGAGAACTTTCTGCAAAGCGATTTTACTCTTCTTTTCTTTGGCTCGCGCATTTTGGAACCACACTTGGACGACGCGTTTTGGGAGTCCGATTTCGCGGCCTAACATCTCGCATTCAGCCATTGTGGGAGTTTTATAGTCGGAAAAAAGGGATTTCATGACTTTGACTTGGATGGAGGACATTTGGGTGCGAAATCGCTTGGTGCCGGTGTTGTTGTGAGGACGTTGGGTGTTACTTTGGGTGCTGCTGGCGGGGGAAGTGGGATTGCTTTCGTCATCYAAAATTTCGGTAGTTTCAGACATRGAATCYCTTCGTTCGTCACATAGTGACCTTTCGCTTAAATCGGTCAAAGGGCCAGGGTCACAAATTGTTCGTTCGTGGTCCAATGAAACTTTCATAGGCCGCGATAAATCCACTGGTTTTGATAAATCGAGCGGAATTTCTCCCTCTTCTTTCCCTGATTTTATTTCACTTTTATCACCGTTTGAAGACGAAGCGTGCGCTTGCAACTCGCTAATGTAGCGTTTCATACTCTCCTCGTAATATTTTTTGATGGAATTTTCCATATCTGGGTGCAATGTGGGAAAAAGTGGAGGCATCATATTCGGATTTTGTTGGAATTTGTTGTCACCACCTGAGCTAAGACTAGGAGACGATTCTAGACTAACTTCCTCATCGGGGAGGGCGTCAATATTGACTTCCCCTCTAGCCGCATGTTTCGTCGTCAAATGAGATTCTAGCGCTGATTTTACTTTGAATAAAGCAGGGCAAAAAGGGCATCTCTTGTTGATTACTTGTGCATGCGCTCGAAATTGCCCTTTTCGTTCCCTAGCCCTTGTATTCTGAAACCAAACTTGCACCACTCTTTTTTTTAACCCGACTTCTCGTGCAATGTTCTCCAACATTTTCCTCGAAGGGTTACTCTCAATTTGGTACTTTTGGTACAGATAGTCCAACTGTTCGGGCAAAATCGTTGTCCTCAATCTTTTATCTTTTGGCTGATCGGATGTATCGCTTTCCACCTCAAATTCCTCGAGTTTCCTCTTTTGCCCCGACACATTATTCAACATGTTCATCAACGGGTGTTGAATATTTTGGCCCGAATTTTTTGCCATGTCCCCCAGATTCGCGTTCAATTGTTGCAGCTGGGCGTGTTGCTGGAGAATCCCAAAAGGGGAATCGGGAGGATATGTCGGAAATAAATTCGGGTTCATGATGTGAACGAGTTGGTGTTCCCGCCATAAATCAAATCGCGGAAAAACCAGATTGCACTTGTCGCATTGAAAGGTACCTTCTTTATTATCACTGGCCGATGGTGACGACGGGTATGTGCCACTGTTTGAAGTGGGAGTAGTTGAAGGGTTGGGTTGGATGGGACTTTGCGATGGGTTTTGTAACTGAGGACTGTGTTGGATATTGTTTTGTTGTTGCTGTTGTTGCGACTGTTCAACAATTGTACTTGAATTTGAATCTTCGGAACTCAAAACAGCGGCAATTTGGGCCGCAGCAGCTTGTGCTTGTGCCGATCTCTTGGCATCTTCTTCTTTAAAACAGTGGGTTTTTTGGTGTCGGATCAATTCGTAGTATCTTTGGAACACGAGGAGGCATTTTTTGCACTGATAGTTCAGTCCCGGAGTTCTTTGAAATCGATTGGCACCACTTTCATCTCCGATTCCTGGTGCTGGTTCAACTGCCGGTTGGTTCTCGTAGACTTTTCGTGCCTTCTGTCTGGCGTTTTGAAACCAAACTACGATCACTCTAGGGCTCAAATTCAATAATTTTGATAAATATTCAAGATCGTCATCTTTGGGATAAGCGTTGTTTTCAAAAAACTCTTGCAAAACTTTGATTTGATAATCGGTGAATCTCGTTCTATTTGCCCTTTTTCCGGTGGAACCACACGAACCTTGACTTTGGCTACTGTAGTCTCCTCGATTCGGGCTGAGACATCTATTTGGAGTTAGAGGGAGCATGGCTTGAAGGTTATTAGGGTTAGGAAAATTTTGCTGATTGAGTTTTGGGGGTGGCAACATTGGACTTGTTAACCCATGATGAGTGGATGATGTCGACATGTTCATTGCGGGAGTGCTTGTTGTGAGAGTGTCTCCGAGTTGTGACGCGATAATTGAAGTAAGGGTTAGGTTATTTGGAGTCGAGGGGGCACTGACTTGAGACAGGTTGAGATTGTCTGAACTTGCCACCGATGTTGCGGGACTTTGGGGTGGGAGATTGAAAATGTTGGGTTTTTCGTCAACAGTTTCTTGTGGTTTGTCCTCGAATTTTTGCGGTTCATCTGAAGGTTCTTCCTTTTCGGTTTTGATCTCTTTTGTGTCCGGAGTCGTGCTTTTTTTATTCGTGTCTTCCGTGGAGCTCCCGGAGCTGTTTAAAGGCATGACTTTGGCTTCTCCGGTCTTTTCGTATTCTTCCAGATTGAGTGTGGTCGAAGGCGGGTTGTTGAAGTTGTACGGGCTGTCTTTGTTTCGTTGTCTCTCTTTGAAGAGCGTGTTTCTGAACCAATGCTTTATGACTTTGGGTGGAAGGCCGCTCTGCGATGCCATCTCGTGGATCTGTTCCTCTGATGGTGAGTTGTTTATGTCGAAGTGCGCTCGCAAAATTTTCAACTGATCGTCGGTGATGCGCGTTCTTGCGCGCTTCTGATTCGCAGCAGCGTTAACGGCCTGAGCAAAAGAGAAGAAAAAACGACAATGCATAAACCTCGCATTATTCCACTGTCGATATTATACAGATTTATACGTTCTCAATACGCGATCCGTAAATACACACAGGCCTTAATAAATTTGAACAAATTGGCAATAAATCAATTACGATAATTATCACAATGCAAGGCTACATCGTACAAACAGCAATTAAAATAATCAACAGTCGGATCGAAACTGACGCTAATAATTGTCAGATCTCGAAATCTATAATTATTCGACTGGTGTTCTATGCGTGTAATTTAAAATACCAAACGAAAAATTACCAGCGATGCACTAAAACTCTCAGACGGTACAAACTACTCATTAATGGAATTATACGCCGATAATCACTTTTATGAACGGTCGGAAACTTTAATTAGTAATACGTGTGGAGGCCAAAATACAAAGAACGACGCCCAGAACGTTTAATTACTAAACACGATGAAACACCGATTACAGAGCGTCCCAATTACAAATTCCATTTTTGTAGTATTGAAAAAGACGACGAACGTGATTTACAAGAATTATGACGATGGTTAAATAGATGGCGACATCAAACAGAACGATAAACTATAAACTTCAATAATTAATGCCGCAAAAACGAAAAAAAGCTAAGTAAATATCAGGTCTGCAATAAAATCAATGGTTATGTTGGTAGCAATAGAATTTTATTCAATTTTGCTTAAACATCCATAAAAATCTTGATTGTCGGACTAGTGGACGTCTCTTTTTAAATTACGGTATGTTGTACTTATATTACTATGTGTCTTATATACTTATAAGACACATTCAATAAAATTAAATTAAATTAGCACAATCTATAAAATTAGATCAACCAAAACTTGTTCATAGAATATACAGGGTGTTCCGTTTTTATTGTTACAAATTCAAACAGGTGATAGGATATTCAATTCTAAGACAAAAGTTTCCTATAAACATGTATCGAAAAATGTTATGTAAGCGAGCTACACCTCCTCAAAAAAAAATTTCAGAAACCATTTAAGTTAAAATTACAAAATTTGGTACAGATGATAATCTTTATACACCTAAACGAATTAAAACATCAAATGTCGAAATTTTTAATCAGAGGCGTACGAAACTGGAGGAGTTTAAGGTAAAAAAATACCCTATTTATTTTGGCTTTAGTTTCTCGGTACTTTCAGCAACAAAATCTTTTAAGTTCGATAGTTTATCACAGAAAAGTCTCTCTTGTGTCGATACGACTTATTGTTTTTGAATAAAATTAATTTAAAATTTATGTTACACACCAATACAACATTCAAATAAATCAGAATTTACAGAGTAATAAAATCAAGAAATTCATATTTTTTAATCAACCTCAACTAATTAACATTACATTACAGTAACAATAATAACATTAATTAAATGAATTTGCCTAAATCTAAAGGAGTTGTTCAAAGTCACCACCATTTTGGTCAATGCATAACTAAAGAAACTAGAGCCAAAATAGATAGGGTATTTTTTTACCCTAAACCCCACCAGTTTCGGACGCCCCTGATTAGAAATTTCGACATGTGATGTTTGAATTCGTTTAGGTGTATAAAGATTATCATCTGTATCAAATTTTGTAATTTTATTTTAAATGGTTTCTGAAATATTAGCAAAAACCTATTAGCCCCCTTTCATGGAGTGTAGCTCCCTTACCAAGCATTTTTCGATACATGTTTATAGGAAACTTTTGTCTTAGAATTGAAAATCCTATCACCTGTTTAAATTTGTAACAATAAAAACGGATATTAATTTATAAACGGTGGTCAATTCAGGGTTAAGGTGACAAGCTGAGAGTAACTGTGACATACATGATGGAATAAAATATTTACAAAAATTTACCCAATATTGAAGATCCCAGCAACTAAAGAAAATTTGTCAATAATAAAGTACTTACATCAAATTAGTTTGAATCTATTCAAATGTTTTGCAATCAACACCAGTTGATCTAGTTTGTTTAATTTGATATAATAATTCTGAATTGTCGTATAAAACAACCAAATATTTTATGCAATTTATTATAACCAATAAAAAGTAAAGTCTAAAAATTATTCTTATAAAAAATATTACATAATATTTAAAAAATAACGTTAAAAACTATAAAGCTTCGAAAAGACACTCCAAGTTGTATTACATTTTTATGTACATATAGCGAGTGGACTAAAAAAATTTGGAAATAATTAAAAATATAGTAGGTTTTTGAGAATAATTTATTTTGAAATTTATTATTTCGTACTCCTACCAATTATTTAGTGTTATTTTTAATGTCGATGGTAGACACTTCAAACCTTTTACATTAACTTAACTTGTTAATTTATTTGTTGAATTTTGATTAAATATAGATTATCTGTCAATCTGAAATTTCTGGAAAATCTATCTAACTTACTTTAATTTGTAATTTAAAAGAAATAACATATTTAATTTAGCAGTTAGTGAGATTGGTATTGTTGGTTGCGGCAAAAAGTTTTTTAGAAATAATCCTCCCGTGAATAACCCTGTACAATGATTATGACGACAGATACATACAATAATAAAGTACCTTTTACTGGGTAACCTAAATCAAAGCACAGAAAAAAATTGGAACGAAATAGACTTTTTCATCAGATTATGATTAATGTATCAAATCGAAGAACAACAGTAAAATACTATAAAATATACAAATACAAAATAGAAAAAAAAGTCTCAAAAAAATTATGCCAAACTTAAATTTTTGAGCTGACGGACGATTATTGATCATTATGACACTTAACTTTGATATTATGCCAGAATAAAAACGCGATCATTCAAAAAAAAATAATGTATTTTGTTAAGTTGTTTTTGTTTACGAAAACCTTGAAAAATAATGTATTTTGTTAATGTTATTTTATAATTATATTTAGGATGATGCTATACGTATTTGTGATGTCAAAAATCCGGATGCTTTTAATCCATCCGTTAAATATTTTTTAATTAGATAAGTGTATAATAATTTCTAAAATTTAAAATTTCTGCTATTTAGACACACATCATTTATTCAGATTAATTTAGACCAAGTTTCTTATGAATTACTAGGTATTTCTAACCTTGTTAAATTAAAACTTTGTGTTATTTTTTTCAACAATTATTGTCAATTTGAAAATGCTGTTGACAACTTAATTAAGACATTAACTTGCTAGCCTAAAGAATAAAACAAGAAATTAATTAAACACTTCCGATTCATTTCAACAAAAATAGACAATTTTAAGCAATAACAAGCCCAGCATGAGGTGAATTGCAACTAATGAGTATCTATAAAAAATTAGAAACCGGTTGGTGGCATATTCGTACATTTGTCTGATAATTAATTAAATTATAATTTGAACATAATTAGAAAGAAACCTAATTGAGACATCCGACTTTCATCACAAAAGTTAGCCACGAAATTAACAACCCGAAAAAATTCAACAAAAAATTCAGAGTTACAAACAACAATTTTAATTTGTCTTTCATTGAGTCAATCAACAACTTGAGGTTAACGTACAAATTCAGTTCATCGGCTTCTGTTTAAAATTTCCCAGTAGCAATTAGTATTGAAAGTTAAATATTATAAGCGTTCAACCTTCGTCGAACCAAAATTAATCTCATTACCTGGGAATTTTAAAAGTTTCATGATGCAGGTAATAGAAACGAAATTTTTGCGAATAGTAATTGGAACACTCCGTGTGATAACGAAAAAAAATGACGAAATAAAAAAATAGAGACTCACCGCTTGTTGCTGCATCATCGCCTGCTGCTTGGCCATCATCGCCTGCTGATCTTGCGGTCCGAATTGCGCCATGGGGTCGTAGGGAGGCGGCGGCATCATAAGGGGCACTAGCGGCGGCTGGAGATTCATCGCAGCGAGAGCATTAAGCCCTAGAGGCAGCCCCATGCCCATCATTTGCATCATTGGATTGAAATTGAGCTGTTGCAACTGCATGACGTTGAGAGCAGCTTGCATTTCTGTCATTTGTTGGGCTAAGGCCATCGGATTTTGCATAGTTTGCGCGATCATCGCTTGGATGTTGGCCGGCAGCGAATCGGTGCTGCTCGCCGGCGTCGTCGACGATGTCGGCGTCGACGGCGCCGTAGAGGCCGCCTCCGGGGGTGTCTGCAGGCTAAGCTTGGCGTGCAAAGCGTCTTTGGACTCGTCGTCTTTTTCCGGCGTGGCGTCGGCGCCCGGACTGGAGACGGCGGGCGTCGCGACCCGGGGCTGGCTGTTTATCGTCGAAGACGTCGCCGCCGTCACAACCACCGTTTTCTTTTCGTATTCGTTCTTGAACTGTTGGGCATACTGTTCTAAGAATTCTAGTGGCACTAAATCTTTGTGTACTTCTTCACAGTGAGACTTTAACACCCACACGCTAGAGAACTCTTTATTGCAATGTTGGCACGTGGATCTACTTACTTCGGGTAAGGTGCTTTCGGCGTCGTCCTCGGCTTTGGCCTCGGGGGGCTGATCCGGGGGCGGCGAGCGAACCTTCTCCTCTTGGCGCTGTTGGCGCCGCTGGTGGCTCTCGTTATATTGCATCACCAAGTCGAAGCCGAAACTTTCCAGCAAGTGTTTGTACATGTGCGAGCCCGTCTTCTTGGGCATACTTAACCGGAGGACGGCGTCCTCGTGCTCCCCGGGAGGCGGACTTTTGGCCTGGCCAGGCTCTTGCGCCGATTGAAAAATGGCCATCGGCGCCGCGAACATACAGTACAGCTGCTGGTGCGCACTCAACTGCTCTTGCGAACCGAAAACGGCACCGCATTTCGGACAGCTCATCATCCCTTGGCTACCTGCTGTCCCAGGTGAACCCGGGGTGGGAGATGTCTTCTCCCCTCCACCCGGGACGGGGCTGCTTTGTTTCGGAGACTGCAAGGCATCGGGCTGCTCGATCAACGGCTTCGAGAGATCTATCTGCCCTGCCATCGCCAAGTCCTGCAGTTTGCTAGCCCGTGTCTGATGCAAAACACTCCTCATATGAATGTCCAAAGTACTTCCTTGCGTGTAGGCCACTTTACAAATATTGCATCTGTATCTCTTCTTGTCATCTTCTTCGCTCGAAGTACTTTTGGGAGTTAGAGTCAAATTCTGAGCTTGATTTCCTATAACAGGGGACACAGCCGGATTATTGTTGTTGTTTTGTTGTTCTTGCATCGCTCGCTTTAATTTGTGCAAATGACTAACAGAATTGTAATGGACTAGGAGTATATTTTTTTGCGTGAAACTTTCTTTACAAACGTCACATTTGTAAGGCCTATTAGGATCCAGGTACTTTTCCATCGGATAACTCAATTTCTCACCTTTTCGGTGTAATAGGGTTTTATTATGAGCGGTCAAATAACTTTGTCTTGTGAACGCTACTTTACAACGGTGACATTTGTATTTTCTATTCGGATCGTTGTAACTATCTTCAGCGATCGCTTGACTATTCAGGTAGTCTTCTAGGAACTGTTGATCTTTATAAATAATACTATCATCCGAATTTTCTCCATCGTTTTGATTACTATCGTCGTGACTGGTATTCAGTTCTTTACTATCATCGCATTCCGTTTGTTCTTCATCCCCGGCAAGCGATTCCTTTTTCAAAATATCATTCGTAGAACTATCCAAAACTTGTCCTTGTAATCCGGCCAAAAGCAACGGATTATTCATCAAACTCTGTTTATACGCACTCAATTCTTCATCAGTCAATTCTGAATGAACACTCTCGACATGCTTATGCAAAGCCACCAGCGACCTAAAACTCCTCCCACACAGTACACACTTGGTCGCATCTCTGATCATATGGTACTGCGAATGCAATTGCAACTTCTCCAAAGTCTTAAACGCCAAAGAACACTGGTTGCACCGATATTTATACACGTGCTTTTCCGACACCGATATATTCGTGATGGAATTTTTCGCATGCACGTCTTTGAAATGCATTTGCAGCGTATTCGCCGTCGGAAAAAACTGATTGCACCCTTTCTTCCAGCACACGTATCCCGGCCCCGAAGGCGTTTGCTTGATCTCCAGATGGCCCGTTTCGTTCTGGTGTAAACACAACTCGTCTATATTCTTGAACGTCTTGAAACACGTCCCGCAGCGCTCCGCCTCGAGCTCGTTATTGTCCTCGCTCGGCGATAGAAGCCCCTCGTCGCCCTTCTCTTGCTCCTGCTTGGAGTCCTTGGAAGACACCGACGTCGGGGAGACGTGAGGGTTGGCGCCGCTGTTGAGCCAATGGCTCTGGTCGACGAGCATTAGGAGTCGTTGCAAACCCTCGGAATTCACCGAGTGGATCTGCATGACGTGGCGCTCGAGGCTGGAACGCTCCTTGAAAGAATCCTGACAAAGCGGGCACTGGAACGCATGAGACTCCGTGGAAGCGCTGGTACCGTGTTGGGCGAGGACGTGCGCCTGGATGCGCATCTCCGAATCGCTGCTGTATTCGCAGTAGGGACACACATGCTGAGGGGAGGATTCGGATGAGGGCTCTTCGTTGTCTTCGCGAGGTTCGGATTTGATGGGGTCGCGGCTGGAGTCGACTTGACTGAGATCGGAGTTTACGCTGTCGCGACGCTCTGCCAAAAAATCGCAAATTTCAAACCGTGGGATCGATTATGATAAGAAGATTTTTATAGAGAAAGATTAGGTTGCGCGAAGTGAAGCACAATTTAACAATGTAAAATAACAATATCGTGGAATAATTGGCGTGATTATTGCTTGGAGTGCGATAAATGATTTGCTAGACGTTATTTCATGGTAAATTCTGTCGCAGACTATATGTGGATTGAGAATAATATTTATCGTAACTTTGTAAAAGTAAATAAATTATGGGCAACAAGATCGTAAATTTGTCATTTTAGAAATTCTATAAACAAATAAAACGCTTCTGATTATGACCAATATAGTGAAAATAAATAACACAAACCTTAAATTAGCTAAAGTTCGAATTTCATTTTCATATTCTGATGGTAAATATCTCGAGCGAGAAATAAAAAATACAACCATTTTTGTAATACACAGTTTACTTACAACTATTTTTAAAATAAAAATATCCTTTGCTGTCATCATTGTGAAATAGAGATTAAAATAAGAAACAAATTCATCTTCTTCTAAAATTAATACAAAGTAGCACAATCTAAATAACAATTTTTTATTTTTACAATTTTTTATTAATTTTTATTACAAAACATTGAAACAAACTTTCCAGAGCTTGGTTTGAGTATCTTTAATGCCTAGGCTTAAATAGATATCGGAAAAATTGTTAGGGGTTTGTAGTGGATTAACAAGTGTCTTCCTCGGGCGATTAGCTCCATCCCCTTTCTTATCGTTCGATCGCTCCGTTTTCGGTCTTAAATGAAACAATGCTTCTTTTGCGCACAAAACGGTCCAAGCTTGCAAGCAGCAAACAATAACGAGTGTCCCGAAGCCATGTTTGTTTCGGAGAAAGCGTCGAGAGGTGGAATTTAGGCGTGCATTGTGTTACGGTAATGACAGGGATTAACGGTGTGAGATGTAACTAAAACACCGGGCCCCAGTGACAATAAGAACAATCGGTTTAGAGGTCCCCTATTGTGTTTACAGCGGGCTCGGGGGCCTCGTCCCCGCCTCGTAACAGATCAAAAATATTCCTAATTACACGTAGAATATATTTTATTAAAAATCCCCACAATTACGGCAACACCAGGCATACGGCCTGGACCCTTCGGTGACGCCGAGGGTGCGAAACACATGCACGGAATGGATAATTAAACTTATAAACCTTAAATACACAATGTGATATTTCATCACGATAACTGTTAGGCCATTGTTTGGAAAATACAACGTTGCGACGGACCAATTTCGATTCGATGGAGAGAAACAGCCAATTATTTACACGAAAATTCCGAACAAATTATCCTATTCGGTTAAAAGTCACAAATTACACGACCGAAATTACATCGTAACGTAATTTGATTTGGATTTTGGTGAAATGTGGATAAGGTATAAAGTAGACGTTATTAAAAGCAATTTTCTACGGTTTTGGGACACGAAACGTAAATTTTCAGACTATGCACGTCCTCAAGTAACACAAATATGTACAAACCGAAAAACATAAATAAAAAAATCAAATTGTTTGATTTTTGAATTAAGATTTTGTAATGGACCTTATGACAAACCAAACGAAATGCCTTTCTTTATTTATTTCGAATTTTAAAAATACTAAACTTTATAAAATATTACGATTTTTAAATGTAAATACCTAAGCCTAAAGCACTTTATATGAAATTTTTGATTAATTCGACTAAGCATCTGTTTTTTTTTCCAGTCTTGTACTAATTTAAATGACTTAGTGACACTTTAATGTACCGTAACAAAAAACAAGGTATTTCTGAAAAATGACCACCTTTAAATTCAATTTTAATCCATAAAATTCTGGTGGCTTATTAAATTGTTTATTGTAAAATATTTCTTACAACTTCAGTAGTGGTATTTTATTTGTAACTGTCACATTTTTATTAAATAAATAAGAGTTTGATGACTTTTATCAAGACACTTACTTGTAAATAGATTTTTTTTTGAGTGGATAACACTTGAGATTAATTTGAGTGGAACATAATCTCTTGATTTAACGTAATATTGCAGTAAATGTAAGTTTAGCAAAATGACTATAAATAAAAGATATGTAAAACAACGAGTGTAAAGGAATAAGCTCTGTTTACAGGTAAACTTCCTCACAACGACCTTGACAGTCTATTGTACTATGTATTACTTTGTTTGAAGAATTGTATTCATAGTTTACCTCCGAGAAATAGAAAACAAGACGCTTTTTCTTCCACTATAATAAGAGAGGCTAAAAAATAGTTGAGTTAAATGTTTTGCAAACACTTTACTACAAGGAAGCTGCCGTTAAAACATCCTCAATAACTTACAAGATAAAAAGGAAATACATATGTGAGATAATTATTAAATTTACAATAATAGGATAAAACATGTCAAACGAAAAATATAAGATTTATGCGAACTCGTTCTGCTGGTGACGCTTATTAAATTTAATCTTGAAAAATTAGTTTCGCTTCAGTTATGTAAATACTTTATAGGCAGTCCAGTCCAGAAAGACAATACCAAGATTTATGGTATTTCTAACACCAACACGACATTAAAATTTGGAAGTTTCGTAACATAATCGTCTAAAATTTTACAACTAAATCTTACTAAACTCGTATAAATTTTTCAAGTACAGTTTTTCGTTATTTGGTCACATCAGAAGCTATTATTTGAGTGTTATTTCAAGCAAAACTTCTTGTCGCGTAAAATCAGTCAACCAAAACTGATCACATTTTATCGATTGTTTTCCGAGAAATTAACATAAAAACTGTATAACTTTTAGTCAAATTGGTACGTATTGGGAAATTTTGGTGTTTCATTATTGCCTCATTTTTCCAATTTCATGGCTATAATAAATGCATGAATAATACAAGCGTAATAAAAACTAAAGCACAACTAATAATAATTAAATTCGATTGTTTTGACCAATTAAAAACTCGAGATAATTTACAATTAAAAAAGTTATCAAAATCATGTTTTCACTCACCGGGCGTTTTCTGCTGATCGATCGGTCCCGGCACGACATGGAACACCTCTCCAATATCGGGCGAATTCTCTTTTCCTTCTGCTCTTCTCTGCAACTGATGCAGTTGCTCCATATGTAGATGTTTCAACGATCGCACGTGCTGCAACAACGGCAGCCTATTCGCCGCCGAAAACCCGCACAAGGAACAATGAAACACTCTCGGTTGGTCCTGTCTCAACGTCGCGCACCGCTCCACCAGGTGCTTCAGCAGCGCGACGCCGGCGTCGTGACGTCCCGCGGCCGCATGCAACTGCAACTTATGCGCCGAATTCGTATAGTAATCGCACGCGTTACATCGGATTTGCACGCCGCCCGGAGCCGACGCGTACTTCAATTTCCACTCGTTCCTCGGCCCTCCCTCTTTCACATGGTTGACGTGCTGAAGCCGCTGGAGGTGTTTATCAGTCTTGCAGTGCAGTTGGAAGTTGGCCTTGAGGTTGGTCTTATACGTGCACAACTTACACACGTAGTGACCGGCCACCATGGCGAGAATTTCCTGCTCCCGGAGCCGTGTTCGGTCTTGCCCCAGATGCCGGCCCAGCTCCTCAAGGCTGTCGCTGGAGAAAACATTGCACACACAGCACTGGTAGGTGCGTTCCGGGTCGGGGTCAGCGGGCTCGGGGGGCGGCTCCATAGTCTCAGGGTTAAGCCCCAGGTCCGAGTGGGCCGACATGTCGGGGCCGGGCAATTGACCGCCAGTCATCATTTGGATCAAGAGGGCTTGATTGTAGGCCATGTCGGCGAGAGCCGCCTCGGGTTTGTCCCCCAAAGGGTACATGCCGTAGAGGCTCTCCATGTGCTGCTGAGGGGGGTGTTGATGGTGCAACGCGGAAAGGGTTTGCATGTGTTTGACGTTTTGTTGGAGGACTAACATGTTGTGGGTGTGTTTTTCTGAAGTCATATGGATGCGGAGGTTGCGAGCCACGTTGGTTTCGTAGTTGCAGACGTCGCACCGGAAGTTGGGTTTAGGTTTGTGACCGGAACTAACCGGAGAATGGTGCAGAGGGGGTGCTTTAGGGGATGATTGGCGGGATTCTGTGTTAGGGGCGCCCCCGTTTTGGAGTTCTTGCATGTTGTTGAGGTGTTTGTCGGATTGCATGTGGATACTGAGGTTGCCTTTGGTCGTCGTTGAGTAATTACAAACTTCACAGCGGTACGGTTTGTACCCACAGGTATAGGTTTCTCCCCGAGCTAATCGAGGGTGAGGTTGGCCGGCTATGCAATAAATACAACTAGTTTCAGCTTCGGGATGTTTCTCCTTCATGTGTATCTCTAGAGTCTCTTGGTATTTGTAATGCCAGTTACATTTCGGGCATTTGAGAGTCTTGCAGGAATTCCTGCTGTGGACATTAGCTAAACCTGCTGGTCCCAGTCTTCCCGACGCTAAAATCATTTCACATCTCGCACACTCGACTCCCGATGGCCGTCCTTGAAGATGCTCCGGACAGACACCTATCGTGGTTCCCGTCATAAACGCCGGAGGTGGTGCAAAAGGTGGCGACGGCGATTTCCCTGGAGTATTTCTTGACGATGAGCACGGTGGTGTCTCCGAATGTGGCGACGGTCCTTCTTGCCTATTATGCACCGTCGTTACCGACGCCTGTTGGTGGTTTTCCTGACTTGGCCCCAAAGGCTCTAACAGTGACACCACTGGCCGCTTCTCCGCCCCCACACATTGTAAAATCGCCGAACAATCCGCCGCCAACACCTCTCTTTCATTTTCTTTTAACGTCACTCCATGTTCGGCCTGGGCGTGATTGGCGAAAGACCTCGCGAAGCCAAAACTCAGCTTGCAGACGAAACACATGAGGATGGGTTTGACGGGCACGGAGGCGGGCCGCGGGGGGCGGGCGTCGCGCAGTGCCACCACACGGTAGCTATGCACAGCAGGCAGTTCGGTGGGGCGGGCGGCTTGCCGGAGTAAACGAGAGACGTAGACGGCTTGGAGCGGTGGCACCACTTCGGGGACGACGGGCTGACTTTCGCCGTCGCTCTCCGAGTCCTCGATGATGTAAGCAGAACCGTCCGGGTTGTAGACGATCTTGCCGGAGAACTGCTCCACGTCCGAGGTGTCTTGGTGGGACATCGTGGGCGATGGGAGACGGGTCG
>NW_025401069.1:10833681-10895670 GCF_015345945.1 Tribolium madens
GTCGGTATGGTGATTCTGCCGCGAAGTGCGGCCGCCGAGACTCAGCTCAGTCGCCGCGGACAATGTGGGCATCGCGGCGCATCACATGTTCGCCACCCGGACGCCCTGAAACAACAAAGAGAAAAAAATCAATTTTCGAACAAATAAAAATCATAGAAAACCTATCCACTAATTGAACCAACAGAATAAGCTGTTCCAAAATTATTTAACACCAAAATAAAAGGTTTATGAAAACAGAAATTACTAAATTACTGAAACATTCTGTAGGTATAAATATAATTGTTTATCTGCGTATCACGAGAAAACTTTTAAACTTTTTAAAAATTCATCAGACCCGGTTTTTTCCGTTTTCCTCTTATCATGACGGTTTTTGCCACCGATCGTGAGAAATTAAATAATGAGCAGATCGCATCACGTTATCGAGAATTAAATATTCTTAAATAAACTTACTAAAGATATACCAATAAAGAATATCGAAATAAAAGTAACTTTAAACATTGATTGCAACGAATTTCAATCTATAAAAAGCACTTAAAATAAATAAYAAAACTTAACACTAAAAGTTGAAAGAGAATTTGTAATTAATGTAAGTGATATTAAAAGTTTTAATAATGACCTACCTATTCACTCTAAAAAAAATATTTTTTATAACAGTTTATAACTAAAGTTATTTTAATATTGATGTAAAATATTCATAGATGTCAGTTAACATAGAAATTGTTCTGAATATTTCTGTAATTGAAGCTCAAAAACACGCAAGTCTTTCAAGGTGTCATGCATCATAAAATTTATAAAACTTTTATTATTTTCAAAAATTGCTTTAACAATTGTTAACTTTAAAATATGTAGTTCACGATAAATAATTAATAAATACAAAAAGGATAATAAAATCAAAGTAGTCTCTCAAAGTTATAATTTATTTATCAAATTCTGGAACACCATTGGTCCTGATACAAAATTTATGTTTACTACTCCGTCTTATTTTTTGACATTGATCTGATTTAAACTTTCCGGATTTTTTAATGTGGTACCTAATTGAGCAATAAATATCCAATTAATTAAAGGCGTTGATTAGTTGTATCACAAGATAGAGTCAAGGATATTTTCTAATTAACATGTTAAAAAAGATTTATTTATCGAGATAATACAAGCAAAATAAACATAAAAAAGTAGAAAAGTTCAAATAGGAATAGAATAATAGGTACGGGTTCGCTAACACACGACTTGTGTATTATTTATTATACATCGTAACATGGTGTGTAGTACAAAATACAAAATAGAAGTGTTTTGTGTAAGTACACATGTTATTACAAGGCTTTTGATTCAATTCATTTATATGGTTTGAAACTGCAATTTTATACTAGTACACCAGTATCATGAATTTAATTTTGTTGACTTAAATTTTGATTTTAGATCAATATCATGACAAATAATCTACTTGTAAAGTTGTAGGCTTGTGGTTTTCGATTAGAGAGTGAAAATTTCCCGCGTGGTTCGTGTAAAACGATCACTCGTGAGAAATGGTCGGAAAAATGTGGTTAGCAAGAACAAAAAGTCGTAATTATTGGCGTGATTAGAGCCGTGGTGTGGGAATCAGTAATTACAAGTGTTGCATTCGTCCGGCCGTTACCTTATCTTATGGCCGCATTGGCCCATCAAGGCCGGTCAGCTCTTAATCAAAATTACACATAATTTCGCGATTTTGTAAATAATTGGTGGTTGTTTTTGGGCTTTTTGCACCCATCGATGGTGTTCTAATCCTTTCGCATTCCTTTGTTTGTGAGAGAGCATTAAATATTCCGTTTTTCGTCGAGAGAGAGAATAACGATCTATATAATTGATATCTTCAGGCAACGCAATCAACGATCTAGTGGTTAAATATTCAAGCTGTTGCTGTTGGTACACAACGAGCAACTTTTCCGTACAATATTGGGATCGGAATATTAAAACCGAAATTATATTGTTGCACACGCAAATAATCGGGAATTAATCCGCGACGGACTAACGTCGACGAATCCCCGGGCCAATGCGGACCGATAACTATCGACAATTTGTGGCCATTAAATTTTTTTTACTGCGGTCATTTATTTGCTGGAAAGGCTATTATGGAAGACGTGTAGGTAAAACGGTGCTCGAATCGAGAAGAAAATTCACCACCCGAGGCTCGGGCCAGATATTGTTATTAACTTGTCAATTAGGACGTGTTTTATTGCGCGTATTTGTTGAAATTAATTATCGAATGAGAGATGCTGCAATCACAAACCGACACGAAAACACCATGAGAAAAATCACACGATTTTACATGTTTCGACAAACACTTAAACGCGCATTTTGACCAATTAGCGAGATTTTCAGCGCTTAAACAGCCATTTTAATTAAACATAAATTTGACGACTCTAATTGCGATGCCATAATGCTCACACTAAGCGCGATAATAAAACGTAATTGCAAAAAACAAACAAATTAAATACAAGAAAATCAAAATTTTGTTACTCTACCAATCCCAATTCACTCATGATTTATCATTTATTTGTTTAATTTTATTAATACCTAAATAATCTTTCTATTTCAATTAAATTTAATCGGAATCCTTTTTCCTTCGCCCACTCGTTCTCCCGTCCGGAATTTTTTATCAGCATCTAAATAAAAGAATGAAGGATCCGTAAGACAATATCCGTTATAACTCGCCCCGGTTGCATTATGATGAAACACGAAAGCGCGCTGCTAGGGTGGATCTAACTTCATTTGAAGCCCATATGTGAGCCCCATGCATAACTTATGTGCACCCGCTACAATGTATATACGTCTTGGAGTAGCTCCCCAATATAACTCCTCCTCGTTTCCTCCATCTCTCCCGGCTGGTATTCCGCTGGCCGACTGGAGACTTCACTTTAATATGTTTTTCTCATAAACTCAAATTTTCGCTGCGAACACGCCAACTCGCCCTTTTAAAAAACAACTTATTATTGCATAAGGCCAATAATTGGATGAATGGATGGACATGCTGAATGGGGTTGTAAACGGTGGGCAGGGGCGAGGCCGTTCAGCCAGGTGGCCCGCAATCCGATGGTCAGAAATGAGAAAAATTCTTAATCAAGTTAGGGATTGTTTGTGTTCTAGAATTCGCTTTTTCTAATTGACAATTTGTTATGGTTTTGTGTTTTTGCGGTGATTTAGAATTGTATTTCACTGTAACGTAATCTTGGATTTGCGGCGGCGATTTTTGGTCGAGTGACATTATTATAATCATTTTCTGGTATTATAATAGTGCGTGTAAATAATTTAGATTGTTTTCCGGCTTTCGGTATTATTTAACTTATCGCCAAAATCAAATCAAAATTAAAAAAACTATTTATTTCGTTTCACTTAAAGCTAGTTTCTTTTTTTTTTATTCGTCTAAATTGACGACAATAATGTCTCAAAAACATGTAGTAATTTAAAAATTCGGCTTTGTTTTGAAAACTTGGTGGGAACGTAGTTCTGAAATGAATTTGGCTATTTGTGAGTTAATTCGAACGTAAAATTAGCAAAATCGATTAAATTCTCAATATTTCGTGGTTCATCAAATTCGGCAATTACGTGGCTTGGCAAAATTGTGTAAACCTAGCCCTGATCTCGACCTTGAATCCGCCCCTGCTAAAATTGGCCATTGAAGCGTTACATTCGAAAGTTGTCTCGTTCGCGTGCTCGCTTTTCGGGAAGAAATCTTTAAAATTAGATGAAATTAGAGACAATTCTGTAACTATTTCACGTCGACTAAGTACGAAAATGATGTAATAATGCAAATTGAAATTAGTTTCATGACATGACGAATTATCAAAATTATATCGTTGTTATTTTAATTAATTTTAATGGTTTAAATGCGTCGTTAAATTAATTGATCCCTATTCTTGGGCCGCATCCGCCGTTCCACCAACGATAATTATTTAAATCGAAATTGTCACGAAAAAACACAGAACGCTTTTGTAAATAAATTATGGAAAATCGACCAGTGTAACATGGCACAAATTACATGTGACATCCGACTTGTAACTAATGTATTATTTTAACTTGTTTCATATTGATGAAAAAGTTTCTTCGGGGACAACACACACTGACAGCCATTCACAATCTTATCAACGTAATTACAACCCCGCTTTTTGACGTTTTCGAATAATCGATGCGAGAAGACAACCGATTATTTTTTACATTTTTAATTGCTAAATGAATAAACTGGTGGGGGGCGTTTTAATTAAAAAAATTCAAGCAATTCCATTGTCGATTTAGCACACCTTTAATTTAATTTTTTTTACAAAAATACATTGGTTGTAAAACTTAAACAAATTTGCTTTTAATCCTCTCAGGTGCGTCCAGCTATCCAAATAAATTAAATAAAAATATCAATAACTTGGCAATGAAAAATTAAATTAAACAGATCGTCCTCTCGACCAATCAAGTTAAAAGCCCATGTATCCATTGCGATGGGCAGCTGTTGTACCATTGGCCCACCTGCACCCCCATTCAAAAATTCGCCCATCGATTTCTCTTCTCTGAAGTACCTTTTGTTATTTTCGTTTCAAGTTCTTAATTTTAATTAAAGGTAAAATTCCACCGTGAGTCAATGCGAAGAAAAAGTAGGGTAAGTCAGGCCGATTAATCACACGAGGAAAAATCGCCGAAAAGTCAACGACTCTCGAGTGCATCATCGGCTGGTTAACACCTGTTAGAGAGGTAATTAACAAGAATGTGAAATAATGACATAATGCAATCCTTCAGAGCCATTTGCGAAATGGTTGGTAGTCGGGAACGGGAGCCAAGTGTAAACAACTAAATCGTTAATTACTGCAAATCGAGTGTGCACTCACTTTACGACTGTTCGCGTTAAAATTACGACGCAACGCCACGTTAAGGTCGGCGCATACGGTCATAAACAGCGACACAAAAAAGCTCCAGGGTCCTATTTCGAAAAAAGGATTTTTCTGGATGACCTAAGTCATAAGCAACGACTTTTAAAGTCCTGAAATAATGTACTAACTAAATGGTCGTTTAAAATCTAAAAAAAACAAATTCCAAAAAAAATACGGTCCTCATCCTTTTATAGAAAATTCAAGAAGTTTATAATGCTTAAAGATATTTTTTGAAAAATGTTGTGTACAGTCAAAATTATAAAAGAAATGTTTAAGGAAAATCCGACCGTTTGGAGAGATAGGGAAAATCAATATTAAATTTGCCCCCAAATAACTCAAAAACGTATCAACGTTTTTAATTTCTGTTTTCATTGTGTGAAAGAAAATATGGTTCTACATGGGATAAAAAGACAAATTTCCAATTTTTAATTTTTTTAATAGACTTTTGAATCTTTATTGTAATAAAAATGTGTTTAATTAATTTATTTCTTTTTAATCTCGTGTAGAATCATGTCAGAAACTAGGAAAAATTTTTAATTTTGCGACCCGATGTACAAGTTTATTCAAGATACATACCTTTGTACCTACATAAGCTTTGAAAGATGCTTAGATAAAAGATGTTTAGTTTTTTTTTAATGAAAATTAATAAACTTCGCTTGTGCCGATTTAAGAATATTTTCAGCTAAAATGTACCTAATTTTCAGCTTTGTTGGCTATTGTGAAAATTGTAATTAAAGAAATAAAACTATGGTTGAGATTGATTTATTAAAAAAGGTGCTACACCACATTACAGTTTTATTGCATTTAATTTAAGATATTTTCAGCGTGTAGTTGTGAGCTCAGTCCGTCCCTGGTCGTGTTTTGGCTACGTCTCCGTCTCGAATTCTGTCGACCTTAGCACGGCTCAGTGGCCGTCAAAATTGTCCGACTGGCCCCCGCACGAATTCCTCTACCTGATGCTTCGCCTTTTTACACTCCCTCTTTCTTCTTGTTGTAAAACTGTGATTCTGTTTGCTCTGGCGGTGCTGATTTATTAACGCCGATTTGGCGTGCATCAAGCAGGTGTTCGCTTCTCCGAGAAGATTTCACCGACGAGATAATCTCCAAGAGGCGGACGAGGAAGAAACAGCCGAATTTCATTACCATGAAGACGTGACGCACATTCAAAACCGGAAGAAGTCACAACTAACGCTAGAGAAAATTTAGACTCTTCATCACGACCAATAATGACCCCCACTTTTACAATTTCGAAAATCTTCACGCTTGTGATAAGGATTCGGACAATACCGGGCCACGACCGGTGCCTTGGGGGCCGCTCCGTTACGTCAGATTTGATTTTCTTCACCGCGTGTTAATTTCTTCGTGTGTTAACCCTTCGGCTGGCGATCAGTCGGTGATAAACTCGAGTTCGTGCTCCTACCTCGTGTCGTTTCACACCGGAGTGCAACCTTCCACATACACACATACGATAACATCAAGATCGTTTTCGAGATTGGTTTGTTTTGTGAGTGCAAATGAAATCAATGTTTTGTCTTGTCCATAAGCCGAGCGCGGATAATTCGGGCTCGGCTGTTATCTGATCGGACACGATATTCCTTCATTTCGGGGCATTAGTCTAAGTGAAGTTTTGTAATTAGGCAAGTGGCGAGTTTTTTAATGACGATTATCTGTGCCAAAACTAATTTGTTGGACATAATTAGATTTTTGATAATGAAAGAATTGACAAATAAGTGAGTTTCTGATACACCGTTAGTGACATGGTTAAGGAGATTGATCGAATATTCAATTTAAAATTAGATTATAGAAATTGACTGTTTGGTTAAAAATCCAGTAACAACTCACTGTTAAAACTGGAAAACTACCAAAAAAATAAAAAAAAAATAGTTTTGAGAATGGGACAAATGAAAAAATGTATGTACCAAGTGGTTAGAAAGCTCAAACCGTTATTTTGACGTCAGCGCATTCTAACATTATAAATTTGTGTAATAAAAATAAGTCCGACACCTCGTCAAGCCATTAAACATCAAAAATCAGACATTTATCGACTAAACTATAAATTTGCCGACTCGCAACGCGACATAAATCCGTGCTATAATCAGTACACATTTTTTCAACAATACATGACACTTTTAAAGCAAATATAAGATAAAAAATCCGGTAAACTATTCCATCAAAGCCCACACTTGACCTTTGATTCGAGGAACGCGATCAATCTCTCCCACGAGTTTTCGTTCAAACACTGTGTATATCTGTAACGGATCAATTTGGCGGTTAATTGAGGCGATAGCAAACAAATTCATTGATTGTAGTAATTAAGCAATTGCAAAGTTGCGTCCAGCCGTTAAATATATCGGAAAAAAGGGTCGCAACGGATGCATAGGCTACGTTTTAATACAAGTAATGACAATTCGGAATGATTACGGCCGTAATTACTCGACGGCACGCAAACACGCAGGATGGAGGAGAGCCGGACCTGATATATTCGAAATTTATGGCCATTGGGGCCCAAGGCGCGTGGTTCGGACATTACGCCGGACACCTTCGGACATGCGATAAGCATCGAGAAACAGGATGTCAAAAATTATTAAGGTTTTGGGTGATTTCGGAGAGGATTGAACGATTTTGGGGGATTTAATTTGCCGCCAAAATAGAATATTTCCAACGAAAAATGTTACATCTTATTAATTAATCCGACACGGTTTAACATAAAAATCACTAATTCGATTTCAAAATCAATAAATCCATTTTCGGTTATTGTAAAAATTAATTAAAGAAACAAAATTTCAAATTCAGAAACTTTTTCTAATAAAAAAAAAACAGTCTAATCATTCTAATTTTTAATTATTATCAAGCCCTTATTTCAATTTTCCTACCAAGTAGAAACTTAAAAATACAATTTTATTATTACCCTGAAAAAAATTAAATAAAAATCGTATTCTACTTTTTCAGTAATTTTATTCAATTTTACAAAATATAGTGCACCACACTGGATCACAATTTTACCAAAATTTCATTTATTTTTGTTCATTGGTAGGTATTATGTACTTGCAAGATACTTTTTTACTGATTTTATACAATTTTAACCAACGTTTTTATTTTCTAAATTTCTAATGCATAATCCAAAAATACCCTAACAAAAGACTTTTTAAAATATCAAGATTAGATAGTTTAATTACGATTTAAATTAAAATTAAAATAATACTCTTATGTTTTAGCTAATGTTTCACCTCGATTGTAGGGCAGTTTTAAAATTTTATAACAGATTATTGAATTTCAATAATACTTAATGCCTTGCAAAATGGGTATTGAAGAAACATACGTATTTTTAACACCTGAGTAGAAATGTGAATTTTTGGACCAGACAAATGTTATTTTAAAAATTACAGGTGCAAGAAGTAAAGCATGTATTAGGTATGTAAATATCCAAAGAGTAGATACGTGTTATTAGCCAAAACATTTCCACTTAAAGTCATGAAATGTTCACAAAACTCGATAGAACTGAAAAAGCTGTGGTTTTATAAAACTTTAATTCCACCGTGATTTTTAGATATTTTGAAATATCCATGTTTTAAATTTATATTTTCAGAATTGAATCTGTATTCAAAAACACTAAATTTTATAAATCAAAAACCTTAAAGATTGTTTTGAAAATTATAGGTATGTGAAGTGTGTATTAAATATGCAAAGAGTGGTTGCAGGTAGTCATGAAACGTTCGACCAAAATCCGATGAATTAGGGTAAAAATTGATTTTTTGTTACAACTTAAACAATTTTACTTCCTCTCCAGATTCTTTAAGTGTTAGACAGTAAAATTTTATATTTTTAGTAGATAATAAAAATAACATTTTATTTTATATTCTCTATATTTTTCTTCAATTTTCGAGTATCTGAAAGTGATAAAACTGATACACTCAACACGTTTCTATTTGACAAAATAATTTTCTCGCAATTAAAATTTGTTACTTGCTTAGTAATTTGTTTATTTATTTCTAAACGTTACGAAATATTTTCCTACAATAGCATTACACAACGGTGAGTTAATTCGTACAAATAAGAGTGTAGGATGATTGAAACATGTCTTTACTAAATACTTTGTAAACAAAACTAGCGAAAAAAGCATTGAAATTTCAGTTTTCAGGTTGGGTGGTCGGATTAACCAACAGTATCCAGTTTTTCAGTGAAATTTAATTTACACCTTAAACCGTTATAATGCCACTGAAAATATGTTCAACTGTCAATTTACAATCTTTATCATTTCTGGCAATTATAAAATAACCAAATCACTTCATGTTTTGCAAATTAAACACTTTACATATAAAAATAATAATAAAGAAAACTTTCGTAATTTTTGACACCTCATGGATTTTGAAATGTTTCGATTAAGTGATCGTCGAGCCAGAAAAACAATACTTTTATGTGACAAATGTCAAAGAGAAGCAAATTAACATATTTACAACTAGATAGCAGTTTGTTTGAATTACCATAAACATTTTGAAACAATAAAAGTCGTACACAGCCCGGGCGTAAAAATCTTAATTTCTCTGAATCTTGTCAATTAAACTATTTCGACACAAGGTGAGAATATGTCTATTTCTGGCCCACACCGTGCCGAAAACCGCCCATTCCTGCACGGCCACATGATTTATAACGGTAGGTAATATTAATGAGGCGCGATAAATCGGCCAAGTCGCCCCGAAACATGAAATTATTTACAATGTCGATGACAATACGATTTATCCCAGGACGGACTTCCAGAAAATGGGTGGATTCGGTTACGGGTCAACGGTTTTTCACTCGTGAAAGTTAAAATAACTGTAGTGTGGACATTTATAAATCGTGTCGTAAATAAGCCGCCTATCGATTTTTTAACACGAATTATTTCACTTTTTCAGAGGTGGTCCCGTCCCATCTCGCACAATAAAAATTAAAAATTATTACACGAACACTCTAAATTGTTAACTGTTTCGCTTTAATAACTCCGAACTTAACAATGGAACCAATAAAAATTCGAAATTTGACGTATCATCTTTATTATTAGAATTCCACACCCATTATAAACTGTAAGTTTTTCAATATCGCAAGGCGAAAAAGTGTAAATAGTTCGCGACTGAAAAAATTCAATTTCTTTGTTTACTCGCTCGGAATGCAATTATTGCAAATAATAGTTAATATATTCCGTTTTTAAGAGTTACACAGTGTTGGGAAATGTTCGTATGTTTCTTTGGAAGTTGGCGCAACGATTATGTAGGTTGTGGTGTGATTAAATAACGCGAACGAGAAGAAAATCTTTTTTACACGCACACTGTGTATATGAAATTAGCTGATAAAAAATCGAGAAAATCATTACTTCGGTCTCGAGTATAATTTGTTTACTTGTGCAATATGTACAACATTTAGCAAGTAAAATTTCAGACTGGTTAATTTATAGCGGGATAAAATATTAATGACGATTTAAACATTTTCATAGAATGATTTAAATCA
Organism: Tribolium madens; assembly: GCF_015345945.1. Classification (NCBI taxonomy): domain Eukaryota; kingdom Metazoa; phylum Arthropoda; class Insecta; order Coleoptera; family Tenebrionidae; genus Tribolium; species Tribolium madens. The sequence goes on from NW_025401069.1 coordinate 10,844,049, forward strand.
AATTATGGTGTCGCAATTTCTACCCTTTCAAAACACCATTTTCATATTTTTGTATGCGCAATTCTAATCTATCCCCATGAACCCATGATTCTCGATCAATATTTATCCAGACAAACTTCCCAACGCATAAATATTTTGTGTGGTGATACCGAATAGAAAAATATTTTATTGCTAAACACTTTCGTATGGTTTAAGTCAATTTTTGCAGAATTTCAGTTCTAGCAGGAAGTTTGTTTAAGAAAATTACCAGAACCTGTAAAAATCAATGTTGGGAGGGACACAAAATTGTTATTTCATTCGGTTTTATTATTTCCATCTCTATGCGGTGTTTAGATTATATAATAATTCCGATCTGTTAGAATTCCAGAGATTTCGTGCGCTTTTTAAATTCCACGACGCTGAAATATGTGGTAAAAAATGTTTTTTAACCTAGAAACAAGAATAAAAATGTTAACCTCGATTTCGCACAATACGAAAAATAAAAAGTTGCTCTCTGACCCGGCATAAAATTTATAAGTATTTGATTACAATTTACGATATTTCGGGTGTGAATAATTGTCGATAAATAATCGTCTTATCCGGTTACACATTTACGGGACACCTGTATCAATCTTTTCTAATCTAATTTGTCGAAATTTCGTCCAGCTCGTTCCAATTATAAAGCGTCGCAATCAATTACTTTAGGACACTCGGAACAAATTACGTTTTTGTAGATTTATGCAGATTGGCATTCCGTTAGTTTATTTCAATCGAAAAAACTCGTTTTGATATTTATCTGAAATTTGAAAAGTGTGACTCTTGTGTTATACCTATCAAGAATCAATTTGAATAAAGTGATTTGAGTCGTTTAAGTTTTTTGTGCTACTTTATTTATTAAATAAATCAAGTCAAGTAGACGTTGCAGATCTTATAATGTGGATTAATTATTTATAGAATCATTGCGCGGCATTTGAATTTCAAACGAGTGTAATGTCGCGATTTCCGCTTTTTTCTACTCGCGAATTTTTCATTTCTGATATTGAATTTGATAAATAAAACACTGTCGTCCTAAAATTCCGTAAGTGTGAAGAAGCGCTGCAAGTTCTCGCTGGAACAAATGGTGCGTCAAGCCGCATAGCACCGCAACCAGTTCTTCGAGATTCCGATACGCGATAATTATAAAATTCGGTATCGCCGTTTTTCGAAGCATCACATATTCAAGCTGAAAATTTATCTCTCCGAACACGTGTATACGAGACGCTGAATTAATTTCAGCCTTTCAGGCGGCCGGAAATAAGCATATCTACAACGAGGTGGCATCCAATTAAAGCGACATTCCTGAAAACTCCGAACGAATTTTCACGCCTGAAAAAAGAGTGTGTGTTACGCGTCTGACGGAGCGTTGCTCTCTCCGGGAGTTTTCTGTGAATCACCGCTTAATGAATGAAGCACCCCCGGAACGACCCCAACTGAAACAATAAGGGTTGCACAAGGGTTGCGTACGACCAAACAAAAACACTCGAAACGGCCAAGGTCGAGCTTTTTCAGCAGGAAAAATACCGAGCAATCGGGACACTGAAACTTTCAGCAGGAAAGCTCAGAAAGCGTGCGACGGATACCGGCAGGTGTGAGACCATTTCTTGTCATTTCTGAATTTCAATCCTGTTTCAATTCCTGCAACCGCATTCAGGTGTCTTGATTTTCAGGCGTGACAGGTACTTTATGAAAATTGTTTTCGTTCGTCTACTGCAATTCGCGCGCGTTGCTAGTCGTTTGTTTGACCAGGAGGGTTGATCGTCACTTGTTCCGTGTGTCACGTGATTTTTATATCCGTACCTGTAAGCATTCCTGTATGATAATATCCTCAACACCTGAGTCACTACAAAAGCAGGAAAAAATCACAGACTCACAGACACTTGAACCAAACGAGTCAACCTCACAGTAACACAACATGAAAATTCATCAGGTGAACACAAACAACTGAACGTCGTCGTCGTAGTAGTAGTAGTAAAACAATTGGTGTTCATAAATAATAATAGTAATAATAATAATTGTGTAACGTGCGATCGGGCCACGCGGACAACATGACCGCTCGGGGTTTGAGCTTCAACTGTTTTGTGCATAATGTTGACAGCCAATGAGGGGCGGGCCTTAGAGGGGATAACACCCCCACCCCGAGACACCTGAATGAGTGGGGATCGGAGTGGGGATGGCGCGCGGTTGAACGATCGCGAAATAAGTTTCGAGTTGATTTTGCTTTTGAAACAATTTCATTTTTTGCAGGAGTGATTCGAGTCGGCCGAGAGGAGCTTTTTTTTCGGGTGTTAATCGGGAGAGGTGGGGGGTGGAGGTGTGGAGGTGCACAGGTGGATACATTTTTATTCATAACTAGCACAATAAAAGCTTCTTTACGACGGACGTTGGGGGCTACAACTATTAAAAATGAAAATATTGCTCAATAAAATAACGCATTAAATTAGGCGATGGGTATCTACGGATTTATACGGCAAGAATGCTTTTACATATTTTTCAGGTTTTATTGTCCTGTAATTAATATTTGTATCATTGTAACTACTATAAGACACAATAAAATCAATTCACACTGAAGCTTTATTTATTTCTTATACCTTTAGCAAGATTTGCGAAAGCGGGGAAATCTTTTATGCAACTCTCTTAGGTCACACTTTATCTCCTGCTTATTCAAATCTTGGATCTTCGCTCAGTTTCTCTTCAATTTTTTTAATCATTTGACTTCCTGGATATTTTGCGGAAAATAGCACCGGATTTTGTTAAAAATTGTTATTACGTATTTGTAAATATCTCTCATAAATATTACATTTTAAATTTAGGTAATAAATTAGCAATAAAAGAATAACATGAGATTATCTTATTGAACTAAAAGAATATATTTATTAATATTAAACTGAATTCGTATTTAGCCTGATGAAATGACCACATGCTTTTTCCTTATAAACACTAATTTAAAATGAAAACTTTCAATTCCAAATAACTTCTGTATAATTGTGGTGCAACTTAGTTATTCGAGTCATGTATTCAGTTAGTTTTAATTTTAAACAAACAAAAATGTAGGCTCAATAAATCCAAATATCCTAAAATTTGGGGTACTTCCCAGATGTAAGAAAATATGCTGAAACAATATGCAAAAAACAATAGAAGTGTTTTCTCAATTTTACAATTATTTCCACAAAATTTGTCACATAATGATGATGTGCTCGACTTCACTCCGATGGCTACAATTATTTGTAAACAAACATGTTCAATTAAATAGCAATTTATATGAAAATAATTAAATAAAACAATATTTATAAAAAATGGAGAAAGTTTTATAATGTAGATAATTTAATTTCACCTGCACTTTTCATTGTTAAATAATTTTATTCATGTTTTGCTTTACTAAAATATTTTCACAATCCTGCGGATTGTATACTTGGTTGATTCGTCCGTATATTGTTAATAATTATGTGCAAAATTACCTAGCGGTTTTTATACATGAAATCCCAGCAAATGAGGCTTCAAGCCTTAAAACCCTTCAATTAAATAATTATTAACTCCTTTAATTACGTTCATGTTATACTATAAATAAGTCGCTCGTACAGAAACACCGGTATTTGCCTTATTCATGCCGCCATATCGAACGAATCTCGAGTATGTAACTCATCTATAGCCATATAAATATTTTACCATCAGGTATCTGTGCTGTTAGTTATTGCCACTCCGGCAGTACACGAGTCCACAATGCTATTATTTACGGAATACAGAATTCTTTACATTTTCTATACACTCGTAAAGATATACAACTTGCTCGCATTGAATTCCACCATGCTGCCGAGCCGTGTTCCAGGCCTCAATGTCGCCTCGTTTGTCGCGCCAACTTTACACTGTGTTCGAGCAAATGTCCCGGAAAAAAAACGAAAATTTTTTCGAATCCGGGATGACTTTGTTTATGCTAATCAGTGGTCGATTGTCATTAAGTTTTAAAGACTGTGGGCCTATTGTTCAGTCGCACATGCTAAGTTACCACACACGCCGGAGAGAAATGCACTAACACAACTGCAAAGCCACTGTCTTGACCACTCCATTGAATAAAAAAATCGTTTTCAAACCATTAATTTTTGTAATTTAAAATTTTATTTTATTTTATTTATCTCGTCACGTGTCCGAGCACACGCACGTGCTCTCTTTCGAAAAAACCCTCCAGTGTAAGAAAGTGACGCCGCACGACGTCGACGCTCCGAACTACTCGAGACGCTGCTATTTTTTCCTGCTGGACATCTAGTGTGTAGTAGTAGAGGTAGTTTCCAAGTGTGGAAGTAAGGAGGGCGTCGCGACGCACGTTCCCTTCACCTCTCTACTATTGTTCCCTATCCACACACAGAGGCGATCGTTCTAAAACCGTCCTTACGTAAATAATTGCTTTCCTAACGATCAATTGTGTTCCTGTAATTTATTATAGATTAAAAATCATAAAACGACGAGTGTAATTTGCGTGTGTGTGTGTGTAACATTGATTAATGCCGCGAGTGTGTGCCTGTGTCAAGTCTGATTTCTATTTAACCATAATCAAGGCGCCTCGAATCGATACCAACGAGGAAAAATGCTTCATTTGAAATAATTAATTATTTTAATTGTGATTGTAAATAAGTAAAAGGAGTTTGTCTTGTGATTATATTTTTCCTTCGCTCGTCGTGTGGTCGTTTTAAAAATGAACGAGGTGAAGGGAGGAGGCGGCAAAAACAACTAACGAATGTAAATTACCGGTGTAATTGCCGGAACAAGTATTAATTAATTAAACAAAGAACTGTAAACACGCTGTGAAATTATGACAAAACACCGGCATTAGGTCTGTAATCCAATTAGAATTGTTGCTTGGGAGAAGAGCGTTTTTACTTTTGTGGCGGCAAGGGAAATATCTGATTCGAAACGGCGACGAACCGTGCCATCTTTACACACCCAAGGTGTTCATTACAGATTTATTTATTTATGGTAATGAGGAGGTAATTAGCCGTGGTCTTAACAAATACGGCCATTTGTTCCGCCGTATAGGATGGAAAGGGACCGCTTCCTTCATTAAGTGATTGTTTGCCCAACACCAAAGGATTTGAACAGACTTATTACCTTTATTTGATTAAGACAGAAGCCACTACAAGACCACGTCAAACTGCATACCAGATTTCTTTAGATTAATTTATTAAAATTGTGCCAAAAAAACTTTAAGTTTCACAAAATATAATTTTATCCAAAAATGACAAAAAGTGACCACTTTTATCACAAAATTTCACAAGTAAAAGTATAACTTTTTAGCCATGGAGTAAAAATTTTTGCGCTTAGGCGTTTTTATTTTTACTATGACATTTACCAATGCTGTCTTGTTCTTGTGTCTTTCGCTGCTTCAGCAATTTCTGGAGAGGTACATTGTAGATCATCCAGCATTCGACATTCTGCACTACCAACTGCACTAGTCATACACTAGTTAAATTATTAAACATTTTCGAAAATCTCAATAGAAATTTCGAGACGCGTGATGTTTGTTTATAAGTTTGTTATGATTCCATTGCAAAGCGTCCTGATTTTGTACATTTATTTGCTATTTATAGTAGTATTGCTCTTTACTCTCAATCTGAGATAAAATAGTATATGTTATTCGAAATAAAAGTGACTTTATGTGGGTCACTACATTCGGTCATTTTTACTCCTAATAACATAATATGCTATTTTTAAGTTATAAGTCAAAATGGCAAATAAAACTATGAGTATCTAAATTTATATTTATAAAATTGTAAAAAATAGAAGGTAAAATTGTAAATTCCGTTATTCTCTCTGATATCACAGTTGTATTAATAGTTTTTTGCATAAAAATTGCAAGTAGAAAAGGTGCCTATATCTTTTAAGGACTCTAGACTTTAGATGAGCACACAGCACATAGCATTATAGTCGTAGAAACCGCTTAAATTCTATCGCATACAAGAACAAAGCAAAATGTCTTATCTGTTTAATCGCAGCCGGCATAAATTCCCTTCACTGGTGCCAAATTTGACTAAAATCCATAAATTAGCATGAGAAATAGTGCCAACTGATTAACATAAAATAATCCGAGTGCAACTAGTTCTCTGTAATCTTCTTCACTTTATGATTTATTCTTGAAACATGAATTTGAATTTTTCCTTGTGACGAGAAAAAATCAAATCCTTTCCGAATCGATCGTGTAGAAATCACCCCTGTTTTAGCGAGAAGAAGAATAGGGACATATGCAATGTTTCTTCCGGTGTATCCGGAAGTGTCAGTTCATCGACCCGTTGAGCTTTTTCCTCAAAAAAATTCTAATTACCCAAAGCTTTTGAGCTTTCGGCATATAAAACGAGGGTAAAAATTGTTCAAGGAACGAGGCCACGAGATCATTCTTCGAATTCATCTCGTCGACAAAGCGCCTGTATGCAAATCAAGGCGGCGGCTATGTAAAAAATCTATCACCGAATACTTCCGAATCGCACCGAACTACACACTTACAGACAAGAAATGGAATACTTATTGATTTTGAATTCTACTTAGCGAGTCTTAGGTGACACTTTTCTGGCGTTTTGTCCCTAGATGACCTTGAGATTGAGCTTAATTCGAGCTTTGTAATTCGACCAATTGCGCGAGAGGGTGCAAAAGCTCCTCATTTAGGGCGTGTCTGGATCGAGGATGCTGGTAATTTCCCAGTTTGCATGTTAAGAGCTTAATTTGCATGTAAAGCTCGCCTCAAACAATGTCTCCATTAATTCGGTAATGAGCCGACTCTCGGTGCTTCCCCCGCGCTAATTACAACTAAGTGAAATGAAGACTTTGAGGGCGAAGCTCGATCGATAAAAGATGCAATATTGAAAGCGGAGAGGAGCTTCGCATTTTTATAGTTTTGTACGACACTCTTATATTTTTATTTTACGAAATCTTCAAGTGGATCATCTGAATTGTTATCCGCGTTTTATCAGAAGTTTAACTTTGGCGCACAAAAGTAGGTAGAAAATCAGAGAGCTTTGAGCTTTTAATTGCTTACAAGCTTTGTACGTTTTATCTTGTGCTTGTAGTGCCATTGACAACAACACAAGGTCAGCTTATCTCAATTCAACCCGTCTTATCACGACCTAATTGCAAAGGTACACGATTCAACCCTCTGTAAAAATTTCGCAAGTTTTATGATGAAAACTGTCAGTTTTTCACAACTGTCATAAATTTCACCTGTCAGACTACAAAAATTTACGAGCCAACGTTTAATTTCATCTCTCATATATCGGAGACTCGAAGGGGTGGATTTTAAACAAACGCGCAATTAAACGAAAAAAACATTTCGTTCGCAATTCGTCGCTGGTGAAAAGACAATAGCACCATTTTGTTTGTCTTTCGTTACTTTATTATGATGTAATTGATAAATAATACATCAAGTGGATGGGTCTCTGCTTAGCCATCCATGACAGTGCGCTGCGAAAAACTGCTTTTTTCGTCAGTCTGCTATTTTGTTATTCGCCATTGTCGAGAGATACTGTATGAAATATTGCGATGGTGTAGGTCTTATGAGCTCCGCTTTTTCCATAACTGGTATTTAACTCGCAGACTTATTATCGGCTCGTACTTAAAACTGGTGGAAAACTTTCTTTCAGACGTCGTTATTTATATGTGTTATGACAATCGGACGCTTTTTCTACGACTACTCTTTCAGACTCGGAACGACGAGAAATCCTATTACCATTCACGTAAGGCAATTAGATTTTTAAAAACGCACCACAAGATGTCGTAAAATTATTATTCTTATGGGAGAATGATCCAATTTAAGCGCCGAGGGAGATGCAACCGATTTTATAATTACCCACTTCGCAGGCCAAGGCCACAAAATGCTGCAGGATTTCATAAAAAACATCACGGACACAAGTTTATCCACCAAAAGATCAATCTACTACATATTTTCTTATTTTCCTTATTTTTTGCCAAAAAATGGCCTCTGTTATGTCTCATTAGTAGGTATATGCAAAACTGCACAAGCTAAAGATTCATCTAATTTTTTTTTAAATACTGAAAACTGTGATTTTTGTTTAGCGATTTTCAGACGGAAGTATGAAAGTGAAAATTGAATGAAAACTCATTTTAATATTTTTTTTATTTTCCTTATTTTTGTCACAAAATGGCTTTTGTTATGTTTCATTCAGTATGTCCCCGGATTGAGATTACAAGAGGAAAAAAAATTATGTTTGATTTCACGCCAAAACTGCAAAGGAAAAAAAGTTTTTGATTTACTTGCAACCAGCAAATCTGTAATTAAAACTTCATTATTCTAACTCAGTAGAAAGAAAAGTTCATTATCTCTTGATTTTGGACAATGTGATAAGACTTAAAAAGCAGAGAAAAATTATTCTATGTCCAAAATCAAGAGAAAAATGAACTTTTCTTTCTACTGAGTTAGAATAATGAAGTTTTAATTACAGATTTGCTGGTTTCAAGTAAAGCAAAAATTTTTTTTCCTTTGCATTTTTGGAGTAAAATCAAAGATAAATTTTTTTTCCTCTTGTAAACTCAATCCGGGGACATACTGTATACCTTCAAAATTGCACAAGCTGAAGATATATCTAATTTTTTTTTGAAATATTGAAAACTATTATTTTTGTTTACCGATTTTCAGACGAAAGTATGAAATTGAAAATTGATTGAAAACTTATTTAATCATTTTTAAACAGGAGAAACTATTCTTTGTTTAGAACAAAATTGTGTCGTTTGATAATAGAATACCTTCTAAGGTAACGTACGTAAAAGTTCTTCTTTGAATGGGAGTCCGTGATGGCAGGAAGAAGTTCAATCGACATTTTCTCCTACCTGCAACAAAGAAAGTTGATTAAAAATTAAAGTCGTCGCTTTTGAAACGCGTAATTTATTATTTATTATAATTTGATAATTAGCTTTGACAATTTCCTCGGCGATAAGCCTGGTGTAGTTTATTCAAATGAGTGCGATTAGACAATGGTTTGAAATAAATTAATTACCATTTTAACGGTTGTTGAAAGTGTAATTGATGAACGATCCAATAAATTAATGAATAAATAATATTATCAATAGGTGATGTTTGTAGAGAACTTACGATATAAAAGTGCCACTTGACAACACCAGACTACAATCAACTCATATATTATCAAGAGCAGCACAATGACGGCTAATTAGAAACTGATATTATTAATGATGAATAATTCAAAAGCCCCCAACCGTCAAAATGTCATTCATAATTCCGCGTTGTTTGCAATTAAACCCTCGTCGACACGCCGACCAACCCCTTTCAATTAATCAGTGCTTAAACGTCGCTTTAAAATTCTCTAAGAAAACACCCCCGAGCATAAAAAGCCACCAGGGCTGTGATTATCTCGTCGCAGTTTTAAATCTTTCATTAACACCCCTTTTCGTAATAAACGTCAATTAGAAGCTAAGTAATTATATATTTAACGGAGCTTCTCGCGAGGGTCGGCCCCAGTTTGCATAATGGACCAGCGAAAGGGGTAATTAAGGGGATGCTCGCTATTAATTAACGACGACCTGTTGCTGCGGATGCCTCTGGTTGTTTTAGGGTGTCATAAGCCGCGAAGGAGCCCGCGCCCGTCAACGGGACGTTTTAATTAATCAACGCAAAATCGCAAGATTAAATCATCTCATTTATAATTTCGGATCCTCGACGGGGGCTAAAATATCGGCCATTTGCCGTGACAATGACGAAATTTGGAGAGAAAGTGCGGATTGAATGTGTGATTAAGTTAAGCGAGGAATTAAAAGGCTCAGTTTTAGTGGAGTGAAGCGACTGAAATTGATCCTTGGACGGTGAAAGAGCGGTCAACCTAAGGCGTTATCAGCACTCCGGGTATTGTGCTCGTCTAAATGTCCGTTTTACACCGGCGATTCGCTCACGGAAAAACATTACACACATACGACGGGAATTAAGCCGATCGGAAAATTCGAAGGGAATTAATTAAATGATGATGGGATGGGGAGCACCGAGACCAATATGCAATTTTCTTAAAAGGGTCCACGTTTAAAGTGCGCCAGACTAAATTAGTTCCGATGGAAATTAAACTCGGGAAAAATTACGAGACGGGATTTTTGCATTAAAATATTAGGCGAGCTCGTAAATCAGGGCTTTCAACAACAATAGGACCCCATATCGTGTATTTGTGGCATTACTGAATAATTAGACATGGTACAGATGGCCAGATTTCGCCACAAACACCAAAATTTATTCCGAATCTACACAACACTAATAATATCTCTTTTTCGGATCATTTCTTAAAAAAATTTAAATGCAACCCAACATTATCTTGTTCCTGTGATTATAGAACTAACCTTATTTTGCAAATTTTGCAGGTACTGCGAGATAATGAGCTTCATTTCCTTACCTTATGCATAAGTAACTATTGTGAAAGAGGATTTGCAGAGCTGAATAAAAAGTAGTCTTTACAATAGGATGATTTGCTGATACTAGAATTTCACTCTTCAAGAAAATACGATACACAAGAACTCTATATTTAGTTATTAATAAACTTCTCTTATTTTACTAAATAATTGTACTCTGTATACAAAAAAAACATAAAATATCCTAATAAATAATAATAATAAATTTACATTTTATTTTAATATTCAAACCTCCATCATTTCTCGATTTATTTTTTACCTTATTTGCATACATGTGTATCTTATGTTTATTTTGCAACTTTTACTCGCTCATTAATTTCACTTAATTTTATATTCAAGCAAATAAATTTCGTTTAATAGTCCAGTTTTGATTTCTACTTATCGTCTCAAATTATTTTCTCAGTATCTTCACAATTTAATTAAATTCTATAAAGTCCTACTGCAATCTCAGAGCAAAATTTGAATATCTTCTTTGAAATTATTACCAGTTTGAAGCATCAAACGTGTTTTTTTTAACTCAATTTAAAGTATTAATATCGAAGCAACTCGAGCTGTTTTTATTACCGGAGAGTAAACAATAATTTAGCATTTTTTCATTTTTCAAGTTTCCGGTTGAAGATTTTCTGAAAGTAAAAAGATTATCAAATTTTTCGTCGATCATGGTCGCACCACTCCCACGAATCTCGTCTCAGTGCCCGGCAATTAAATGAAATAATCGTTTAATTGCTTTGTTTACGTCTCCGGGGGCATCCGTCGTGCATGTCAAGATGCAAATGCTATAATTAACCAAATACCACCACCATTACGCCCAGATACCAGCCTAGATTAGATGTAATCTCACATATGATGCGACCCAAGAACCACTTTTCGCGAGCTTTGCGAATTTAAAATTTTCTAAAGAAGAATTGATTTTACAAGTGGCGACCCCATTAAAAGCTAATTACTGTCTCTTCTTTGTAAAAAGTCGTATCATTAGCTCCCTTTCAATTTTTCTATTTGCAAAACAATTTTAAATAATTGATTGATTACGCCATAATCACTTTATAATGAAACTCATTAAATCCCCCACTTAATAATTCACAAATTTTCAAAGACAGAGAAATTTCAATATTTAATAGCCTAGTCTAGTCGGATGCATCATTTCGGAAATCCGCTCGTGTCGATGATGAACCCGTACTAGCAATCAGCGTAATGAATGATCGGAGCTTAATTAATGAATCTGTCTTGCTAATCTCTTAGATGGAACAGTCGTGCAGACTGGATTGGCCCACGAAACGTTCAGATTGATAATGTGATTAATTTTTATATGGGAGGAAGTGTATGGGATTTCGATTTTTTAATAAATTGGATTGTTATGAGGTTTCGTAACGACATCACGGGTATTATTGGACGAGTTTATGTAAGTGAAATCCGTGTGTGATGTGTGTAATTAGTGCTTCGGCTATTTGTCATTGGATTATATTTAACTCACTAATTAGCTTTGCTGAGGAATAATAATTAGACGAGTCTGTAGAGATGACGGCATTTTTTTAAATGACTCGGAATTTTATCGCATCAAACGAAATGCTACGCGAAGATTTACGATCGAGATGGATTTGGAAACGCATGATTTTTTCAAATAAATGAGGAAAGGACTAATTACGAAACAAGGTGTTATTGGCTTTATTTGATATTCAACATGTGAGTGACAAAAACACATTTGTAAGTGTTAAATTACCTGTTTACATAAAATAGAAGAACTGTTTACACACATGTGAAGTAAATATTCTAGAAGAAAAACTCTTTATTTCAGATTAATGAAATAAGAACTACTATGAAATGTGGAAATAATTAATTTCAAGACAGTTGCAAACTTCACATGTGTTTTAGTTTTTGCTCCTCACCATCCGGAAAAAATGCACTGTTCTTACTTCCGGATCTTGACCTGTTATTCCAGAACTACTTATCTCAACAAAATGATTCTTTCATATGAAGAATTCTCTCATCACTACGCAAGAAAAAGCATAATGTATTCTATTAAAACAATGTGATGATACGCTAAACACAAGCTTTTTTAAAGTATTCAGACTTTTTACACAAAATTTAAAATTAAGCTAAGCCTTAAGCCTCAAATCTCTCCAAGAGATTTCGAATAATGTAGTTTCTAAACAATTCTCAGAAGATTTTCAAAACACTCCTGAAAAATTTTTGCAGGTTTATTGTATGATGACCCACTAACAGAAAAAATACAAAAAGCTCCGGCAAGACCAACCTAATGCAGAATTGTAAAAAAGTAAAAAAATTGGTTTTCTCATTTTGTTTAGAAACAATATGTACAATAAAATTGTTCCTTTTATTCTTTTGTAAAACTTTGATCAATCGGTCCGAGAAAACGGTTTAATACATCGATTTAAAAATTTACGGGGCTATAGGGGGTACATTAAGCTGTAAAAACACCTAGGAATGTTAGTCTCTCTCTCAAAAAGTTACTTTTTGCTCTTTCCTTTAAGTCAATATTAAAAGTGATTTTTTTTTCAGAAAATCGTAAAAAAATCTTGTGAGACATTTTTTCAAGATTTCGACACTACACTTACATTCTCTGTGCGATCATTGATTGCTGAGACATCGACGATCAAAGACAAAAGGATCCTTTTTCATTTAACGTCAGATATCTCAGCAACAAATTGACGTAGTAGAGTTGAATGAACAGGTTATCCTGCCCATGCATTGATTTAACCAAGAAAAAAATACCCCTAAGTACGTGAACCAAAAACAAAAACAAAAAAATTTTTTTGCTGGCGTAATAATCGAAGATCTCAAAATTAGAAGAAACTTAAAGCTTTAATTTTTTTTTAACCTAATAGATATGGCCATTTTTCGATGAGATACAGCCTCTCAAATATCACCAAAAAATTTAGGAAATATTTTTATTCCCTTAATTTTTCAAGTAGTTTATTTCAACAATGTAACTCTATACAATTTTATTACTAACAATAATTTCAATAATAAATAAAAAAAAATCAATAATAAATAACTAAAACGTTAAAAGATTACTATAGTATTAGGTACGCTGTTAACAAACTGAACTAATATTGTTTTTGCCGAATTACCATAAATGTCATTTTTCACTTCGAGTTAATATCATGAAACCTTTAATAATTCCTTCAAAATTTTAATTTTTTTTATGTTTCAACTATAACTAACTACCCTTTTCTGTTGTAATCGAGGATTTTAAATATGCAAATCTATAATCTTTGAAAGTATTTTTTTTTCAAGATTATAATATTTGCTAGTCTTTACTTTTTCAAAAACAAATACATTTATCAAGTGTTAGAAATATAAATCCTGTAAATATAAATCCTGTGTCAGAACTCGCGCCCCAGAGAAAAATTTCATGTAAGATAAGATTGCAGGAACATGAAAAAAATTTTGACATTTGACTTTTTTATGTCTATTTAATGATAGTAATAATGTTGTATATGTTTTTTATAAATATTTAGTAAAGGTACAAAAATGTTGCCAATAAAAGCCACAAATAACATTAAACAGACTTACAATTTAGGATACAGCTTCATTGTTTCCTCTTCTAATAGGTAGTCTGTACCAAAAAAACTTAGAAAATCATTTTTCCAACAGAAATTATTAACGTCAAAGTGCAAAATTTAAACTCTCATAACTTTGAAATTTGTATAGATAGAATTTTTTAACATTTTTTCCATGTTTGTGGTAGCTCTAGGGAGCGAGTTCTGGCGCACCCTGTATATTCAAACTGTTAGCCCCTAATTCTACAAAACTACCTGTGTTATACTTAAACCTTTTTGATATTTTTGTGATTTTTTCGCATTGTGTGAAATGTGTCACGTGTTGCGTAGGTCAGTCCCGACTTTGTGTGTGTGCTGTGTATAGTCGATGCCACAATTCGCTTGCCGCTCCTCGATCCGATCTCCACCACACTAATTTAAGAATGACGTCACAACTCATTACGTATGCCAACGTGGAGTAATCATTAGGGTATTGATTGAAGTTTTTTACCCCTCGAGACAGAAAAGGGTGGTTTACGCGTGCGCCGAATTTAGTCACGAATCTAAAGAATTAATGGTTTTTCAATTTCAGTGACACTTATACAAAGCAGTGGCGGCACAGATTGATCTCGTTATCAGGAACGGAAGCGCCCCCCTATCTCCATTGATATCATCTATAGTCCGGTGTGTGCCCACATGACGACATTGTTTAATAAATTATTTTAACGACAGTTAATGTGTTAAACACAATACGCGCGCGGTTTATTGTCCGGGACGAAGAAAGAAACGGAACGGCGATTATTCAAGAAGAAATTTAATAAAACATGAAAGTACTAAAATTACTTTTTAATAATATGTATGTCGAGCTGCGCTACGTCTGTCAACGTACTTGTTTAACTGTAATCCAAACTTTTAAAAAAACAAACAATGTAATTTGAAGAGGAAAACGATTATTACAGAGTACAGCATAGCCCAAGTGTATTTAATATTTAATTACAATTAATTTCGTCTAATTATATGTACATTGCTCAGGTTCCTGATCACTAGAGCGTGCCATATGTGTTTATTTCACAGCGCTGCGAAAACATTTAGACCCTGAAAGTCGACGGCGTCTCAAAAACAAAAAAAATTCACAATCTTCGGCCGTTATAATGACTTGATTCAAGATCACGTGACGTAATATCATTAACGTCTTCATAAAATACGACGTGCAGCTTTTTTGCACGCGGATTCTGCATAAAACTTGTAATAAGGACATCATGTGCTGAGAAACATCACTTTCAAATGCACACGAAGCAAAAACGGTACCGAAGGAGATCCCTGTGTGATGCCAAAACGTACATGTAATTACAACAAAAACATAAAGGTTTCCACACATCCTCTCATCTCACCTCATCTGATGCTGAACTGTTCAAAAAAAGAAACATTAATTTATAATTACCTTCGTCACACTTCAGAGAAAGGAAAAATCATACTTTCAAAAAGATATTTTTTATTTCAATGTAGGTATTACAAAAACTGAGTCATACCAAAGCGAATTATTCTGATATTATCTAAGTGTCGCGCTTTTGGATAAAATAGAAGGGGTCTAAAAGATGCTCCCTGAGTGACGCATCGACAAATTTCCCCCCACCAATTAGCAATCCGTTCTAAATTCCCCAATTCTGTTCCTGAAAAACAAAAATTTTCAAAATTTCAGGCGAATATCGTGCTTCTTGGCTCCGTAAACAGTCTGAAATTCATCGTGAAAGCTCTCCTCCGACGTTGATCAATTAAAATGCGGCGCGTTGTTGCCGCACTTGCCGAATTACGTTCAACGGGCTAAAAAATGATGGATTAAGCTGCGTTTTTCCTTAAAGGGGATGTTGTCCAGGTCCGTATTAATCGAGGGTCGAGCGTTTAATTGTCGGCGGCTCGTCTGTGCGGCTTTATGTTTTAAAAACACGAGAACGTCGCTTATCGATCGGCGGTGGCGGTGAAAAAAGCGAGCGTCGCGGTGCTAAGTGCGAGTGTGGCATGCACGCCATCTTAGCAAACCGCAATTAAAACCGTCCCCGCCGCTGCCCCTCACCTGCCACCGCCACCGCCGTCGCCGCCGCCACCGCACTATCACAAGACTGCGGCAAATGCACACCGGGTGCGTTTAGAACAAACCAAGACTTGGGGAATTTGTCGTTGGAGGAATTGTAATTTGTAATGTAATTCACGGTGAAAACTTGAAAAAACTGAGAGGGAAACAAGGGATGCGCAAGAGGGAAAAAGAGGGAGAAATTAAGTGAGTTTGTATCTTTCTTGGTTATTTCGTTCTAAAGACAACGGGGTTTAAGAGTAGTGGACTCTACAGAGGCAGCTCATTATAATCCAGTTGGATCAACTTATGGCGATGCTCCAGTTTTTCCCACATTTCAAAAGCACAAAATACAATTTAAAAAAAAAAGAAAAAATGTAATTTTTGACACTGTAACTAGCAACACCCTCAAGAATTTTTGAAAAATTAGGAATAAAATTTTGACTGAATGTTTTTGGTGGGTCGGGTTTCCCTTCTTGACCCCTTTTCGGTCACACTTCGTGTTGATCAAATGCCTCTCGAAGCATAAAACATTGTAAATCTGACCGGAAGTCCGAGCATGTAATGAGAGGACGGTGTTTGAAAACAAGACAATCGTCGAGTCCGGAGCGGCACGTGGTCAAGCTCGACCATTAACTCTAACACGGTTAGTGAAAGCAAAGAGGCGATTCTTGGCGCGATTTCGATCGATTTCCTCAAAGCTCGATAGGCAAACACGACGACGCCGCGATTTTTTAGAGCTTTCGTGAGAGACTGCAATGTCAATAAAGGCGGACGAAACAACAGTTTCAAATTTAATAAATGCACGCGGAATCGGATTTTTTTTTGCAACTATTCTTTTCACATCCGGCCGTTTTTACCCCTCGTGGTGGTGGTTCTTTTTAAGCATATTGTTGGGCGGATTTACTTGACAGGTAAACACGACCGAATTTTCATGCACACTTTCGTGCCGAACACTGTTAAGATCGCATCAAAGACCGAAACGTCTATATTCAAAAGTGAAACAATCAAAACGATTGCGCGGTAATGAATGGTTTTTATGCAAAGTAAAACAGATTAATGGAGTGAAGAAAAACAATGAATGAGCTTTTACAGCTTTTTTCAATCATTTATTCTCATTTGTAAGGAAAGCTCAAAGCACTTGCGGCTGGGGTGGCTTTAAAATGTAAAAAATTTAAATTATAATAAAGGTTCAAACTACAAAATCTCCAAAATAAATATTTTTCTCTCATTGAAAGCTCACTTTGCTTTGTAAAAAAGCTAAAACTGATTGCGCCTTTGCATACTTCTCGTCTTAATGCTGTGTTATTTTTCGGTGAATGAGTCGGGTTCACCGGAAAGCTTGGCATTTTTCGTGTTGTCGCACACGTGAACTTTTCATCAGTTTTTTTCCGGGCGATCTTCCTTAAATTGCCCCGGAGTCGTTATTAAACCGGCTTATGCAGTCATTAGCGGTCACGAACCATAATTAAACTGTCTTATCTATTTTTAAATGAATAGATGATTGCAAATTAGAGGTTTGTTTAAACATTGCGCCGTTGTCGGTTTTGTTTGTATTGATGAAGTTTCATTATGAATGCTTATCCGGCGTTGCAGCGTGGCAATTATTATTTGTAATTATACACGGCACAGTTTACAGCGTGGCCGATAATTATAAAGCTATTTGCTTACCCACGACACAATCGCTAGTGTTGTCGGAATTACACACGCCATAAAAACGTACCTCCTGAAACACACAAAAAAAATCTCGAATTAGTCGGGACAATAACCGAAAGTCGACTCGAAAACTATAAATGATTGTAGATCGTGCGGGTAACAATAAAATATCGATGAATAAATTAGAAGAGTCTCATTAGGACGGCATCGATTATCCATTACACGAATTACTTTTGTCACTTTGCTGCGATTCTAATAAATCATCGTTAATTGGTCGCCATCGATGGTTATTTCTCGAAAAAATGATAGAATACAAAGAACGGAAATGTATCAATAAAGGACTCATTGAAATCCTATTTTTATCGAAGAATATTATTATCTGTCAACAAATACTCAAAATCTAAGACACATTAAGGTTGATTGTCGTTTCTTGCCTAAACCAATATTTGAGCTCAATATCTCGCCACAGACGTGAGATTTAACAGCTGCAACGTATTTATGACATTTGAATAAATAGAAATTAATAATAAACAGATCAGGTAATCTTAGAATCGTTAGTAAGTAAACTATTAAGTCAAGGATAACGAACGAAGAGATAAAGAACGACTGTTAAATGCAACGACTTCGTTATCAATAAAGACACTATTCAAACCCCAGATCGATCACTTAAAAGGAGAGCTTTCAAATGATCGAAAATCGGTGCAAGTTTTACTTTGCTGATGGGTAAGACGACAAATACCATTAGCCTACTTTTACATAAGTTTCGAATAAATCAGATTGGGATCTTTTAATCAAATGGGTGGACGAGACGCGATCATTACAGTAAGAGCTCGGACCCTTGTGTTTTATCTTTATTACCATTTTTTCTTTAAATTTATTGCTAATATTCAACTACAAAACACAACGGAGAAGACTAAGGAAAGAAACCTCTTTCATACCGAGAAAAGCCCCCCAAAAAAATGTAAACACTTAAGAAATGGCAATTTAAAAAAAAATATTTAAAGTTTGTTTTTTTTTAATGGAAATTACTAAGTCAAAATTTTGGTGAAAAAATTGGTAGCAGCTTGTCTCCATAGTCACAAATTTTGTTTGCTTTTTGATTTTGTCCCTAGAAATTTTATTAAAAAAATATGGATGGTTATGTGTTCAAATTGAGATGTTGTCAAAATTTTTACTTTTATGAATCTTGTGTGCCTGTTTGCTTTTTGAAAGCGCTATAATTAAATACCTGAGAACAGACATCATTACCTAAAGTCTAAAGACAGAATTCAGTGCTATTAATTTTGATAGAAGCACACTGCAAGTAAGTATAATGTTGTGGACAAAAATGAGGTTCTTGCTACAAAAACTTTGAAGAAAAAAGATGTATATACAAAAAAAAAGTTATTTAGCAAAAGATACAAGCAAGGTTCATGAAGATCGCCAATAAATTTTGTGTAATTTATTGAAATGAGCAAAAAGTTGATGCATTTTATAAATTCTTCTTCAACTTTAGTTTCAAAATTATTACTTTTTCAACTGGTTCCTCAAAAACGATGCACAAGACACTAATTTAATTAAGATTCTTTTTCATTCATGTTGCAAAAATTGATGATGTTTAGCAATTTTGCATTACAAATTGCGTCTAGATTTTAACGGGTTCTTTTTTTAACTTCCTGCTTGCGAACTATTCGGCATTTCCATTTAAAAAAAGAACAGACTTTGTATTGTATGTCAAAAATATTATGAAATGTCAAAATACCTATAGTGAGTACATATTTCAACACTGATTCTGGAAATTATTTTTTTTAATATACTACTTCTGCGACGGTTTTCTACTAGCATCGGTCCGAAAAAAAAACTATTTTCTGTATTCAGAACAAAAATGTTTAGTAAATGATACAACAAAACACTGTTTCCTTATTTCATAAAACAAAAGTTAAAAAAAATGTAAAAAACTTAAAAAACAAAAGTAGGCATAAAGGAAAATAAAAATAAATTTATTTTCGGCACTTTAAAATCAGAAAAATTTGTTTTATTATTCAGTTAGTTGTGCAAAACTTTATGTCCACAGTAGACAAAGAGAAATTTACGTCCCTCCATAACATTTTGTAAATATTAAAAGAAGGGTAAAAAGGAAAATAAGAATTTTCCATCTAAAAATCTTTGCGAAATATTTTCGTCAGTATTTCTATGTTATTTGTCTTCCGTTCCATTTTTTCCAGGTAAAAAATAATGTCACATTTCGCTGCCATAATTGACAGTTTTCTGGTCCTTTTTGTTTAGGAACTCTTTCTTTCGCTTTGAAAATTTTAGCATCTTATCTGGTTGAATAGTGTCACGTTTGAAATCGAAGTGGATCGCTTCAGCTTTCAACCCTATTGTCTTCACTTGTAAAAACCGGTAGCTGCTTAACCTCCGAAACATTATTACGAATTTTTTTCTTTCAAACTTAATACCCGACCGTCGGCTCCACCAAAGCACCAAAAGACCTTATACCTGGCCAGAATAATACAACCTTTATTTTATCCTACACCCACTAAATAGCGTCTAACCTTGACAAACACCTGGCTAATTGCAATCCCCCACATCACACCGATCGCAACGACCGAAAAAAAAATAATTATCAAACGAATAAAAATCAAAATTACAATTACACAGCGTCCCCTCGGGACGTCTTGACTGCCAAGTTTATGTGTATATTGTTTGGGTACACCCTATGATTCTGTCATTAGAAAAAAGGGCTTACCCGACCAGTCACCCCAATCGAACAACCMTCGACAAACAAGGCCATTTCGCCTCTTATCGACTCTTTGGGCGAACCACTGTAAAAAATACATTTTGCAAATCGAAATGACAACGTATCGAATTTTTGTATCGGCCAAAGGGGTTGTTTTAATCGGTTTCTGTGCTCCGGGGGGCGATCGCTCCCTTTTCTCTGAAACTGATGTCGTTAAGGGGTCGTGTAGACGCCCACCGCAACAATAAGGCACAAATAATACCGAACAGAAATTGTTCCGAATGCAAATCAAGGGATGAGATACGTTAGATTCGGCGCGATTCGAACGCAAAACGCAGGAAATAGACCAATGTTAATTGCAGGGTGTGAGGAAAKAAATGGGGTGGATTACTAATTGTACAGCGYGGAGCGAAAACAAAAATAACAGGAAGTGGGTGACGCAAACTAAACTAAAAACTAAAAATTTCTTGGTCGTTTTTGATGAGTCAAAAAGCGTTGCATTAAAATTTTGGCCTTGGCCTACACCATGCACTATTTCTTTCATTTTTTTTTCTCCTCTGCGGTCTTTTCATAAGCAAATGCACTGCAAAATATGCACCGCCGAAAAAGTTTGCCGCCAAACCCGTGCCGTTTACCATTTGCATACGCATCCTCGAGATTAGCATAGCTTTTCGTCGATTACAATAATAATTGTCGCGTGGTCATTGAACGTCGCCTTCTCCACCGTCGTCACCTGGGGCCCCGTCGCACGTGGTGTAAGCGTGTTCTGCGGTGAGGGTTATTTGTGCATTTTTCCACTCGCACGGCCTCGTGCAATCGATATATCGACTGGGGCAGTGCTCTACTTGTTGAGCGGCTCCGCTGGTCATCGCATCGCCGGCCACCACGCCGTTGCACTCGGGGGTGCATTTCATTCACGCACTCACGTGGCCGTCTGCTATTCGCACTCTATCGAATCAACAACCCTTGGCAGTTGTGCACCATTGCGAGGTATTAAATTACGTCCCGTGGAAAAAATCAAATCATAAACTATGAGCCGTCGAGGGCCGGTGAGAAAACATCCAAGGAATAAGTTTTAAATTAAGGGTTGTGTCATTGTCATTAAATAAGGGATGTGTGACCTATTTCGGGACGGATTCTCAACGAAGGCGCTGCTTTGTGTAATTGGATGTTGCGACTTAACGAACAATTTTTTTTATGCGGGCCGCTTGTTTCGAATTTTACGTAAAACACTATGGGGGGACACCCCATTTGGAAGTATTCACCCAAAAATTTTTGGGAACGAGATAACGAAGTGTAACAAACCGCTATTGTTGCCGTTTAGACCCAGATTTTAACAAATTTAGCCAATTAAACGATGAATGCTATGGGAAAAATTCAACTCAAGGGGACTTAGTTATTAATTAAAACAAATTTTTCAAGTGACACACTTTGGAATGAAACAAGTATGCGGAGTAAATAAATAAGTGGACCGGCTTTAATTATAAAATCAACGACAGAAGCGATTTATTACCGCCCGTTGGCAATCAACGACTCTTGGAAAAATTGCACAAAATCATGTTTTTTTTTATTTTGAAATTAATTCGAAAATTAATAAATTAAGCAGTTTATGAGGTCTCCGACATTTATTATTTTTGATTATTTTTCTTCCACACGTTCAACTCATTATGCAAAATTGTCGATAACTAATTGTAAAATTAAGCAACTATCAATCATACCTTGTAGATATTCAGGAGTGTTAAAAATAGAACCCACAACACCAAGAAGAAACTAGAAAACTAAGATTTTTTACTTTTACGAAAATTAAATGGTGGTAAGTCCTTCTCTACGAGTACTAGTTTCGTGACCCTGCCGCCGCCCCCCCCACCACAGCCTTTTTATTTAATTGTCTGATCGTTATTAGTCCGGATTGTTGCGGCATTATAATATGTGGAAGTAAATTATTGATTGTGTCCAATACATAATTATATTCTATGAGGAGGGGTGATTAGTACGGCCACCCCTGATTGGTTGCTTTAGGGTTAAAAAAATGACTCACGCAGGGTGTAAAGTAGTGACTAAACAATTAGTTCTACTACCCTTAACAATATTTTTATATCAGTTTATGTTACTTAGTAGATTACCCCATCGTCCTCGACCCCTCCATTAAGATATCTCCATACACCTCCAATTAGCATAAGTGTGTTTTTTCGTCTTCCTAAAGGCGTGTGCCTATTTTATGACAAAAAATTCATTGCCAGACACACGTCCAGATTCTCAGTAAACTATTGCTACTTTAGTACAAGTGTTAGTACAGCACTAGTTGGTCTGGTCAGGTCTGTTTAATGGCAATTTGCATACCCCGACAGGGTTGAATTAGCATAGGTTGAGGATATGAAGAAAAAATCGAGCTCTGGGTGGTGCGATTCGAGATTATAATAATAATGGAGGAGGCGCGTGGTCATTGATATTTTAAACATGTCCGGGGTGGTTTTGCATACGAAAATTGCTCTTCACCTGGTCGCGATTAGCACGTGGATGGAGTGCGCAAGAATGTATAATTTTTGGATGAGAGGCATAGAAGATCGGTTTACTGACTCGATAAATTTGCATCTAATTTTTTTTGGTAACCAAAGGGTATGCAAAATAAAGCCACGAGCCAAATGAAGTGCAAAGGGACCATAATTATTCCATAGATCTTTTGAGTAAACACCACAACATAAAATTTAAAGAAAAAATTTGTAGTAGATGAGCGAACACACAAATACTGTCTTGCGATTATTAAAGCACCCATTTAAGTGCTAAAATAATGCATACAGAGTGTCAGAACTCGCGCCCCAGAGAAAAATTTCAAGTAAGATACCAGAAACATGAAAAAAATGTTTCAAAAATTCTCTGTCAAAAAATTTTGACATTTATTTTTTGATATTTGACATTTTTTACGTCTTTTTTAATGATACTGATGATCTTGTATATGCTTTTTTCATAATTATTTAATAAAGGTACAAAAAATTTGCCAATAAAAGCCATAAATAACATTAAACAGAGTTACAATGTAGGATACAGCTTTCTTGTTTCCTTTTTAATAGCTTGTAGCAAAAAATCTTGGAAAATTATTTTTTCAACAAAAATAAATAGTCAAAAAGCAAAATTTAAACTCTCATAACTTTGAACATTTTGAAGATAGAAATTTTTTAACGTTTTTTTTCCATTTTTCTCTGGGACGCGAGTTCTGGCAGACCTGTATTTTAAATTAAAGCAAAATGACAAGTTCGTTTATTTGTAGAAGAAGTGATAAGGAAGTTTTTTGAAAAAGCCTGTAATTAAAAAGAAGTGTAACGTCACCGTGTTGGCTCCCAGCGTAGAACTTGTCGAAATCCGATCCCTTTTATTGTCAACTACCCTGTATATCGTTAATTTGGAATCCCGTCCCATCGCGACCGAAAAATTCACAGCTGAAGTGATCTAATAACGCCGATTAAATTTCATCATACCTGCCCTAGATCAGTTCGTTATATCGGTATTGTTCAAGACTTATCCTAAATATGTCCACAAAAGGACAATTTCTTATCAAAACGGCGTTCGATCAATTCGTTCAAGTTCATCGAGTTATAGTCGAGAGGAATGTCGTCGATCTGGTCGACTGTTTTTCACCTTTTTTTTCATTCGAGAGAGCCGGGATGAACCCTCGGGATATTTTAACCATTTTAACCAGGCTTATTGTGGAGAGATTTAACATTTTCACCCTTCCGTGTAGTAATAATCGGCACAGGTAAAAGAGGAAGAGGTTTTTTCGGTGGGGTCGTCGTAGTTTATGCACGTTAATTTTTAAAGTGTTATTAAAACGTAATATTTGTAGTATTTAAAATATTTTCTCTATTGTTCGCTGGATGTAAATGTTCACAGTTCGGTAAACAATAATAAAATAAGTATACCATGTCGAATTATAAAATGTAAAATAATAACAATGCTTTTTTTGTGGTAGGAAGCCTCGTAAATTTATTTTGCAAACACGATATGATGATTATAATTAGTTTCCGCCCAAGTAAACATCCAAGTACTTTTTCATTTCATGCAATTTAACGGCTGAAAATTTTCACATTTACGTTCTGAAAAAAATCTCCTTAGAAATGCATCTAAACTGGATTTCAACCCCTATAAGCAAAAATATTCTTTCTGTGCCGTATTGATTTTCATCCCCATCCGTGTAGCCAGCCAGCGGGTGTTTGTATGAAATTAACCATCTGCATTTACAATAAACATCAGGTCCGCTCTTTTATATACTAGACACTGTATAATGAATTTGTGTTGTTAGACGCCCTTATCTGAAACACTAGCGTCTTCGTTTGAAAGAATCAAAATGCACACACGCTACTTTTGATTTAATTGCGTCTGAAAGCAGAGAGACTCGATGACGCCGGATTTATTGGTCGCTCGAGGGGACAGATTTAATTTTTAAGACGCTAAAGAGTAATAGCAAGAGTAGCATATGCCTGATAGCATCGCTTATCTTCGCTGTGACTCGCTTTCCCATTTTGCAGAAAGTGACTGACTCCCGGCATTCGCAGCGTTTAATAAGCTCCCCCAGTTTAATTTCCTTTATTACAAAATTTTGCATTAGCTTCAATCCCATTGTTCATAAAAGTACGTATCATTACTGCACTTTTATCGGGATATAATTAGTGGACCGTAATATAACAAGGTAATAACAATGCGTTTAGCTAAAATAGAGTGCATTCATTTCAAACGCTTGTCCGTTATTGTCTCAAATAGAGGTCGTTTCAAAGTTAATTACGCTCGAATCGACTAAATATCGTGATTTAGTCCTGATATAATCTCACACCGCGTTTAAAAATCAAATTTCTGTCATCCAATTAGTGCCAAGTGTGGAAATAAGGTCTCATTTATTCCCAAATTGTGCCAACAGTACCTCATTGTTTTGCTTGTCAATATTGACATTTTTAATCATGAGCAAACACCCAACTGGTTTCACTTTCCTTAGTACTAATATCAGGCAAAAGCTTGAACCGGAAGTCAAAATGTCGAAAAATTTCGAATCGATGGAATATTCATGAAGGCATTTTATTACACGCGCAATTTGCGATTTATCTCGTTGAAATATGCAAATGCTTGCGGTCGAACAATCAGATCTTCGACGATAATAAAAATTCGATTATCATTTAGCGACAATAGAGATCTCTAACACTCAATATACTTTCGTTTTATTTGGTGGCGTCGCGCCGAATTGCGCAACTTATAATTTAAGACTTTCAGTTACATGATTGAAAACGCTGATAAATTATGTGCTGGAATATATCAGGAAAAGAGTGGTTTCTTTCGGTTAAAATGCCATTGTACGCACGATTGTTTTGTTAATAATGTAACAGGGGAATTGTTGGAAAGTTGGATCAATATGCAAGAGGGACCGGCGATAGGCCGGCTAATTGCACGCTTTGAAAAAATGAGATATTCTACTCTTATCTAGGAAAAAATAGATCTTTGGTTTCAGTTTCTGTTATAAAAATCTCCCCACACTTGCCAAAGTAAAGTACTTTGACATAGTTTGAGAGGTTTTGTTAATGTAACTTTTTTATTTGTTGCAATATTTTCTTGAAAAAATTATCATCAGAACAATTGATCCTTCTGCTTTAACAAACAAACTTAAAATTTTGCCTCAAAGTCATAGTATTTCCAAAAAAAAAAGAAAATTTAGTGTCAAAGAACCACCGACTTCGAGGCTACTTTGACAATCACTGTAATTACGTTGAAAATCAAAGTTATGCTAGAGGGTACTTTGACATCTTAGAACTTAAAATATGTAATATAATGATGTAAATAAACTTTATTAAACTTACTAAAGACAAAGTCATTCTTTAGTATGTCATGGCCTTTATATGCCATAAAAATAAAATAAACATAATTTCGGTAGGTACTTATACTGAAAATTTGGCATTTATTAAGTATTCAAAAGTAAAAAATCTTGTGAAATTTATTTATTTAATACAAGTTTTGTACCAATAGTGCTGTTTGCAGCTTCCATAAATCTATGAGAAACACGACACAGGTGTCCCAAAAGTAAACCGCAATACGTGAACCAGTGATAGAAATAGAAAATGTCATTCTGAGAAAAAAATGCTTAAATATATTTTTTTTATATTTTTATTTACAGCTTAGCAAAGAGTAATAATGAATTTTCTACAAATTCGTATTGAAAATTGAATTAAAAACGATGACAAACAACAATTACTTATTAAAAGACTAATTTCATTGATACTGTCAATGTGACACAAACATAAGTCCCAAAACAATTTATTCATTTATGAGATAAAAAAACTTTAATTGGGAAAAAAAAGAATCAAGAAAAAACACAATAACTACAAAAATTGCTTAAAATGCCTTCCATTGCTTCAAATGAATGAGACTTTAAGTTAGAAGATAGAAACAAGTTTAATCTTTTTTTTTTCTCAGAATGACATTTTTTATAACTGATTGATAGGTATATGGTGGTTTA
Source organism: Tribolium madens (assembly GCF_015345945.1). Classification (NCBI taxonomy): domain Eukaryota; kingdom Metazoa; phylum Arthropoda; class Insecta; order Coleoptera; family Tenebrionidae; genus Tribolium; species Tribolium madens. The sequence goes on from NW_025401069.1 coordinate 10,870,895, forward strand.
TTTTTGAGACAGCTGAATTTCCAATTAGAATAATTTTTGGTAACAATTATTAACAAAACCGGTACTGCAACACAGTCTGAAATAATTTAAATAAAAATAATGCTTAATTGTTCTACAAAATTTGCAAATACTCAAAACAAAAAAATAATAGAAGTACTTGAAACAAAAAATAAATAAATAAATTAACAAAAAAATCAAAAGATACAGAGAGTGAAATGTCTTATGTCTTCAATTACACTACTTTTACATTCGTCCCTCAGAAGGTGTGAAACCGTAATTTTAAAGTATATTTACAATAGTGCATACAAACAAGAAAAAAAAAAGAAAAAAACAATTAGAAAAGACTTAAGGTATTACAAAAATAATGTTGTGTTTCTTGTTAAGTTTCATTAATGTAAATTGGTAAAATAGCATTTCTGCTAATTTCAGTATTTCAGGGTAAATTTATAGGTGGAAGTAACATCTTTTAAATTTTAGTTGTTTTCGTTTAAAATCTATCAGAAAAATCCCAATAGATTCACAAACGCGAGCATTTAGCCTAATTAGACTTATTAATTTGCTTTGTATCAATCATAATTGTTCAAAAATATATTTACCAAGTAAATAAATAATTCTACAAAAATATTAAAAAATAATGTATTCTCCGACCATAAATATGGAACCCAACAGCTTCTGTGGCAATTGAAAAATGATAAATGATAATTTCCCATAGTAATAGTTTTAAATTTGACATTTCTGTATTACGGTTTATATTCCCGCTGCTAGCAATAAATTTCGATATAGTCGTCGTAGTAAAAATTGTATTTTTAGTGAATTTGACCGACTGTGTTTTTTACCTTTGTGTATCCAGCATCCCGGCAAAGTTCCATGGATTCAACTCCTCCAGTTCATAAACCAGCTCGAAAAACCTGCCACAACAGTCAACACTTTTCCGTTCGCGCCCTCAGCCCCACCGTGTGGTTACTTTCATTTGCGTGTTTTTCGTAATTTTTCGAAAAATCGCTCGTAAACCTTAACGATTTTATGCAAATGTCACCCACGCCGCTCTTATCTCGCATGCATGAAAATAAACTTAATCAAATAAAACATTTTAAAAGTACGTATATAGTGATTCGATTCCTGGAGCAATAAAGACTATTTCATAGCATGTCACTACAGACTTTCCCGGTAGGTGTCAATCCATCCGTCCTCGCGAGTCGTCGACGTGAAGCTCACACGATCCCTGCACCCCCACACTGGTCGACTGCATCCGCGCGGCATGATCCTGTTTAGATATATGTAGAATGCAGTTAAAATCAACGTGGTATATTTTAGCTTTATGATTTTTTTATCACACCTGGGTTTTTTAACGCGGCTGCCGGCCACGTGCTCACACAAATGGAAGTAACCAACAATTAAAAAACGTAATTACGGGAAAGTTGCGGTTCAGAGCGACGCCGACGCTGTTCTGGCGCCGGTTTAGAGCGCCGGTTGGTAGTTAGCACGCCTGCCACATTTGCATGGCGCTACTGTACACCCCACCCCGGGGGTGGCGCACCGAATTTACCCAACGATACCACTCCAGAGGAAAAAAAATTCTAATAACGACGATTTCGGCGCGTCTCATACGAGCGACTTTCTCACAGGAAATTCACTTTTACAACACGTGACTTTGCCAAGATACTTATACTATTTTTATCGTCCTGAAAGTATTGATTGTAAATCTTTTTTTATCATTTTCAATTCTTTTCGCTTTGAAATACTCGAATATGGGATAAAAGGAAAACAGATGCAAGGAAATGTTCACACTGTCTCGATTCGCTGCACTTTTTACTCGATGTTTTTCTCACAAACCTCTCGACGGGAACAGTGATGAAAAAATCACGAAAATGCAAATAAAATCATTTTGATTCGTTACATTCTAAAAATTAAATAAAATCTTCCGAATTATTCCTTTGCTTGTTTCAGTTTTGAATGTTTTGATCGAAAAGGTTTTTGCTAAAACATCACCCTATTGAGCCCATGTCATGTCATGTGCATGTATGTTATTCATAAAAAAATATGTAAAATATTTTATTCAAAAACTTTATTTCAGAAATCAGTCACATTTTTTAACAATCATTGAAAAAATAAAAAATTAATACTTTTGATTTATAAAAATACTTCCAAACACACAAAAAACATTCCAATATTCGATTGAAACTCTGTTTACTTAATTATTCTTTTAATTCTTCGAATGCAATATGTACCTACTCAGTTCTCGAAATTCTGACATTTCTTAGAACGGTTCTAGGTCTTCATAAAAACACTTTTTAGCGGCGGGATACAAACAGATCAAAGCGATACAAACTATGAAATTAATTAATTATATGATTTAGTGTTTATCCCTATCATTTTTAAAAATATTTAGTCTTTTTCTTTAATAGTTTTTAAGAATTTACAATTACAAGTAGGTAGGTAAACACAAAATAAACATCAAAATAAAATAATTTTAGGAAGCTAGTTGAATAGTTGCCGCCTTTTGCAATTAAAATTTAAAAAAAAACTATGTACAAAGATGAATTTATTTCAGATATACTTTTAAAATTCAAATATTATTTAATTTTTGTTTTGTTACTATTTACATCACAGTACATACAAGAGAATATTTTTCAGATTAAAAATCAAAAATTAACGGAGCAATTCTGCAGTTAGAAAAAAACTGACTGATTGGTTTCAAAAAAGTTTATAGGTAGTTTGTGTAAAAATTGTATTTTTTGATTAAAATCAAGAAAAAAGCGAAAAAACAAAACGTATTTATATTTTTGTGCGATGATCGGGTAAATTGGCAAATAAGAAATCAACAACTTTATTCGATTCTTGAACCACATCAAGCTATAGATCTTTAACCCCGAAACTGGAACAAGAGAAGGTAAACAAATAACAATGTAGCAGTTCCTCCAATTCCAAAGTCTTTCAGTGTATATTAAAAATGTCTTTAAATTGCCATGTTTTTCCCCGTTCCATCCCCATCCGTTGTGAGCCTTCCCGACTCGGTTTTCATTAAGAGTAGAGACAGAATGAAATTACATACCCTTAAGAGGGACTAAGACGAACTAACCCCCAGTGTAAGGGTCGCATGTGCAAGACAAAGCGCGCTCTAGTAATTTGCAGCGGCTAGAAGGAGCGAGCAATATGCAAGTTAATTAATCGGTAAAGTAATGAGAAAAGGGCGCATGCGCCTTCCGGGGGCGGAAGGCCAGACGGGTGGTCATCAACGCCAGCGCAGATTACATCGTTTCACGAATTTATAATCACGACCTTGACACCCCCACCCCCACCCCAAGATACTTACTATCATCCCGAATACACCATGATGCACTGAAATTTTTTTCCTGAAGAAAATTTGCCAATTTTTACACTGACACTGACACTAAAAAAGTATCCTGGTGGCCTTGAATGCGTGTCGGGGGGGCGGCGAGCACATGTGCACTTTTGACGGTGTTTCGACGGTCACGTGTCAATGTTGTTTTCAGGAATCGCGTTGTCCTAGCGCGCGTGTTTCAGCCGTCCTATTTCCACGGCCAGCCGAGATGCTCTGACCACTGCATCGACGAACGGGGAGGAGGGGGCGGCGTAATTACGACAGAGAGGGGACCATGTGCGCTAACAATGTACTTAACATATCGGCTAATGAGACGGTAAGGGGGCAACGGGGGCTAAATGACATTTCGCTCTGATTAATGGACGTAATTATAAAGCATTGTCCTTAATGACGACGACAAGCTCAAAGCTCGCCTCGAGACAAACAAAACTTCCCTCAAAAAAACTAACAAATAAAATTTTCGCAAAAAATTATTGTCCTGAAATTCTCTTGAGCTATAACTGAAAATTATTCAATTTAATTTTAATTTTGCTCTTTCTTGAGAGATTTTTAATTCGTATTTTATTGTCCATTCGCCACAGAAGTTGTATCATTTGGTAGGCCGCATTTTAGCATATTTCCCGTCTGAAAGCTCCTGTTCGTCGTGCCCTAGTCCTGTGAAAAGTGCGCGTTTGTTGGTCGAAACTTGACTGAAAGTAAAAGCTCGTGACTCCGGATTTTAGGTCATAGCCAGACATAAAAGCGTAACGTAAATGCGTACTTCCACTACTACAACTTCCCATACAAGCTCTCCCAATCGATTCATAGACCATCACCCTCGTGGCCAACATCGTACAGGTGGAAGCCCCCTCCCGGATTATTTACATATATTTGTATAATAATACAATGGATATTTTTAACTCCAATGTGCAATGAACTCTCGAGCTGCATATTTCATGACAAGGTCAAACACTTTTCAAGTACGTGGTCGCTGAAAAATTTCGTTTAATTCACTCGAGACGGCGATTTATTGATCAAGGTGCGAGGCGAGGGCAGGATAAGCGATTTGTTTTAAATCGATTTCGTATGTAATATCTGTGATTTTTTCATTTTTTCTTCTTCTTTTCGTATCAATTGACTGTGCATGACTAAAACATCAGAGAGAAGAATTCTTTCTATTGTGAGAGAGATTTTTATAAAAAAAGATTTGAGGAATGGAGGATTTCGAGGATTTGAGAAGCGTTTGAGCTTGTTTGCGTTAATTTTGGAAAGGATCAAGATTCACAAAAGACATTTTTACAAACATTTATTTCAAAAAATGGCCTTTTTACACCTACACAACGAAAATATGCCCGCGTCAACATATTTTGCTTAGTATTAAAAATTTCATAATTTTTAGTCCAAAAAACTGAGCCAGAAGTAAAAAATACAAAAAATTTCTTAAAATTGTTCTGAATTCCCTATGAAGTATTAGGTATTAACATACCTACATACTAAAATTTGATTAAAAAGAAAAAAAGTTACAAATATGTAAATAATTTTTTTTTTCTTGTAGATCCAAAAAAGAAGATTTAAGACACCTTCTTTTACTTCAGTAAAGAGATTGATTAAAAGAAAGTTTTTAGATTTAATGAAAATTGAAAATTTGAAAAGAACACATTACTCATTAACTTCCTTGATGGAACCTCCGATAATGTGTAAAAATATTACACGAGATTTATTTTTAAGTGTGAAGCGTGGAATAAGAAAACACATTTTTTTTCAATTTTAGACCTCGGAAGGTTTTCTTTAAAAACCTTTATAAAGGCTTCAAAAATGTACAAAATAAGAACAAAAAAATGGAACACGAAAAATAGGAGGTGTTTGAAGAGATAACTTAGAAACCATTCCTATATTTAATTGTAGCAATATTTTTTCTTTTAAAAGTTTAATTTCCTTTGTTTTCACATTAAAAAATGATACAAAATCTTTCCCGTTTTAGTTGAAAAGTTTCCACAGAAAAAGCAACTCGTCACTCTCGTAGCTACCCTATAAATATTTTATTATACAATTTGAAGCATTCTTATCGGTACAAATGGTTTAAATAAAATAAATTTGAACTTTATGTTGCACTTCTTCGATTTTTAAACAATTCCGCCCTCACTTTGCACACCCACCCTTTCCTTGAAAACAAATCGATCTCGTTTCATCCCAACTTTCAATATTCAATGTTTAAGCGCGTCGTTCGATAAATCATATTAAAAAGGCAATAAATACAGCATTTGCTCGGGAAGCATGTCAATACCATCCATTATTCATTCCTGAAACTTGTTGAAATTTGAGTGTTTGAGAGTGTCCACGGCCAGCCGCGATCCGTCCGGGATGCTGAATGCCAATAGTGGCTTCTCGAGGCTTGCTATGATGCGTTGCGGGTTGAGGTCCTCCGGAGAGGGGGCCATTTGCATACCGGTAGGTGACAAGTCGCGGTAGGCGTGGCTTATCCGGCCAATGGCAGCGCCTTCTCGCGGGCATTGTCAGTGTAGGAGAATGAACCTGCATGGTTCCGAACCAGGGGTACCACCACCCACCCACTGCCCCTTCGAGATGCCGAATCCATATTCCGAGCGATCGACACGAGAGAAGAAGATTCATTCATGCTGGTTTGAGGAGGCAACGAAAAGAAGGTTATATGGACACGATGGTTTCATTCATGGGTCCTTTCTAATGCCGGTTGCCGGGTACTCTAATAAGTGTTACGTAATGCACCTGTTACGTTGTGTGGTGAAGGATGAAAAGGTGCCACTGCTGGGACGGTAATCGAGTTTTAATTGCAGGAATGTGGAAAACGCAGCGCGAAAATTGTTGAGACCAGTAATTAACTTGCATTTCTAACAAGATTAAAAAAATTTCTAATTTAAACTTTACTTGATAAATTACATGTCTGACATCAGTTAATTACACGATTATTTAAATACATATTTTGACGAAAAATTAGATTGCAAATGAGACCCTAGAAGATATAAACACATTAATTAAGTGTTTTCGAAAGAAAATCTTTATTTTTAAAAGATTTGCTTTAACTATGTTCGAGATAAATAAAAACGTAAAAATCCCCGCATCGAGAAAAATCTTATTTCTTTTTTCAAAGTATGTATCTAATACTAATTTGTAAGAAACACAAAAAAATTGAAAAAAGCGTTTTTAAATAAAAAAATATTAATAATCACTTAAAGAAAAAAATAGTATATTACAACCTATATGGGAAATATGGCACAGTCTTAAGATTAGATAGAGCCTAAGGGGTAATGATATTTTCACCAAGGATTGTACATTAATTTACTCACAATAACATTTTTTTAATCAAATATTTATTTGTATATGTATATTATATTAGTACATTAGTACATAATTGTGAATAAAATATTTTTAATGTACCTAAAGTAAAAGAATGTTTACCTACTTATTGTTTGTCCTACAGACTGTAAACAATAAATAAAAAAATGTAGATCATGTTTTATTTCGCATAATCCTCTATCAATAATTGAATTCTGATCCAATTTTTAAATGTACATAAATAGTAGACTGACTAAAATTAAGAGTCGCTTTGCAACGAAAACAAACTTTATTTGTGTCTGGTTTATTCATTCATTCATCGATTCATTGTGTAATCATGAAAAGTATCCTCTTTGTAGTTTAACATACTTGTAGTAACATGAAATGCTAAAATCGTGATATCATTTCCGGCGCAACCGTCTCTTCATAACCCCAAACTTAACTGTTCCTCGCATTCATTTACGTATTATAAACTTCTCTCCGCTGTCAAATCGATCAAATCCTTCGATCAAAAAACCTCATCAGATTGATAAAACCTCGTTTATTTATTGCAAAACGAAGCAAAAGTCAACTCGATGAATATTAATTCTCCATAAATCCGTTCTATCTCGATCGGTCTTCGACACGAAACGGAAATCGCAAATTATGTTTTGAAACTAATCCGTTTTTGGGCCACAAAACCCAAAATTCCACACTCGCACATATACACACCTCGAGTCCCTTGGCAGGTAAATCATGCGATGTCATTGTTCCCGAGTTGACACAGTTGGGGTAGGTCACAGTGGACCAGATGGAGGCTACGCTAGACCACCTGCCATGGAACGCTACTTTTGACAGGGCTACTGCTGTTTTGGTCAAATGATGGATATTCCGAGCTACCAACTGTCCGAAAAAGTAACTAATGTGTTCCGCGGACGTTCATTGAGGAGACCAGGTAAACGAGACCAACGTGTGGGAAAATACACGTCACGGACGTTAAATCTGGGCGAGGCGGTGGCATGAATAGCGCCCATCATGGACCTGCAGCCTCTATTCCAATTTTAATCGAATCGGAGAGTTCTTGTTTCAACCACAATTCTTTGTCTTTAAAACTCAATAAAATTTAAAAAAAATATATTTTTTTTATTCCTAACCTTTTGGAGGTCGAAAAATTTGTCAATACATCCCGTAGTGAGCAAATAATTTATGAAATTCAGTGTGTCTCCGGATACGTGAAACGACTCTTGCAAAAGATACAAAATTCTCGATTTCAATTTTTATTTTTTGAGGCTCAACCCTGCTTGGTTAAAGATTGATTTCTAATATAGGTAATTTAAGTTTTGAAAAATCAAAAAATTTTCAAAAAAACTATATTTTTCTGTAGAGTAAAGTGCCTTTTATGTGACAAATACGACACAAATTATTAAGAAAAGTTGATTAGAATCAAAATTTAAGCAACTATACCAAATTTTAAAGTCATCGGTCAACAATGATTTTTCATTTTTTTTCCAAAATACAGGGTGTTCCGTTTTTATTGTTACAAATTTAAACGGGTGATAAAATATGCAATTTTAATACAAAAGTTTCCTATGAACATGTATTAAAAAAATTATGTAAACGAGCTACATCCCCTGAAAGGGATGCATTTTTTAATGGGGTTTTCCCACTATTGCAGAATAGATAAAATTACAGTTAGTTTAATCACGGGCGTTTTAAACGGTGAAACAAATTTGATTATTAATTTTTATTCTCTTTTTGGTCTATAAGACAAATTGTAAACTGATTTTACTCAAAAACTGTAAGTTGTAACGAAAAAACGCAAGAGACCTCTTTTTTGTGAAAAACCATGGAATTTAGAATTTTGTGGCTGAAAGTGGTAAGAACCGACAGTCAAACTAATTAGGGTACTTTTTACCCTAAACCCCATAGTTTAGGACGCTTCTGAGTAAAAATTTCGACATCTTATCTTTGAATTCGTTTGAGTGTATAAAGGTTATTTTATTAGTTGTACCAAATTTTGTAATTTTATCTACATGGTTTCTAAAATATTAGAAAAAATCTATTAAAAGATGCACCCCTTTCAGGGGATGTAGCTCCCTTATATAAAATTTTTCAATACATGTTTATAGGAAACTTTTATTTTGAATATTCTATCACCTTGTTAAATATGTAACAATAAATGCGGAACACTTTGTATTTAGTATATGTTTTTTTTAAATTATTCAGCAAGGTACAAAAAATTTGCTAAAAAAGCCTATCCTAAAACTGAATATCACTTGTTTAAATTTGTAATAATAAAAACGAAACACCCTATATACTGCTCCACAAAAGTTAAGGAAGTCACATTATTTTTACAACAAACAAATTTTATTCTTCGCAGCATTGTGGAATCCAGCAAAAATAAAAAAGTAAAAAGATCTACCTTTATCTTACTTTTAATTAATTATTATTAATTTATTTTTTAATAAATTATTAATATAATTAATTATTGTAATACTTGCACACACTTCTTTAACTTTATTGGAGTAGTTTAATTGCTTTTTATTAATAGTAGGTACGTCAAAAAGTTATTTTGCACTAATAATTTAAATATGTTTTTTTAATGTAATAAAAAAACTATTGAAAATAAAACTCTTTGATTCGTAAAATAAACATAAAAAATGATACCTTTAAAATAATAATACAGGTGCGCCAGAACTCGCAGCCTAGAGAAAAATGCCATGTATAAGGTAAGATACCAGGAACAGAAAAAATGTTTAAAAAATTCTATCTATAAAAATTTCGAAATTTTGCATTTTGACTCTATTTAAAAATAATTTAAGTTTTTTTAGCTACAGGCTATTTATTAGAAGAGGAAACAAGGAAGCTGTAGCTTAAAATTGTAACTCTGTTTAATGTTATTTGTGATGGTTTTTATTGGCTAAATTTTTCTTCCTTTAGTAAATAATTATAAAAAATATTATAAAAATCATAAAAAGATCATCTTTATAATTAAATAGATACCTATAAAAAACTAAATGTCAAACAAAAAATGTAAAAATTTTTTGACAGATAGAATTTTTTAACATGTTCTTGGTATCTTATCTTACTTGAAATTTTTCTCTGAGGTGCGAGTTCTGACACACCCTGTATACATAATAGTAAAATTATAAATAATAAAAAGTAATTTAAATGTGAAAATGATTAAAATAGCATAAACCTCGGTGGTAATGCCTATCACTCAGACTTAAACCTCGTGCGTCTGACCTCTGAGACCTCGCGGTAATGACATTTACCACCTCGCATGTAATATACTATTACTGTTTTAAAAAATGTACGTAAAATAAATTCATTTATTAAAAATATGTTTGTTACTGCATTAGTTGCGTTTCCCAAAAATACAGATGGGCCGTTATTCCCCAAACCGTTTCTCCCTTCATAATGAAATTCTGAAAAAAATCGCAAAATCCGTGGCTTTATTTCTCATGGGTCTCTCGGTGCATAATTATTCATCCCATTATAATTACCGAACAGCATACCCTAATCCAGTGACACAAACTGACCTCGCAACTGCCCATCCCGACCTTTCGACCCACCCATCGGTTGGAAAACCGTCACAATTTCACTGGTCTACAATCCTTCGTGAGCAACTATTATAATGCAAATAAGGCAGAGACCACTGCCAAACCAGGTGTTATTCCAAATGGACAGCTATTCTCTAAAGGCAAGACGCGCTAACGACTGCAGATTTCAGTTACTACCAATATTTGCATTTGCATGCAATTATAGTGCAAGAATACATGTGAACCCATAAACAGTCCAGAGTCACTCAGGTGTGATTCTTGAACGAGATATACCGAGTGTTTAGTTTTAAATAAACAGGAATCGATAAACCAATTTAATGGTTTTCTTGAAATGTATTTACTCATTATTAATCAGGTATTGAGTAGATAAGTATAAGTTTTTTGATGTAATTGCTACGTAATTTTCTGAGTTTGTAATTAGTTTAATAGTTTCGTACTCAAGGCTTAATTGAAATAATTTGATTATATTATGTGACATTATTTGTTCTTGAACAATAGGAAATGTTCCTTAAAAGTTTAATTAATATTTTTGTTATGATTTTGCCCCATCTGGTGTTGAAACGATACTAGTTTTTGTGTGAAAAAATCTTTAAGATGATAATTCTGGCACAATTTTTCTGATTTATAACTTTCTGTTGTGAGGCACCGCCAACGCGCAATTTTGCACATTGTTATGCGATATAATTTCTCGTTATTGTTTTTCTACGATTTTAAAAATAGTTTTGTTTATGAATGGCGTTGAGCCGCCAGAAGTCATTAATACGTTTATTTTTGGTCGTCGTTAATTGAAAACTTGTTAAATCGTGTTGAATTAAATCGACGTCTGCCGACGTGTGCGCAAAATAATTAAGAAATATGCTCATTAGAATATTTGCATTTGTGCCAAATTGCTTATTTACTGCTTTAGAGTATTTTTATTTTTACTAGCGTGCTGTAAAATTTTTACTTCTTTATTTTTAGTAAGTGAGCAAATTTTCGTGCTGGTAATATTTTATTAATTCGTTCTGAAATAAACATCGGAAAGTGAGACGATTGGCGCTGATTCAGACGTCGTCGTGATGTTTTTATTTTGTTGTTTTTGTTGTTTAATGGCTTTTTAGGGGGTTGTGTGCATCTCTGATGGGGGGTGATGGCGTCGCGACGCCTTCAATTATAATGTTCATAATACGACGAGGATACAACATCCATTAGACTTGGCACCGAAAATCTCTACATCATTAATTTCGAGATCATCAACTAGAGCAGCGCTAAAAGGACTTGATTCGGTTAAAGCGCCATTTGAATTTTTTCCAAAAACGACTTTGTGACCTAGATGGACATTCAAATTTTTGTTCACCGCACCATTAAATAAACCTTTTGTTATTTTTTTCAATCAAGCACAATATCCCCAATCTGTCTCTCTATCAGTCTTTAGACGGGAATCGCCATTTAATGCTCACAAAGGGTGGGAAATTCTGGTCCTTTATTTGGTCTTGGTACCTCTCTCAAGAACAAAAATGCTCCATCGGACCGTACAGATCGCTTCTTAGATACCGACCCTAATGTCACTTTTTAATTATGCAACAGAAGCAAATTTTCACATAGGGAGAGGTTCAACGAACTGAATTTGGGGATTTGACAAGTGTGGTATTTTTATCAGAAATACTCTCACAGCAGAGGTCCGATGAACTGAATTCGGACAATCAAAAAGGACAGGTGGGCTGCTACATTCAAAGACCCAAAATTTGAATTCGAACATAAATTGGAATTATTCAGTCGATCGAGAGGAAGTGGCCAGAAAATTAAAATAAAAAATCAATGGTGAAGTCAATTGGAACATTATTTTATTTGCTCATGCATGGGCACTTATCCACACTTAGATACCCAAAATCAAAGCGTAGCAAACCGTAAAATGATTGAAAGTGAGAAATATTTTACGTTCATTCGTTTAATTATTTCGTCAATAAAGCTCGAAATGGAAACATGACCATCGACGAGCTTATTAGAAAATTCCGTCAGTCCATAGCGAGTTGTCGTGTCATTTTGGTTGGTTGAAAATCCAGGACCGGACTGTGTGGCTCGGTTGATATTCCATGTAGATCGTTATCGTCGTTAATATATGGCATTTTTCGTTATTATTCATGCAAATTAAGCTTTTATATGTGTGATTGTGTACAGTGTGATTTTATTTAATAACACCTACGACTTTTTGTAATAATTACGAGGATAAGGAGAGCCGTTGGCTCTCGTTTAATTGCGGGTTGCTTTATAACGTCAAAAAAGCGAGGAAATATTACTGGGCGCGTACAAGATCCCCGAGATTAACAACAGCGAGGCGTTGATTATAATTCGGGGTTGAAAATGCGAAAATTTCAGTTAAAACACGCGACTTTCGAGCTTTGAAAGCTCGGTAACTGCGTCACGTGATCATTGAACGAAAAGTCAAAATCGCATATGTCGACCGCATTAATTATCGATGCATTCACTTAATGAACAATTCGTCTAATTGCCGGACGTGACGCAACTCCATCCAGCGTGTGAATAATAATAAAACCGTGTTTTGTGTTTTGGGCAAATTGCCATCGTCGTTGATTCACGCTACGGAATTAGTGATAAGTGCACCATTTCGATTAATATTCGCCGAATTTACGAAACGTTACGCTTTTTTAATTTACGACAAAAGACCGGTGGGGTTTTAAGAGTTTTTCTTTTTCTCTTTCGTCTATCAACCCTAAGGCGAACACGTCAAAAATAATTTCCTTTTGCTAGTAATTTATGTTTTAATCAGTTGGTGGTCACGCAACGCTAATTACCCCTACGTGGGCTGTTAGTGTTTGCCGCACGTCTGGACGGACCTTTTGTTTAGCCTAACCCGAAATAAACGGAGCACAGACGGAACTAACTGTGTACACGACGGTCACGTGCTCTTTGTCTTACACTCTGATTGCTAATCTTACCTAAATAACAAAAATCGCACTAACATTTTTAAACCCAAAACTCAGAACCACATAAAATCCTTTTCACAAAAAAAACTAAATCTATGCAAATAACTTTTCAATTTTTTAAATTCAGAAGAAGACCATCGTTTTGAAAAGTCTTTTGTAACATTTCGATTTTATTACAAATCAAATTTAAATTTTATTACAAATCAAAATTCTCATAGATCTAAGACTGTAGTTACATACGTACAAAATAAAAACACGCTGGAGCCCTAAAAGGCTTCTAAGTTTCAAAGTACATACATCACTCCCCCTGGTCCATCTCTTCCGGATTTACCCTAACAATTTTAAACATTCTATTTTTAATTTTTACGTTTTAAGATGCCACATTTCAAAGTACTTAGTTATACTTATCCTTATTTTACATGAAACAATACAGGGTGCCTCACGTAAGATTTTCGGGTCAAATATCTCTGTTATTTGCCAACGAATTATAAGAAAATTGAAATGTTGGCAATTTAAAATGTGGAGATTTAATTAGTATTAATAAAATTACCTCAAAATAAAAAAAAATAATAATTTTAACATATATTTTTTCAATTTGAAATTAAGCGAAACTACTATTATATGTATAGTTAAGCACTAAAAAATAGACCTCTACACAGCAGAAATTCGGCGATTATGTTGTTAAAATTTTGACCTAATTTTTGATTTTTTTTTATCAAAGTTAACTATAAAACAATAGTTTAACGTCTCCAAGTACCATTTTCTACAATCTTAAAAACTTGTGGTACTAATGCTAGTGGTGGAGCTTTCGAGCATCTTTTGTTGTATTGAACTGGTTAGTCCAATAAATTCAGTTCCTGCATTAGATTATCTATTTTTTGAACTTGGAGAAGAGCAATATACAGGATGTCGCGCACCTCCGTGACACTGCATTATTGGGCGATGCCCTAGACTTCAAGAAAAATGGTAAAAATAATCTATCTATAAGAATTTCGAAGTTATGAGAGTTTAAATTTTGCACATTGACTCTATTTATTTTTGTTGGAAAAACAATTTTCCCAGTTTTTTTTGCTACAGAAGAGGAAACAACTCTATCATATAAATTGTAACTCTGTTTTAGTGTTATTTGTGGCTTTTGTCGGCAAAATTTTTGTACCTTTACTAAATAATTATAAGAAAACATATAGAAAATTATCTGTAACATTAAATAGACATAAAAAAATGTCAAGTGTCAAAAAATAATTGTCAAAATTTTTTTGACATATAATTTTTTTTAAACATTTTTGTACTACTCTGGAGGACTACCCAATTAGGTACTTACTTTCAAGGAGATGCGCGACTTTCCGGACCTCTTGTATATTGCTCCTTTTTTTTATCCGCCCAGGTTTTTAAATCTTTAACCACTTTTAACTCAATTTTATTTTTTTTTCTTGTAAGCGGAACCTCTTTTAAAAACAGATTTTTGCTTATGGCATTTTTATTGGCGATTAACAATTTTATATAAATTTTAAGCAATTTGAAAGACAGTTTAAAATTACATTTTAAGGGCTAGGGTTGCTTTAGTAATTCGCTATTAATCTTTGCCTACTAAAAACTCTGCATTTTAAATTCCGTTAGAATCCGTTGGCAAATAATAGAGATATTAGGTCCGAAAGTCTTAGGTGGGACACTCTGAATAATATGTAAAAGAGATAAATAATATTCAAACACAAAAAAAAACAACAAAAATATTATAAAATAAAGAACGAAGACTTAACATTAAACATATTTGAAATAAAAAAAATTCTGAGCGTATCATACGTCAACTTTTTTTAAATAAAAAAGTATTGAATCTTGCAAAGAATAAAATGTCAAATCAAACAAGTATAATGACTAATAAAAGTAATAAGTGAACTAATACCTATACCTAAGCTCAGTAATTAAATTTTGTTTTTTTTTGAAAAAAAGTGTTAGAAGTATTTTTTGAAATGAGTAGTTAGACTGGGCCCAAATGTGTAACCTTGTGTGAACCCTTTTCAGAAATGGATTTTTTGGGAATATTGTAGTTTTGCAAAATTGTGTGTAATTAAACCGTCTTTGATAAAGGAGTTAACATCTTTGTGTAATTTCGCGTCAGCACGTCTGTGTGTACCCAAGTGTGAAGCACCGTCTCGAATCTACCATCAGCCATCCACGGCACGTCAAACATGGTACAAAAGCCGGTGGTTATTTCTAGTGGTACAATAAAAATTCGATAATTACATTGCTATTATATTCTTTTGTTCTATAACTACAATTAAAGCAAGTTGATGGATTTGTCAGTAAGTTAATGAGCACTTTTCGTTGAGTAAAAAGCATTTATTTCGCCGTTAGGGCACGCCATGTCGGTCACAGTTTTTCTTAACCGGGACATGAAAAGACTCATAGAACCATATATGCTAATTAGGGATTATGGATAATTACACTCATTCTTGCGAGAAATTAGCATAAAGAGAGCAACTCTCTGGAAATAGAAGAAGGAATCGCATTGTTTGACCCGTACACCTGTTGACAACGTGCAATTTTTCCCCTATTTTTTTAATTAGAGTGGGATTTGAAACAATGGCAGTACCTGGCACATCGATCCTCCGGACAAAGAACCATCCCGGAAACTGCCGCCGCCGCCGCCAGCGCTCGAGTCACGTGTGAAATTAATAAATGTACACGCCACCGTCGCCGTAATTAAATATCTAACTTAATTTACTCCTTGCATGTCGCCCTCGATACCCACAAAACACGAAAAATCAATGCTGCCAACATTGCGAAAACTGCATTGCAAAATGCATTTCTAAATCTGACTCGCCGAAGAGTCAAGTTCATGGTGCCAATAATGTCGTGCCAGCGTTACGAAAATCCCAACATTTCAAAAATGATGCTTTTCTCATCGTTGAGATTTCTATTACGGCGGCATTTACATGGTATGCCCCTGCTGTCTCGTTACACATAGTAATAAGTGTAATTATCCTGTTTTAGGTACAATTATTTTTACATTAATTTCACAGAGCAGTGAATTAAATATATCGTCATGTCACGCTAAGGCATCATGACGGCAATTAAGATCATCTCGGATAGTTCCAAGTGGACAAACTTAACTGCCTTCTTATTTAAACGGATTAACTCCGCGTACATAATTTAACATAACGTGCTAATTGTGCCGCAAATGGCCCACACTTTTCAGCCCGGAGATATTATTAGAACATGAAAAACATAATGCTCAACGAGCCGGATTTTCAACAAAAAATTCACTGCTATATTTTAGATAATTATCAAATCATGTATTAGGAACGCAAAAGAATTTCATAGTTTAGGTCCACAACTATGATTATGGTTTCAGCATTGCCAAAAATAATCGAAAAAATGCACTATCCACATTTTTTTTTTTAATATAAACAATATTTTAAGTTTGCATGAACTTTTTACTCCATTTATGTATCAAAATAAAAATAAAAAGTGGCCATTTAAAAATAAATGAATGTATTTTGAACCAAAAATTTAAGTAAAACTGATAATCGATATATAAGAAAGTGTTGCAAATATACAAAAATATAAAATAAAAAATAAATAATTGAAAAAAAAAGAAAAACAGTTAAATACCGGTGTTTTAGAATGCCAAATAAGATTCTGATACTAGGAACATAGAAAGAATGTTTAAAAAATTTTATCTGCAAGAACTTTGATATTATGGGAGTTTAAATTTTGAACTATGATATGATTTATTTCTGGAGGAAAAATTATTTTACATGTTATTTTGCTTCAGACTGTTAGAAGAGGAAACAAAGAACCTAGATCCTGAATTGCAACATGTTTACCGTTATTTGTGGCTTTTTTAGCAAATTTTTTGTATCTTGCTGAATAATTATAAAAAAAAACATATACTAAATACAAAGTGTTCCGTTTTTATTGTTACCAGGTGATAGAATATTCAATTGTAAGATAAAAGTTTTCTATAAACATGTATCGAAAAATTTTATATAAGGGAGCTACATCCCCTGAAAAGGATTTCCAATATTTCAGAAATCATTGTAGACGAAATTACAAAATTTGGTGCAACTGATAACCTTTATACACTCAATCAAATTCAAAAATAAAATGTCGAAATTTTTACTCAGGAGCGTTAGGGTAAAAAGTACCCTAACTATTTTGGTTGTTGGTTTTTGCCACTTTCAGCTACAAAATTCTAAATTTCATAGTTTTTCACAAAAAAAAAGAGGTCTCTTGTGTTTTTTAGATACGATTTACCGTTTTTGAGTAAAATCAGTTTACAATTTGATTTACAGACCATAAAGACGATAAAAATTAAAAATTAAATTCGTTTTACCGTTTAAGACGCCTATGATTAAAAATTTCGACAACTGATCTTTAAATTCGTTCAGGTGTTTAATCAGCTGTACCAACTTTTGTAATTTTATCTATTCTGCAATAGCGGGAAAATCCCATTAAAAAACATCTCTTTGAGGCTGTGTAGCTCGGAAACTTTTGTCTTAAAATTGAATATTCTATCACCTGTTTAAATTTGTAATAGTAAAAACAAAACACCCTGTATAATAGGGACAAAATTCATTGGTCATCATTTTTCTGTAACTTCAAAAAAAGATAATGTAAACCAGGTATTAACGTCAAATCAACACTGATGACAATTTCAAATTAACTTTTCGGCTACCTACCAAAAATATGCAATGATGACTCTGACAGTCACAGTCGTTGACAACAGAAAAAAATAAGGTTAACCAAATAAAAGTCAAATTTTTTTAAACGCTTTTTTACTGTTCTTTTGATACATACATTTGAGTGCAAAAAAAAACGCAAATTGTCAAAAACAAAATTGTCAAATTTTTCAGAGATTTACATAGTGTGAAAAAGGTTGTTCCCATAAAGGTTAGAAAACTATCAAAAGAAATGTCTTATTTGGTGGTCTTGCCAGTGCAGTGTCATAGTCAGTGTTAAGAACGAAATGGAAAAAATTGATAGAAGTTTAGAAGATGCCCAACAATTATGAAATTGTGACAAAGACAACGTCAAAAACCTGGCATTTATTATTGGTCAAATTACATTATAAAAAAAATTAATTTGCGTTTTTATTGCACTCAAGTGTACTTAGCGTGTCTCTTTGGAGAGCAAAATAAAACACTCTGTATTTATGAAAAACGAATTATAAACACTATAAAGCAAGGGGGTCACAAAATAACATATCAAAGCATTGAATGTAGACCAATCAAGCATCAAAATTAAAATAAAATCTAGAAATGTAATATGCAGTTTGCCAAATAAAAAAACAAAATTTATTTTAACTTAAGAAAATCTACTGCCCAAAGTTTCATTTTCTTTAATGCAAAAAATATAACTCTTAGTGGAATTAGTGGGAAATAGAAGAAGACAAACTTAGGTATCAGATATGGATGCTCCACAGAATAGGTACAAACTTTCCAATAATAGTATATTATACTAAAATGCACAATTATTGCTAAAGTATCCGAGGAATAATAGCAAATCTCTCCAGTGACATATATACAATTTCTTGCACGACTTGAATTAAAAAATCCAAGAAATTAGCTGTACTTCTTTTACATAATTTTAAAATTAACATAAAACTAGCATTCTTTGAAATTACACCATGGCAACAATAAAAATGTTTGTTGATGCTGAGCTAATCAACGAATGAGAATGACTTAGTAACGGGAGCAAATATTTGCTCTCCATCGAGAGAAAAATTGAACTTCTGTCACAGTTTTGACATAAGAAAAGTTGATTTTTACTCCCCATCGTGCAAAACCAGTAATGTTTTCAAAGTAATGTTTCTTGAAATCATGAAACACAAGTTTTTTAGTGCTTGTTTCCTTGCGTTGCGTTATGACTACGCCTACGTCTAAAACTTAAGTGAAACCGTCTTAAGTAGCACTGGTGAGTTAATTGCAGGAATGTGTCGCAACACCTACTAATTTTTGGAGTCCTTCCAGAACGTTTTCGTCTCATTCCGAGCAATTTTTTCTCGTCCTAACGAGTGTTTAATTGGTTTTTTGCGCTGTTCTTCGTGCCTAAAAGTGGCAACATTTTGTGATTACTAAGCAAACATCAACTTAATTAAACTAATTTCGTCGTCGCGGCTTTAATAAACGTAATTAGGTTTATTTGCTCAAACAACTGCTACCCACTGCGAAAGAATTAAGTCGATGCGAAATTAAGTCTATTGTTGGTGAAAATCGTATGCAAAAAAATATAATTGCGCCACGTCCACCATCAGTAATCCAAATAAAATCATTTTCGCTGTGCGCGTATAATTTGTTTGGGTTGATGAAGACGGCGTTGTGGGAATTGATGTGACTTTAATCAATGGCTGATCACCACCTCCGAGGAGAGGAGAGAACTAACTCAATCACAAGTTTTCACGATCCACCGCGGTCACATATTTACCCGGCTAATAGATATCTATGTGTATTTGTGTGTGACGTAATTGCGCCGGATCGTGACGTCACATCCTTCGGGATAAACTAATAACGACGCGAAATTAAAACCGTTTTCGTGGCCGACTAGGTAACCAAATTTTATTTACATCGAGAGAAAGTCAGTCAAATCCCAGTTGGCCGAAATTAGCGTATTGAATGTCACTAATTACAAAGATAATTCACACTTTTTTAAAAACAAATATGAAACAACTTTTGCTTTTGGCTTCAATAACTGTCAAAAGTCGTAAAATGTGGGATTTTTTTCTTGTTGTCTGTAATCGTCGACGTTCAATTGAAAACAAAAGAACCACACCGAGGCTTAATTGGCACCTAGATAAAGGAGCGCGTTGGAAGAAAATACAAATAATTAACATCGATGGCTGTGTTTGTTCACAAATAGTCCAATATGTTGAGTGGACGAGAACACAAACATTTCTAATAGGTCTAATTTAATTAAGTTCTGCTTTCATTAACACTTATTAATTTGTTTGTCAGGACGGGATTAATTAAATCGGGGGGGTTTCTAGGCGAAGGTCGACATAAAGTCTCATCAGAGGCGAAGTTTTATTAAAAAAGAGGAAAAACAGAGACTGATAAATCTAAACGTGTATTTTTAATCTTTGGAGAGCAGAACTTAATTAAAGTAGAAACCTTTTTAATAAACTATTTATAAGTTTTATTCTGTCATTTAACAACTAATCAATTGTAAATTACACATTTTCATTCCATAATACATCATCAGTTAGATTTCTTGTTTTTTTTTTCAGCACCTGTATTCAATACTTACCACGTAGTTGTTTCAATTTTTCAAATTTCAGCACTAATTGATTGCTTATAAAACTGTTGTTTTTGTCTTAAACAAGACTCTATGAATTTAAACCACACACTGTCACCTATAGGTAAATTGTGTTATTTTTTTCTCTCCAAAGTGACAATAAATAAAAATATTATGCATAAAGATTTATTCATTATCACAATTGTAAATTAGCATTTTTATGTGGCAATTTTTGTGTCAATTGTCAAGTGTAAATTTACTAAACAAATATTGAAAAACAGTTGGCGTAAAACTACACTGCTATTTATTATCTCCTTTTAAAGTATTGTGTGGCTATATCCCATTGTGAGGATATTTTTTAACATTAAACAGGTGATAAAAAACAAATTCAAAAACGAGTTTACTATATTTTTTATTGCCGTCTGATTGACATGACCACTACCAACTTTAAGAGATAAATTGTACTAGAGTCTTTAAAGTACTCGAATGCATGCTGTAAAGATGTTTCTAATAATATATTTATTGCTTATTACAAATTTCAATACAATTTATCTTGTTAGAAGTGCGATTTTAAAATTAAAACCTGACAAATCTGATGGTTCATTTAGTTCCGCTAGTTTTATGAATTGGCTCGATATTTCTCGTCTAAATTTAGTTTCGCACAAGCAATCTCTGATGAAAATAACCCAAAATAAGTAACACAGTAGTTCTCAGCGTGAGTTTGAAATTCCTCCATAAAAATTTCCTAAACCATGAATATTTAACGACAGCCTCTTCCCGAGCGTTAATAAGTTAGCGTAAGTTTATTAGACAAGTCTGTAAAACCTCGATTTTATTAAATCTAATGAATTGCGTTCCAACAGTAGCCACGATTAAGCAACACCACGACCAGATGTTCGTTCGTTTTGTCCGTCCGTCGACTGTGACCAGTCAGTCGGTCCGTTGGCCGTTTGATTGTCCTTCAATTTGAATAAAACAAAAAAGCGTCCCGGAATATTCTAAGGTGACGCGTTCCCATGTCATTGGTGTTGTTGCAAAAACCGGCTACTCTTTTGTTTTGGGTGCAGCTCACTTGATCCCTACGAAACACGTTAACAAGACCCTCTAAGCCTTATACGGACTTAAGGCGCATCAATCAACGCCGCTTCATGGTTTCCTGTAAATCGCAGCTGACCCTCGGACATATGTTAATTAATCGGAAGGGACCCTCGCATATTAAATAGACCCTCATTGCAACCCTTTGATGACCGGTTAGATTAATAAACACATGTACAACTGGTTTCTTTGTCTTATATAACGTTACGCTACGGCTACGGTTACGCACAGGACTCAAACTGTCAACACTTCAAATATTTTTAACAAATTATAACCAAAACATCGGAAATTTAACCAGCTCTTATAAAAACTTTTAAACAATCAACAAACCTTATATCGACATATTATTACTATTATTATTATTATGAGGCTCATATTTTGTTAAAAAAAAAACAGAAAAACAAATCAGAAATCAAATTATGTAAAAATAAAAAATAAAAGCTGGTACAGAGAAATGCAACAGAAATGTCAACAAAAATAATACATACTATTTGTCATTGTCATAATTTTAAAAAGTTTGATAAGCAGTGGTTCAAATTTTGTGAATTATTTTATATACAAGGTGTTTCACATAATTTTATGAAGTCTGCGCCTCTAAAATGCAATCTGCAATACATATTTCGGTAAAAACATTGAAAAATTTAAACTTTTTTCACCCCTAGAAAAGTGGCAATAATTATTTTTAAAACTTTTTTGAAAACTTATTAATTTGACAACCATTGTCAAGGATTTTTATAAGATTAGTTAATTATTGTTTTGTGACAGTGTGATTGTTTATTGGGGTCCGTACGTTGGACACAGGCCTCGTAAAATTATGTGAAACACCTTGTATGCAGATTGACCCAAAAATAGTTGGATTTTTGCAAAAAAAGATAAAAAAAACTACAAAATCTTGACAGCAGTCCTAATTTTTAATTTTTACAGCTATAATAAAAACGACATTTATGAGTTGCTTTAGATTTTACTTAAGAAACAAGATTTTTGACGTCTTTTTAATTAAAACAAAAATACTATTCACATAATTTAACCTTTTCACCCGAAGAAAATTATAATTACTAATAAATAAAAATTTGTTTTGCTAAAGAAATTATGAAATTGATAAAAAGACTAAAGTTTAAAAAATAAATKAAATAAGATGTTTTTTTAACTTTATGAAACAATGCCATACCAGTTGAAATTATATTAAAAATGTTCATCTTTTTCAAGCAAATTTTCTACTGAAAATTTTAAAAGACAAAATCTATTTAAAAAAATTCATGCTGGACTCATTTTTTTAGGTAATTTTTGGCTTTCTATAACTTTAGTCATAGTTGAAGGCATTAATATCATAAATAATATTTCTAATTTAACAAAATTAACTTTTGTTTAAGTAAATTAAGGCTACAAAATGACATGCCATGATATTTGTTAACCAAGAAGTAGTTAATAATTTAATAAATTTGCATTGAAATGAAAAACGATAATTATTTTTTAACAAAAATTAAAAGTTGCCGTAAACTGAAAAACCCGCTGTTAATTGAAAGACTTCCAAAAATCATAAAAATGTAGATAAATGAAAAAATGAAAATTCAATTCTTTCTAATAATTTTCTTAACTAAGTAGATATTAATCATTAAATACGTATTAAAATCTTTATTATTTTCAAACATCTTTACATTTTAAATTTTCAAACGTTTTTTCTGAAAACTTACCTCCTTGTTGCAGGAAATCCTTAAATTTATATAAAAAAAATTCTTAGGTATTCATTCTAGCTAAGGTTGTTCCAGCATTAGAAAGGTGTTGAAATATATATTTTTTTTGCAATAATAATAAATATTAAAAACAACATTTTTCATTAATTATTATCACTTAAAATCTTACTCGAAAACAACAAATCATCAAAGTCTACTGTACGTGAAAAACTTTAATACGAATTGTCGCGAAGGTGCGAATTTCACAGCACCCCTAGATCCAAACCTCACTAAACTTGATCGAAATTAAATCGAAGACAATCGAAGGTTGTTGACCTCTTTGCAGCCCCTTCATAACAAGAAAATATGCGAAATAAACTGGTTTTCAGAGATGTGGATTATTTTTTATGCAAGTTTTTTAATCTCAGTAAATGTAATAAAATTAAGGAACAGCAGGTCCCTCCCCCACCCGTCCAACTAATAAATGAACTGATCCACCAGTTTCCACCAAATTTTTAAAATTTATTGATGATTTCTTAAAATAATAAACACGTATTAAATTTTTTTACCTTTGTAAAGAGCTTCGAGGGCCATTTCGCATCTTTTGAGTGCAAGCAAAAAACAAATTTTACACTTTTCTACACACACACTTCAATTTCCTCGTTTTTAACATTATTATGTGATTCTTGTTTAACACTTTTACTTTGTTTTTGTCACAAATGTTGTTGAGATTTCTTTTATCACAAAAAAACACCACAAACGTTGAAATTTTAATTTTGAGACAATTTAAATCGCACGCGTAACCCCCACGGCACTCCCTCTGCATGGCGCTGGAGCAACTGTTTTAATCCCTGCAGAGAGCGCCAAATTCAAACTCTGAAATTCCAAATTCCAAAATTGTGATGAAATCACGCTCGCCAACCCATCGTATTTTAATTTTGTCGGTGTCGCTAGTGCAATTTGTCGTATTTCGTCGTCACCGACAGTGTTTAATTAGCGAAACCTGCGCTGAGTGTAAGCAATCGGTCTTCCAGGGTGACTAATGAACTCCTTGATTACCGCCGCCATCGTCCTGTGACGTCACACTGCCCCCCTGGACGCGACAATGGGAATTAATTCATTATACGTCCGCGTTCCTCCATAAGTTATGTGTCTCGGCTTCCGAACACACTCCTCCACGCCATAAATACTCCAACGCCAACAATTAAAAACAACAAGAATTACGGCGGCGGTTCCACCGACGACCGAATTAATCAACCTCTTAGAAGTGATTTTTCTTACAAACTCTCAAACTAAAAGAAAAAAATTACAAACGAGTAAATTCATTTTCAAGTTAGTGTCATTTGAATAAAGTGGGACAAGGTGACAAGTATACGTTGTCAATAGCTATACGAAATGTGGCTAAAGTTACATATCGCGTGTTTCAAAAATGTGTGGCATAATTTTAACCACGAATACCCCTGTACAAATGAGAATAGAGAGCACAGTATTTACTGACCTAACTCAAAAAATAGAAAAATTACAGCTTTCCAAAAATCGGTATGGAAAATGATTTTTTGGAAATATTTTTGTTATCGTTTACCCGATTATTATGAAACTTTGCATGTCAAGGGACAAAAAGACACTCTTTGATATGGTGTAAATGGAAGTCTTGTAAAACCTATAGATTTCCGGTGAC
>NW_025401069.1:10897690-10910331 GCF_015345945.1 Tribolium madens
CACCATATCAAAGAGTATCTTTTTGTCCCTTGACATGCAAAGTTTCATAATAATCGGATAAACGATAACAAAAATATTTCCAAAAAATCATTTTCCATACCGATTTTTGGAAAGCTGTAATTTTTCTATTTTTTGAGCTAGGTCAGTAAATATTGTGCTCTCTATTCTCATTTGTAGAGGGGTATTCGTGGTTAAAATTATGCCACACATTTTTGAAACACCCGATATAAAAAAATTAAAAATGACACTATTTAATCTTTAACTAGTTTGTATTGTAAATTAGTAATTAGATTTTTGTGTAAAATGTAAAATTACTCGAATGTGTATTTAAATTGTCTTAATTTACGACTTGGAAAGAAATTATTTTCTTGGAAAATTAAAGTTCAGTGGTTTTATGAAGTTATAGGAATTAATTTTTCACGATCGGTTTTACCACTTTAGAGGTAACTACAAATGGAGTTAATCGATACGTCTGATGAAATAATAAGACAGTGATGTAATTGGTGTAATAATGAAATGTATTATTTATTTATGAAACTATTTATTAGATATTGAATTTAAAATGTATTAAGAGAGCGGCGACTGATAGTTATTTTATTGATTTAGTCATTATTTTAAAAATGCGACATTACCGGTTAATTGTTCATTATGATTGTCATTTCCTAGGAATAAAAATTTTATGAATGTGTAATGGGGGTTTTATGCTTAATTTCAGGTGATAAATCCATTTCTAACAAAATTATGGTCGTAAAAACAGCCACGCCACTGAAAGTCTAGATTCTTTCAAATGTATTTTCTTTCAAAAATTCTTAATCTAGAGTTTCTTAGCATCAAATTATGTACTATTTTTAGTGCTGTTAGTCACAACAAAACTCAAAAAACTGTAGACTTACTGATGATTATAGTTATTATTTAATTTTACAAGGTTTTTTTTATTAACATTTGTTTAAAAATGTCAAAATACAGTCCAGAAATTGCACACAAGTTGAGTATTTTCTCTTAAAACTTTTTCATTAAATTTTGTTGCTTTAAAAATGTGAATCTCACGCGTTTAATTAAATGTCTGATTAAAGTGGTTTGTGATTATAAAATTAAGTTGGCAGCATTGACTATCAAATTCAAACGTCACAGTTTTATAGTTAATAATCTAGTGCCACTAATAGGTAGTAATTCAGAGTTACCAACAGATTTTTTGTCAAAACCATAAAAATTCACAAGTTTCGTACCTATTTTGTGTCTTAATATTATTCATTGTTTACATCTAAATTAATATTTTTATGATAGGTGCATGCTTATACAAGGTGTTTGAAAATTTATGATGGATTATTGTACAGAGTGAATGTAAAGTATCAATTGTCAATCAATTGTCTCCTGAAAATAATTATTAGTATAAATTAAAGTGATATAAAAATGTGATCGCATTTCGAGAATGAAATTTTGTTTTGTTTTTAAGTTTTTTTTTGTCAAAATGGCAACTTTTGAAAACAAAAATTCATAAAAATTAAATAAGTATAAAGTAGATAGTTATAATCCTTGGGTCATAACCTTCATAAAAGGAAGGGTTTTATGGGTTGCCATTTAAAAAATAAAAAAATTGAAAAATAAAAAAAATCGAAAAACCATATTCTTTATAAAACGTCACATTTTTATAGTAATTGAACAATTAGTTTTTCCAAAAAATAAGTAGTTTAAGCAAAAAACGTTTGGTTCCTTACAGGAAACATGATGGGAAAAATGTTAAAAAAAAACTATCTGTAATAATTTTATAATTATGTATTTATGTGTAATTAGAATATTAAAAAAAATAAACAAAAAAGCTCATTTCTAGTTTTTGTACTAAAAAACAACAGTACCTAATAATAGGCATAAGTTTTGTCTTATATTTTGGGACATTCTGTATCATTCTTGGTGGGTGTAGTGGACTTATCTTTTTTTTGCTAGATTGTTGTGACGTTTGAAATTTTTAGAACAAAAATAATTTAATTGGAGCATGTGATAAAATAAAAATTGCCTAGTTTTGGGGCATGACATCCTCGACAATCGCCTGTGCCAAAAATGTGGGCGTTGTGCACTGATTGGACGTAAATGAATGTAGAAAATAATTAATAGTAAAACGCGTGTAGCAATAAACCGGCCTAAAATCGAACCCAATAAACCCGCAATGACATTGATTGGTAGCCAATAATTTTCAAAAAATTTCCCATGTCGAGACAATCCCAATAAATAATTTCTCTCGGCCGAATTCGTCGAAAACTCATCCCAATTATTTATTTAGTTATTTATGGCACTTCTAATCGAGTCGCAGAAAGAAAAAAGAGCTGGCGCGTTCCTACGTCTTGGATAATTGCACTTCAACTCTGACCAATTTATTTGCATTCAATTATACGCAGAGTAGAGGAATCTTCTGCGTTCTAATTTCAAATCATTTGATATAAATAATGAAGTGGGCCTTGGTTATGCGTTACGTCATGCGTATAATTAAAGAGTGTTGTACAGAAAAATCAAATTTAGAAGCGGTAACTAAAATTAAAATAATCTCAGCATAGTTACTGCAAAGTGTAGGGTGGTCTAAAAATAACCGCGCAATAATCTTGTAAATTATATGCCGTTCGTTGGTCACAACAATAGTTAAATACTGAAAAATGCCACCACAAGTCTTAAATTAGGCACGATTATGCCTATTTTGGTCTCAAATCCGTGTCAAAAGTTTTTCCTCGCTCTCTAACCTAGCACAAGGCAGCGGCACACGCAGGTTCAACAAACCTATCCGTAAACATATCTATTAGTGCCTAAAAATACGTAGCGATTTTGACCCCTGAAGCGACTTACCTGAAAAGCGGGCATTGCGCAGGCAAGATCAACAGGTACACCACAAGCCCAACAAATTACCACACATAATTTTTTTCAGGAACCGCCACTGAAACGCGCACAATCACATCGAGTATACAACACTGAAAGTAACACGATCGCGAGATGTGTTTGTTTTGGTTACGTTTCTAATGAAACGACTTAAAATAATGCGAAATTACATTAAATATTTCAGTAACTGTAGCGAGTTAATCTTAGTCTAAATTTACGTCTTCCCACCCTCACTTATTTCAGGCCAGTGCGAGTTTTCAGTCGGCTTTCACTCGCGTCGGCTGTTGGGAATTTTCATAGCGCCGCCAGCGGCGGTGGGATTGGGGCGGCGGCGAACGGAGAAAGGGACTAAAGTGCCCTAAAGGAGCTTTTCTACAACGGGAATGGTTTCAAATATTATAAAGCAGCAGGCGTTTTCAGGAATTTTTTAACGGGATGGAATGTCCAAAGTAGAGGTTCCAAAAGTGTTTTTGACGTTCCAACTAGTCTTGTAATCATACTTTTATAAACAGTTTTAAAATTAAAAAAGCTCTTTTCTAACCTTCCTAAAGAAATAAAAATCTAGTTTTAGTGATTTTTTATTTCTTAATTTTAGTTTTATTTAATATTACCTCACTTGAAATTGTTAAATTTTACATTACTTCTGGTGTGTTGCCAATTATAAGACAAAAAAATTCTAAATTCATCTAGAAATACATACAGGGTGTCAGAACTCGCGACTCAAAGAAAAATTTTAAGTAAGATAAGATACTAGGAACATGGAAAAAATGTTTCAAAAATTCTATTTGTCAAAAAATTTTGACATTTACATTTTGACATTTGTCATTTTTTATGTCTATTTAATGATCCTGATGATCTTGTATATGTTTTTTTCATAATTATTTAATAAAGGTAGAAAATTTATGCTAATAAAAGCTACAAGTACATAGTGGCTATAAATGATTTTCATCTAGCCAGCTGTAAATTTTCTATGTAAAATAAAAAATGCCGCTTTACGAAAATAGGGGAACCTACTTGTTGTAACTCAAAATTAAAAAATCGCCGTTTACTAAGCGTCCACTTCGAAAATTGACTTCAATTATAAACTTGTTTTCTTCCAAAGTATACATTATTATCAATTATTATTGGAAATTAGTTGAAACAATAAAAATCTAATTAACAACAATTTATTATTAATTAATAAGTGACACTAATAACAGAACTAGAGCTTTCAAAAAAGTAGAGCGGCACAAATAAAGTTACATGCAAAAAAATTCCAAAGCTGGCTAGATGAAAATCATTTATAACCACTCTGTAGCATTAAACAGAGTTACAATTTAAGATACAGCTGTTTCCTCTTCTAATAGCTTGTAGCAAAAAAACTTGGAAAATTTTTCCAACAGAAATAAATAGAATCAAAGTGCAAAATTTAAACTCTCATAGCTTTGAAATTTTTATAGATAGAATTTTTTAAACATTTTTTCTATGTTCCTGGTATTTTACTTTGCATGGCATTTTTCTCTGAGACACGAGTTCTAGCGCACTCGGTATGTTGTCAACTTTGAATGTACTTTTTGATCACTCAGTATAAACAAGGTTGACAATAGAATAAAAATTGGTCAAGATTCAAGACGGTTGAGTGGTTATTTTATGAAATTTTAAATAAAAAAATTAATTATTCATAGATCAACTGTTTCAGAATTTTTTTGACAAGATTTCTAATAAATGATTATTATCACAAAAAAGTATTTCATTTGAAATAATTTCTGTAATGTGTCGATTCCTAATCTTTTAAAGGTGGGGAAAATTGTCATTAATAATAACTCAAAAATCTTGCGAAAAGTAATATGCAAGATTACTAACATTAAGATTACCTTATCTGATGTTTTTTTTTTGGTTCAGGCCGTGTACAGTGCCGGACAATAAAGTTGGTCCACCATTGTTCTGTCACTTCAAAAAAATAATACAGTCACTATACTATCAGGCATCAAACTGTATCAATATGCTTTTACTTACATCCTTTCTGACTTTTAATTTCTTTTATTTCATGACAAAACTTAAAAAGTGACTTTAGTTCACATATAACCTGCTTTAAAGGCGAATGTTATTTGGACATTTGTGATGGACAAAATTTATTGTCCGGCACTGTACACTGCTTTATTAAAGATTTTACTCTCACTTTCATAAATTACAATAAACAACGATCACAACGCTGCTTTTATTACAAAATTGGATTAAAAAAAATGTAATTGCCAGTAAAATAGCATACAAACTTGGGTGGTAATGATAATGTCATTACCACTCTGACTCTATCAAACTTTGAACTACGCCTTCGGTTCAAAATCCAGAGGCCTCGCGAAATGATATATTACCAGCTTAGTTGCAATATACTATTAATATAAAATTTCCAACATTACATAAAACGATTTAATAATAATATTGTTTAAAATGGCAATGTAGCCAATATAGGATAAAATTATTAGTAAAAAAAAAAACTAACAAAAAAATATAACTCGAAAGTATGGTAACTACTTTTTAATTTTTATTATTTCTGTATGGATTATATTTAAGTGTTAAACAGTCAGTAGCGTAACGAAAATAAGTGAAAATTAGTAATTACTAGTTGTTAATTATAATTATAAATATTATAATTATAGTAAAGTTGACCTAAAATTCAAAATACAGTGGCAGACAATATAATCGCGTACATTGTAAAAATCAAGTAACACATTTTTTCTCACTTTTTTAATTTGTAAATTTGTCTTTTTTAATTTTAAAGTAGGTATTTTTAGAAAAGAGGTTATACCCCTTTCTTGTTTTCATCTCTTCTTCACTCTTAAAATTGTGCTTTTATTTAAATTCTATTATTCTGCAACTGCTTTTATCCTATAGCCGAGGCTAAAGAAGATTTTTTTTTGTTTTAAGTAAATTTAGGTACTTTTACTATTTGACATTGACAAAGTTTATGTCATGCAAATGCCCATTTAATTTAGCAAAGAAATAGTGAACGCAATTTTATTGTGTAACTGTTAAAAAAGGCGGCAAATTCAAATGTTCAGCTTCGTAGAAGTTCGTGTTTTTGCCTTCGCTCCTTTTCCCCGAAGTTAACACCTAGTTTATTAAGTTTATTAGCAATTGCACGGCTGAGATCCTCCAAGTCTGCACTTTGGTGCACATAGCACAATCCGCGTTACCTCCTTAATCAATATCCACCCAGTGTTCCCGGAATTTCAAGTGTATGACATTCGTGCAAGCACACTATCATTAATCCATACATTATTAACCCCGCCTGAATCGTTAACAAGTCAAGACTTTAACCGGGCCATCACCTGCGACTATCAGCGTAAAATCTCGCCCTCCACGTCCTTTATTCCCCCCAAAGTCCTTCTCTTCCTTAATATCAAGAACAAAAGCTCGAGGACAATGGCCAATCGACTTATACGTGACATAATGGCCGCTCCAGCGGCACATATTGTATCAACTATGATATTGTTTAATGACAATGAGACCGAAGAGGACGGGAACTCATTGTCGAGCGCTTATCGTATTGTCCACAAGAGGACGCTTTGTTCGATATTAGTTCGCGATTGATTACTAGAGAATTCATTTCATAATTAATCTAGAGTCTTCCTGGAACCTGGAACGGGATATGGAGATATGGTTTATTAAAGGAAGCGCTGACCGAAAACGAGCGAATGTCGATTTCGATGAGATGTCGACAAGCGAGATGCAATTTTAAAGCTTCAAATATCAAAATTGATGTTCAAAGGCCAGAGTTGCAATTTTAATGTCGTTGGGTGTATGTACATGAAAATTTTCCGTTGAGGTGGTGTTAATTTCGCGGTCAGGCACAAAGCATCCGGAAACCCGGAGGACGACATACGACAAGCCTCCGGATTAGTTTGTCGGTTCATTGCGCCTCCGGGCTTATGCGGCTTACACGGTGTTAGTGCTGGGAGGATGAAGATGGTCCATTCACATCCAGCGTTTGTTCTTCATTCATGCCGCTTCCAAAACATCACCGTTATTGTTTTTCTAAATCGACACTCGTCTCGCTTCGACGTACTTAATAAATTAGATCTAATTATAAGCGACTTTTGCTACGACGTAATGATAAAAGTCATGTTAATTTGCATGGACGGCATGCAAATAGGCGATCGCACAAGTGGTCATGAGACACAGTATGGGACAGAACTAAATCACAACCATTTGCAGACCAGATTGCCGGTTAGTTAAAGTATATAAGGATCGCAAGCGAGCTGCATCTCTAACTAACCTGGCCATTATGCCCAGCGGCGGCTCGTCAAACAACGAGACGAAATTCCGTCTTTTCATTAAGAAAAATTGAAAAATAATGAATAAAAAACGGTCAAGTTAAAAGAAAAACAAAAAATTTAACGTGTCATTAACTATTAATACTTCTACTAGTAAATAAAAAAAGAAATAGAAAAAATAATTTTGCTATTAAAACTTTTCTAAGCAAAAGTCTATTTAAAAAAAAAACATCAAACAGTAAAAATTAATTAAAATATGTCCTAGTTTAGGAAAGTGTACAAAAGTTACTGAATCGGGTTTAGAAAAAATCGTTTTTTATTTGTTCAAAAAAAAAGGGATATTAAAACTTTTCTATCAATGTTTGCTCTAAAAATCCTTAAAAAAGGGTTTTCAAAAAAAAAAACAATGCAAATGACGCAAAAAATTGCTCGTAAAACTTCTTCAAAGACCTATTTAAAAATTTACCAAACAGTAAAAATTTCTTAATCAAAATAAAACCTAGTTTAATTTTTTTTAAAGTTGATAAAAGATATTGAATCGGGTTTGAAAAAAATCGTTTTTCTAATTGTTCAAAAAAAAGAGGAATTAAAAGTGTTCTATCAATATTTGCTCTAAAAAAGGTTAAAAAATAGAGTTTTCAAAAAAAAACCATGCAAATGATACAAAAAATAATCTTGTTCTTATCACTTCTTCACTCAAAGATCTATTAAAAAAATATACCAAACAGTAAAAATTTCTTAATCAAAATAAGACCTAGTTTAATTTATGGAAAAGTGAATAATAAGTTATTAAATCGGGTTTGGATAAAATCGTTTTATTTTTGAATTGATAAAAAAAGTAAAAGTAAAAATGTTCTATGAATGTTGGCTCTGAAAAACGTTAAAAATAACGTTTTCAATAAAAACGATGCAAACGGTTAAAATGCTCTACAACGAGTAGGTTTAAAGATATTGAGTTAAGTATTTTATCGAGGCTTCTCAAGTGATCTGAAATCACTTATGATGGCGAAATTGCGAAATATTATCAATTTAAAGTCGTTCGGAAAATTTGCTTGTCCAAATCATTTTCACAATTACAATTATTGTTCATTTTAAGACTTTGAAAAATTAAAAACGCTTCTTTAGCCAAAAATAAAGCTTTTTGTTTATTTTAAAAGTTTGAAAAGTTAAAAACACCTCTTTAGCCGAAACTAAAGCTCTGTCCGACTCTTGGTTTTTACAATTTGATAAGTAGATTCTAACGTTTTAAAAGTTTTATAGTTTTAGAAAAAAACGCATTTAAATGTTAAAAAATTGATTTTTTCATACGGCAACCACAACGAAACCATCAGGATTATTGGTAAAACAATATATCAGCGTAATCAGAGTAAAAAATCTATAACATGACACAGGTTTTAACCCAATATCTCAAACTACTTTTTTAGACTTTAAACGGTATTTGTATGGCGAAACTAGTCTTAGTAGAGTTATTGCAAAACGCCAAAGACTATTGTAGATAACGTAAAAAATCTATGAAATAATATACCTAGATTTAAAACAAAGTTAATTTTTTCTCAAAACCCACACAACGACCTCGCAACTCAGAGTTGTAGAACATTTATCTACATCTTCTAAGTTTTCTACAATTTTATTGAAATTCTATGTAAAAATAATACGAGTAATATTTTGGGCCAGACGTTCGTAAAACATTCCAGCAAATCGATTAACTTTCAGAAACCTAAATAATTTTGAGTAATTTAGAAGTTACCAGATTTAAAAATTACCAATTTTTTTCTATTACTAGTTATTTTCTGGGTAAACAGACTTTGCAAGGCGACGATCTTTTTTGATGACGTAAACCAAAAGTACTTTTCAGTGGTACTAAACATAAAACATAAAAGGTTAGCGATAGTTCCGGAGTTGGTGGCAAATATCTGTTCCAGATATGCATCTAAAATAGATCAGAATTTTCGAAAAAATCTGAAAAACCGACGACTTAAAATGTGAAAATGTAAAAATTAGATCAAATAACATTTTTAGGGATTTGGGGACTCAAAAAAGTGTACAAAACGCTATTGAGTCGTGTTTGAGAAAATCAAATTCCTGATAAACACCAAAAATTTTAGCAAAAAGTTTAAGGTTTTTAAATTTTTTAAAAAGTTTAAGTTTTTTACCTGGAGAAACGTGTAAAACTTTTGAAAATCTCATAGTCTTTATTTTCAGTTTATTGTTGAGTTTAGTTTCTGAAAAAGCTCTCCTTGCTTGGACGAGCTTCGGCGCGCCACTGTTTCCCGAGCCGGCCTGCCTTCTTAAATAATGCCATACATCGAAGGAAATGCGCAATTTTTTCGACCAACTAATGGCATAATTCCACGTTAGTGCGTTTGGGCAAAAGATCGGAAAAATACACGTTGAGCTTTTTTCTCGAACCCAACCATTGACAGCTTAATTACAGGAATCGTAAGTTCAAGCTCATGACACGTGACGCGTCCAAATGACAAAGAAAAAAAAACCCGTTCGCGCCCACTGTCCCCTCGATTTTTTTCCGGTATGATATGTGGGTAAATTACAATATTTCGGTGATTACGCCGGATTGTAAATCTTGAATTTTGATGTGCAGCCACCCACGGCGGGAACCTGTTCCTTTAAATGTTATTGTTCGTGGTACAACAGGAAGCTATTACCGAATGAATAATTGAGATTGTTGCCTGCAACACGTTCCTAGAATCTTGCTATAATTGCTCAAAAATTACCCGTAATTAAAACAATTACGTCTAACGGATATTATCGGTCAATAATTAAAACGGGGGTAATTAGACGAGATCGATCACGGCCGTACCCAAGGGGAGGGATTAGGGGGTTCAAACCCCCTTCGAAATGCTGAGCACTTTGTTATATAGTGTTATAAGTGTTAAAAATTTAGTTTTTTTGTTATTTTAATGAGTTAATTTGAAACTTTTGTGAATTAATTTGTCATGTGTTAATTATACAGTGTTTCATTTTTATTGTTAGGTACAAATTTAAATAGTTAATAGAATATTTATTTTTAAGATAAAAGTGTTTTGAAAAATGCTATGAAAAGGAGCTACACCCCCTAAAAAGGGTACGTTTTTTAAAGGGTTTTTCCTAATATTTCAGAATAGATAAAATTACAAAATTTGGTATCTTTATATGTAAACCTAAACAAATGCCAAATAACAAAATTTTTAATCAGGGGCGTCCTAAACGGTAAAACAAATTTAATTTTTCATTTTTATGCTGTTTATGGTCTGTAACATAAATTTTTAAACCGATTTTTACTAAAAATCCGTAAATTGTATCGGAAAAACACAAAAGACCTTTTTTTATGAAAAACCATGAAATTTTGTTGCTGAAAGTGGCAAGAAACCACAGGCAAAGTAGTTAGTTCTTACCCTAATCCCATCTAGTTTAGGAAGCACCTAATTAAAAATATCAACATTTTATTTTTGTACTTGTTTAGGTGTATAAAAGTTATCATCTGTAGCAAATTTTGAAATTTTTTACTAAAATGATTTCGGAAATATTGAAAAAAAACCTTTTAGAAGACGCACCCCTTGCGTAGCATTTTTCGATATATGTTCATAGAAAATTTTGTTTTAAAAATGAATATTCATCTCCTGTTTAAATTTGTAACAATAAAAAGTATTAAAAATTTATTTTATTTTTTGTTACTTTTGTGACTTAATTTGTATTTTTTATGTTTAATTAGGATCTCTTATTTCAATTTAAAATAAAAACGTGTACTTAGAGATTTTTGCTTTTTAATCCGTCTTCTTTCATTTCATTTTCATGGACCAACAAGAAACCTCCCCCGAAATAAAATTCTTGTTACGGCCCTGAGATCGATAATGAGGGGGTAATTGTGTAACTGGACCAAGTCGTCCAGAAAAGTCCAAAAAATTCGCTTGAATCACTACCAACCTGCAAAACCTAAACTGCACTAGTGCATTAAAGCACTCATTTGGATGGCGTTGTCATGGCAACAAATCGTAAAAGAAACTTTGTTACCGATCGGTGCAAGAAGTTTGCTAATTCGTCCAAACCGCGAAACTATTTTAATAGCGCATAAAAACGCATTTCCATGTTCGTCTATTCCCTCACAGTGCACGGATTCGTAAACTTATATTATAACATTACGCTAATAAAGTACATGATCCCGTGAGAAACTGCAACGTGACTGAAACAATAACACGTATTTTAATAAGTATCGTCTTCCTTTTCTTTCACATTGCCCGAATGCACTTCCGTCTTTTTTCAGGGGACTATCCTGACCAGCCTACCATAACTTACCGTAATTGTTGACCACAATATGCCACAACAAATTGTATCTGAATAAATTAGAGTCGAGGAATCTCAAAATCGAATTGGGACGTTGGGTTTTTCGTAATTTTTCCGTGATTTATGGTCGGGGTAAACAGGCGTTGTTTGTGTTGTTCATTGACGGAGAAATTAGAAGTACTTAGGCAATTGACAGGAAATGTATTTTTAATAACGACGAAGTAAATTAAAATTCTCGCCTCGTCCAGCACTGAAAAACACATGTAACATACGCAATTATTTCCTAATTTATTATTCACAACGCAATCGGACAAATCGGTGATATGTCCCCGTCCAATCTTTTTTCGAGCTTGTGTGCATATGGTCCACTTCGTACATTGCGGGAATATTAAAAGTATTTATTTTTATTACACGCGGCTCGGCCCCGGCATATAAATGCCTCAAATACGGTTTTTTCCCATCAACTGCTCAAAACTTAGTCAAAATCGTGTTCCCGTTCGACGTGTTAATTACAATAATCAGTTTAATTAGTGTACGAGTGTCATACATCAATTAACAGCTGTGGCTTTCGTCATTACTTTAAGTTTCTTTTAATTTTGTGTAAACATCGAAGGTATTTGGAACAGTCAAGAATTCATAAATTGTTTGCATTTCATTATTACTTTAATTATCGCATAAATTAAAATTCAGTTTACCCACATACGTCAATATGTGTCTAACAAATTATACTTTATTTCTGTTTTCCCAAACGACGCACTTTCATCGTTTTGAAACGAAATTTTAATTAAAGAAACCTCGGTCATTCGTATGCAGAAAAACACCTCCGCCATGGTCATTTATCAAAGTTAATTCTTTTCAAATTAAGAAATTAAACTCGGACAAGTCCACCTTAAACATCACAAGTGAATTATGGCAGTCCATTGTTTAACTCGGTGATTAAACTTCTTTAGGTATTTGGTAAAACCTGAATCCGTTATTTAGGTGTGGCGAGCGCGGTTTTAATCGCAGACCGATTTTAATTACGACAATTAACAGGACGTGCCCCACTTTATCACTAACGTTCTTTCATCTAGGAAGGCAAAGGTGCAAACACCGGAGGGGTAATGAACTAATCAGGTTCCTTCCTAATGACCATAATAAAACATTATTAATTTTAATTACTGGCATTTTTATTCCGATGTTTCCCTTACTAACATTTTTTTACAAAATAAAATTTTAATAATACTTTAAAAAAATAAAAAAAAATTGAAG
>NW_025401069.1:10910481-10928176 GCF_015345945.1 Tribolium madens
AAATAAGAAAAAAAAAAACGAACAATTTTCAAACTGTCAAAGAGCTCAAAATGTAAAAAAAATAATTTAATTAATTTATTAAAGAAAAGTAGCAAAACATTAAAAAAAAAGTTTCTAAGTAGTTATTTATTATACAAGACGATAAAGAAATTGTTTATCTACGAGTGAAAAGGTTAAGTTTACGAGTGACGAAGTCAGAATTTCTTAAATATAAACAGTAAAAATTACTTTATTTCACTAGACGATAACTTTACTTATCTATTGAAATTAGTTGATAAAAGTACTCTTTAACATTGAGTACAAAATAAAAAATGTAATTTTATTAAAAATAACAGAAACAATATTTTTATAAGTAGATAATAAAAATCTTGTAAACTGTCCACCTAAAAAACAGCGTAGGACGTTAAAAAATTTTTAGAAACTAGAAAATTTTATAATGAGAGAAAATTATATCGTTTTCCTTATATCGACTAAAAAAACAATAAAAAAAGTCTTTTCTTATGACCCTAACGTGGAGTAAGTTTTTTCACCCTAATTTCAGAATGGAAAGTGACAAATTACTGCTCAGAAAAATAATTACCTCTAAGGAAAGTAATAAATTTTACCTTTCTTATTATTAGATTATACGTAACACGGGAAAAAAGTGTTTTTTTCCTTGGTTACCTCCACCTATGAGAAAAAAAAATACATTTTCTGCTCTTGTAAAACAAATAACTATACCTACACATCAGAGTTGCATTGCAAAATAATATTAGTATATACACGTTGAACATAAAGTATGTAACCAAGCGGATTTTTTTAATCATCTGCCTTCAGAATGATAATTAATATAAATTAAAGTAATATAAAAAATGTGATCGTATTTTAAGAACGAAATTTTGTTTTGTTTTCGAGTTATGTGATTTTTTTTTTGGTCAAAATTGCAATTAATGAAAAACTTTTTTTTTTTAATTAAATACAAAATAGAAGTTGTAATTTTTAGATCATAGCCTTCATAAGAAAAATGGTTTTATAGGGTTGCCATTTGCTCAAAAGAATGAAAATTTTTGTAAAACTTAGAAACAAACAAAATTCATTTCAATTGATGAAACATCACAGTTTTATAGTACTTTATCATTCATCATTTAGTTTTTTTAAAAAATAAATAATTTAAGCAAAAAACGTTTAGTTCCATATTTTTTATTCCCCTGGTGTAATAGAAAAGAAATTTTGCAATAAAAGCTTGAAAAAATGTCAAAAACTTGTTACACTTTCTTTAATTCGCAAAAATATAGTAAAAATATCAATCTGTGAAAGACAGTAAGAGTTTAAGAAATATTTTAGGATGGAAACACAATTTAATTTAAGCAACAAAATTGTATAAAAAATATTAAATAAATTAAAATGTAAACCAAGAAGAAAGTAATTAAACTACTAAAAAATCTTTAGTTACAACAAAAACTTAAAAATAAATATTTCTTATAGTTTCATTAGTTTTTAAAAGTAAAACTGTAGAAAAGTAAGTACCTACTAATTAGTTAATTGTCTTAAAAAATTGTCTTAAAGAAGTAGCCAAAACTGAAAAAAACATCTACAAACTTTAAAAAATATGTAATTAAAAACAGCAAAATACGAACTCGAAATAAAAACTAAATCATAATTTAATTTAAAAAAATAATATGTTTCAACATATTGATTTGGCAAGGGCAGAAACTGGGTTGTAAAATGTTTTCAGAGAGTTTGTTGAGTTATAAAATATAAAATTGCAGATTTAAAGTTTCCCACAATAAAATGTTAAAGTTTAAGACATAACATACTTATTAAATTGTTACAAGACTTGAGATGCAACAAAAATAATGATGTAGAATTTTTGTTTTGGTCACAATTATTTTTATTAAGAAATGAATTTAAGAAAAGAGTTTTTACAATATAGACAAGATAAAAATAAATTTGTGATTGGGTGAATAATATTGGAGAAAATGTATTGTAGGTCGGAATTCCAGTTACCACCCAAGTAAACAAAATTTAGGCTCTTATAATTGTTAAGAATGTGTGATCAGCCCAATTAATTCAGAAAATCAAGGCCAAGTCCGTTGATCAGAAATTGGGTCGCGGTAATTCCCCGAAGGCCGTATAAATCTGCAAATGAGACGTCAAACACGTGGTGTTAATTGGGGTTAAGAAGGGCCTTAGTTCGCGCCTTCGGTGTCGTTTCCTGATTTCGTTCTGATTAAAATTTCCGTCGAGGCCAATCAAAATCAAAACTAACATTTACCAATTAATGAGCAAGAGCGTCGTGATTATTTGTCACTTAAGATGATAACGCAGTGGACCGCTGATTTGTTGACGGTCACGAGTCGTGGCTGTCTTAAAAAATTGCTTGGTCGACTGTATACCCTTATCAAAACCAATTATACAATGTATTCGGTTAAGTGACACTGTATTATTATTATTAAAATTACAGCAGCCCAATGACGGATTACATTTGAATTCTTAATTGATAAATTGGGTGACATTATAACACGGACGTTTCTTGATCTTATTCCAGCTACTGGAATACATGTGGACCCGCTTAAAGGCCTAATTAATTATTGATAAGGTGTCGATGGTTCAAAACAGTTTCCTCAATGTGTTTACGGAGTGATCAATTAATAACACTAATTTGTTATTCAATCCTAATTAAACAGCTCATGTGATTTATTAGAAATCTTTGTTCGGTATTAGGTTAATGCAATTAGCGAGTTTTCGCTATTTTAAAATCTCTATAAAGATGATGTCATCCATCAGATTACAAACAGTATAATTTAATTAAAAATCACAACGGTGCAAGGAGTGGCAAATGGTACGCTCGTGAATTACAAGTTGCCCAACAGAAAAGTCATTGTACCAAAATTTGTATGAGAAATTTTAATTAATTCCGAGAGGAAGATGACTTCAAGAGAAAGGCCTTACATCCGTCAACGCAAAAACGTTAAAATTTTAGAACAAAAACCATTTTTTTTACAATGGAAAAAATGGAAAATATATTTTGACTTTTTCTACACCCACAAATTAAACTAAATATGTGTTCTTTAAAAAATAAATAATAAAACCTACTACTCCCACAAACAATTTTAATGCTTACTGTAATTTATTACCTTCTTACTTAATATTTTTTATGATAATTTAAATTTTGAATCGTGAATACATGACAAAATATTACCTCTGTGTGGCCCTTCTTTCAATATATAATACTTTTCGATTTGTTGTTTTTTTGGACAAATGTAAAAAACGTAATAAAATTAAGCGGTTTTTACTTTTTTTAAGGCGTAAAGGTTATTTTTTTACATTTTTTTATATCTTAACAATTTTTAAAAATTTGTTGCATAACTACTTAATAGTGAAGTATAAAAATAATTGCACATTTTTTTGGAATTTAATCGAAATTGCTTGATATTATTTATAAGTATTTGGAATTATTGAAATTATCTTAGAATTATTTAGAAATTACTTTTTAGAATTACTGGAGATAATGTTTTTGAAAATTACGTTGAACTTATAATGAACTATAAAAGAATTAATTTAGAATTATAAGAACTATTTTTGAATTACGAAAATTAAGTTAGAATTAGGTTGAAATTACAGGAATTAATTCTTAAGACAATGGAATTACGATGAATTATTGGAATTGCTAAGATTTCGATATATTTTTTTTAAATTACTGGAATTTCGGTGGGATTTTTTTAGAATTACTGGAACTACATTTATTTACAAGAAAAACATTTTTTACAACTAAAAAAATATACAATTTGTGAATTCACGTTGCAAATATATGGCAACCCATATACCTCATATAATATATAGCGTGTTTCAGAAATAATGAAAAATATTTCAATCTTAGCTAGGTCAAAATGTAAAGAACGGAAAAAAGGTTTTCCAATACTTTAGGGTTCTATTGGTAGCACTAAAACTGTTTTTTTTTTAAATTTTTAATTAGGTCTCAAACACTTGTATTTAAATACAGGGTGCAACAGTACTCACGCTTCAGAGAAAAATGCCACGTAAAGTAAGATAGGTACCAGAAACATTGAAAAAATGTTAAAAAAATCTATCTATAAAAATTTCGATGTTAAGAAATAAATTTTTCACTTTGTCTCTATTTATTTCTGTTGGAAAACTAAAGTTTTTTTGCTACAGGTTATTAGAAGAGAAAACAAAGAAGCAGTATATTAAATTGTTACTCTTTTTAATGTTGTTTGTGTAAAATTTTTGTACCTTTACTAAATAATTAGAAAAAATATAAACAACATCATCAGTATCATTAAATAGACACAAAATATGTCAAATGTCAAAAAATAAATGTCAAATGACAGATAAAACTTTTTAAACATTTTTTCCATGTTTCGGGTATCTTATCTTACTTGAAGTTTTTCCTGAGACGCGAGGTCTGACACACGATGTATAAATGACAATATGTAAAAAAAATATAACAAAACATAAATTAAATATTTTTAATAATACATGCAATTGTATAAAAAGTTGTATAAAATACAGCTGGTCTAAAAAATATTAGATGTCAAATTGACAACTGACAATAAATAACACATGAATGAAAACCACTAAAACCCCGATTACAATGCAAAAAAGATTTTTGTATTGACTGCACAAAACCTTGTAAAACAAGTTGTTCATTTTGTTTTCTTTGGACCTTCACCACTTTGTCAATTTTTCAAAAACCTGCAACAATGCAGTGTTTGTTGGATTTTTGTTGTGCAAACTGTTAAACTCGTTGCACAAGTTCCCGTTTCGTCTCCATCACTCCACGTTAATTTGAATGTCTTAATTAAGGTCTGACAGCTCGCCTCATACCCAATAATTACCAATCTATCACGTATTTCCTCATATCCACTTTTAAATATCAGATTTATGTTAATAATACCTTCAGAAAAAGTCATTTCTTCGCGCTAAGCGACCTCATCAATCGCGTGTGGCCTGTATAAAAATGTGTATTTATTGAGAGCATCCACAATGTGAAAGCTGAAATCGTATCTGATATCTAATGGGCCATTGTTAGACATTTAACTTTGATTATCCATGTGGGCGAGTTCATTTAAAAAAATTCATTTCCTGTACGCCACAATACAGACATAATTACCCGGAGAGAGATAATTGTAATAATGACAACTATTAACTGTAACACTGGTTTACAATCGAAAACACAGGACCACCCAACATTGCGTCACAATTTTTTAAAAAAGTGCCCGATTTTGCAAAGTCGGAGCTGTGTGTAGTTCGGGTCACAATTAGAACGAGGCGGTATGAGTGTCTCCATCTGGTGACGTATGGTCAAAGTGATTTCTAGCGTATCTAAGTAAGTTCGAGGGGTCGT
Organism: Tribolium madens; assembly: GCF_015345945.1. NCBI lineage: Eukaryota > Metazoa > Arthropoda > Insecta > Coleoptera > Tenebrionidae > Tribolium > Tribolium madens. Next base: position 10,915,829 of record NW_025401069.1, read on the forward strand.
CGTCCGAATTGTCAGTCATTCTGTGTGACTATTCCATGAGAACTTGCGTACTTTTACACAACCGTTTTGCTACGTGAGGTTCAATTTTATAATCACGTTTCGAGTTTTTTATCAAATTATTTTATTAATGCATACGTCGAGCCGTGCATTTATCTACCTCTCACCGCAAAACCGCAACCATCCGGGTAATGTGCCCGGCTGGGAATTAATTTTTAATTAAAATTGCAAAGATGAGAGAGGCAACAGCCGAGTCGTGTCCGATTCTAATTAACAAAGAAAGTTCACTCAAACCAAAAAAACAGTTTTTTTGTATTTGGATAATTTATGGACTGTCCCTTGGGCTAATTGTGCAGCTTATTCAATTAAAGCCTGTGAAAAAATGAAGAATGTTGGGCTGAAAGTGAGGCAAGGCGCCCCAAGTGTGATGTTGAATCCTCTTCAGAGTTGTCTATCAATCATTATACCGGGGCTTGGGCCGTTCTGACCCCCGCTTGTTTGCATAACTAAATCATAATTGTAGCCAAGCAAATGGACATATTGACTAATGATCGCTCGATCTCGACGCGACTAAAAAAACAAGGCGTTGTTAAAGGATTTAATGTTTAACTTGGATCTGCCATCCGGTTAAATGTTTCATTATTTATGGAACGGAGCTAAACCATCCGTATGACGGACTATTTAAATTGGGGCGGATTGAGTGGCAGTTTTGACGAACAAATTAGTCGAAGGATGGGCCAAGTGATTATGAGCCGTAAACGAGTGGACTGGATCAAAATTTTTGACAAATTGCTGACGCAAAGGCAGCTCAGGACGAAAAATCCTCTGAAGTAAAGGTCAAGTTTACCTATTTATAAAAGAACACCTCTCATATTTGAGTGCTTTCTGATCTGTTATTAACTTTGAATAAAATTATACAAAAATTTGTTTTTGGGTAAATTATAAAATTATTAAGGAGACACATAGAGTGAAGAAAATATTTATGATTGAACTAAAAAAATAACCGTCATTTTTGGTGCTACCAACACCAACATAAATTACACAAATATAAAAAAATGGGGCCATTGTGGGCAATTTAAAATTTTATTTAATTTTTTTTATCTAAAACGCCTCGATTGTGAACCAGGTGCGAGTAAGTGTATGTGCTATAATGACAAAAAGATAAAAAATAAAACATTTTATAATAAAATAACAATACAAAATTCATCTAAGTGGCTGGTAAGCATTTTTCGATCAAATATTTTACAATGTAATTTGTTGTTAATACTTTTTCAGGTAAGTATTTAAAATATTACGATAAAAATAAACAGAAAAAGATAAATTACACAAGACACAATAAAGAATTCTTTAAAAATCATTTAAACACAATTGTATAATGACTCCGTCTTAATCTAAAATTTTACTCTTCTGATGTTTTGTAGTAGTAATTTGTTTTTTAGTATGTTTATTACTTTTTGCTGTAAAAGAATTACTAAAATTTGCTAAAAAACCTAAAAATATTTACAAAAAACGTGAAGAACTCCCAAATTTTGGAACAACTGTTCTATCTAAAACCTTCCTTCCTTTATTTACAACAAAAAGCAGTAATAATTTACAGTTCAATTATGTAGAAAGCTACAGGATTTGAAAATAGGTAAAAAAATGTTGTAAACATACAGAAAACTTTATTATATGCTGTTGTTTAGACAAAAATTTTTGCTCAAAAGGAAAATTTAATTTCCAAAAAAGCTTCTCGTCAGTAAAACTTTTGAATTAAAAAAATAGAAATTTTTACTGCTAGTATTCGTAAAAAGTAAAAATAAAAAATTCTTTTCAGTTGAAGAAAGTTTCTGAAAAAATAATTACCACAGATGACATTGACATGTTATTTTGTAAAGATGTATAAGTTATTTAATTTTAATTTAAAGAAAATGAATGGAGTAATAATCATTGATTCACATCTATAATATTTAATACCGCTATTTGAATTTTAAAATAAACTTTAACTTACAGGAGTCTTGCGTACTTACCGGCTTTTGATACCGTAATAGCTCATTTCTCGAATTCATAAATGGCGGGAAGCTTAATTTAGTGAACGACATACTTCGTAAAAATAATTCAAAATAGCCCGTAAAGAAGTACTTTTTCGCACTCATACTTATGTCAATGATCGAAATCATTCGGAAAATTCACAAAACAGCAAAACAAATTGTTTTTCTCATTTTGACGAAGATTAGACAATATTCAGAACAATTGTTGATTTAATTCTTTTGTAAAACTTTGATCAATCGGTCCGAGAAAAAGGTTTGATGGGTCGATGTAAAAATTTACAGGAATATGAGGGGTACATTAAGCTGTAGAAACACCTAAAAACATTAGTCTCCCCATCAATATTAGTGAATACGCAATAGATTTACTAAAACAACGCAAAAAGTTACTTTTCTCTCTTTTCTTTAAATCAATGTTGAGGGTAAAAAAATTTTTTCAAAAAGTTATATAAGGATCTTGTAAGAGATTTATTCCAGTTTTTGACACTACCCTTATATTCTCTGTTTGGTCATTGGTTGCTGAGATATTGATGATCAAAGAGAAAAGGATGTTTTTTCATCTAAAGTCAGATATCTCAGCGACAAATTGACGTAAAGAGAATATGAAAAAAGCATATTAAAGCTGAATGAACAGGCTATCCGGCCTATGCTTGACTTAACTAAAAAAAATTCCCACGTCCGTGGACTAAAAGCAAAAACAAAAAATTTAGAATTTCCTTTTTCTTGCGCTATTACTTAGTTTTACGTGATAACAGTACAAGAAAAAAAAATTTGCCAAAAAAATCTCAAAACTAGAAACTTAAAGCTTCAAAATAGTTTTTCTTTAATCTAGATACGACCAAAAAATTTTGGAAAATTTTTTGTTTCTTTAATTTTTTGGAGTGATGTAGCAGATTACATACCGAGGTGAAGTGAACCTGAATTGTCGTATTTCATATCAATTGTTAAAATGTCATATTTTCCAACTTTTCACACGCAAAATGATTTGACTATTAGTTATTACTTTATGATTGTGAATAATAGTTATTTGTTTTACAAGGGAGGAAAGTGTATCTTTTCCTCCTACAGATTTGTCGAGGGCAGTAACTACCGAGGGAGGAAAAGACACCATTAAATCTAGAAATATTTTTTCTTTTTCGATAGGGGAGGTAAAATTTAAACTTGACAAATGATAAAATTTGTACCTACCTCTTTGTAACCTCTATTCTTTCTGAAATTAGGGTGTAAAAACTTACTTTCTGCTAAAGTTTTAGAAAAAAAATGTACACCTTGGCACCTACGAGTATTTCTTTGTTATACAAATAACTATATTTTCCAATTTTCAATCGTCGCAATGAACAATAAAACTCAAAAGTCGAAATATTATAAATCCGTTCCGGCGAAAACACATGTAGAATGTCATCGTGTGGGCAGTTCCTGACATGTGGACTTATTCCATACATACATGCTGTCCTAATTGCAAAATTGTGACCAATAATAATCCAAGTAGTGAGGTTTAGAAAAATGGTAAAAATTGATTAATTTCGTTTGTGGTACCCACATGTTTATGTAAATGTGCGTTTTGTTAGATTTTTGTGCCCCCATGAGCATTCTTGTGTTATTAATGCAAATCTTGGGGGCCCCGATAATTGTCCTAATAAACAATGCGAGTCACGCGACGATAAAGACATAATAAATTATCCCGGCAGGGGTGTCCTCATATCTCACGAATAACTTAACAGGGTCATTTACAAGTTAGATTAGTCGCCATTAAAACTGACTACGCACTGCTTTAACTCGTTAATTGATAGTAATTGCGATAAGTGCAGAATCGCAAGGCCTTGCATATACCAAGTGTTAAAATTAAAAAATGTGGGTCCATTAATATTTGGACAGGTGCGAGGCATATATGCGGCACTTAATATGCAAATGAAGATCATATTTGTTATTATTGATGATAGGATCGGTGGAACATGTACTATAATCCCACTCATTGGCGCTGGAAGTGTTCAAGCTAACGTATTGCCTGCTCGGATGTAACTTATAATGAGTCCCACCGTCTTGTCGGGAATTTACACCTTACAATTGTTGGAGTTGAGCTGGAGCTGATTCCCCGTCGCCGGACGCCCACCTTTGTAATGAAATAATCCGCCACTCCTTGCTACGGATACAGATAGAGTTGTAATGGGGCCGTGGTACATACCGTGACAACGAAAACCGACGAATTCATCACGGGACCCAAAACGAACCGTGTCTCTGCACCTGCTCAAGGAGCAAACCAAAAATTCACATAGAATACGCAAGGTGAGCAAAAATTATGAAATCAAGCAATTTTCAGTTTTTCAAAATGCATATTAATTGCTCGACCTGTGAAATTTGTTTTTTGTTTATCAATTTTGCAAAAAAATTAAATGCCAATCTAGTGGGTATACAGAGTTTTTCGACAAATATTAAATTCTTTTAGATTAGATAGTTGTGATTCTTGGTCCAAAAAATTCTTAGATTTTTATTTATTACCAAAGTTGCTTGGTCTCACATTTTTATTAAAAACTACTCAAATTTTTATTTCTTACGAAAACAGGAAGAATTAGTTTGTCGCCATATCTGTAGATTAACAGTTAATTCAATTCGTGAATTAATAAATAGAGTTCCAGCAAGGTGATAAAGTATATTAATACCTTTTACAGAACTTTTACAAGGTATACTATATTAAAATCGAACTGGAACGGTGTACCTCAGAGCAAAATAGTATTTATTAACTTCAGTTTTTCCAAGTTTTAAATATTATGAATATAAGAGACACCTAATCAAAAATTATAGTTTTAAAAGCGTTCTCTCGAAAATTTTGTGTTTTGGTGGTTAATGCTGTTTTGCTTTGGTGTTAAAACTTGCTTCTAGAATATTGATAAATAATAAGCAAAATGTGCTAAAAACCTTTTTTAAATGTAAAATTTTTTTGAAAAAAGTAAGTTGGCAACAGCACATCAAAAATTTGTTAGTTTCTGTAATAACAAATGGTTCAAATCATTGAATGCAGGCACAAACCAGGAAACCTTAAAAAATTATAAAATCAAATCTAAGCTTTTATTAACGTTTTCTGCACTGTATATGAGATTGCCAGACTTTTGGAATCACAGTGTGTACAGAGTGTTAAAAAAATATTGATATCGAATGTGAAAATTTTAAAAATTTTTACTAGAAGTTTTTCTTTTTTGTTTGAACAGATTCCGAATAAATGTTTCAAAAAACGAATAATCTTTAATATCTCCGAAACCGTTACTTTGCAGACCCATGTTTATTAAGACTTTTTTCTTTGTTTTGGTTCATACTTCTTAAATATTTATTTTACAATTTTTTTAATACCCTGTATATCACTTTTAACCAAGAGGTATAATCACGAATTTCTAGATCTTTTTTAAAGATTTTAATTAAAAATAAATGAATATATTTAAAAAATGTACAGTATTTTTAAAAACGAGTTTAAAATAGATTAAAATAAAAAATATGGCGGCTTGAGACAGTTGAGCAATTATTAAAAGTATTTGATATTAGGTACAATTCTTGTAGAACCTACATTAGCCACTTTTTAACTTCTAATGTAGCTACGACTTTAAAATTTTGTATGCAATCAAAACCGATCGTTTTTTCTAAATTGACTAGATTACTAAATTATTTTTCGAAATGGCTGAACTTTCTAAACTACGAAAAATTGCCAAATTTTTTTTTTAAATAAAAGCCACCCATTTTTATTGCTCATATTTGTCAATTAGTTTTTGGAGTGGTGTTTTGATATTTATATTTAGTTTTAGAAAAAAGTTGACAACAGACAAAATTACACAAAAAATTTTTTTTTTATCAAAAAAGATGAAGTTTCACAATGACATTACCTACCAAAATTTAATGCTTGCAATTGTATTTAGTTGTTGATACTTATTTGTCATAGTTTTTGACAATATCAATTTTTTGTTAAAAATTTTTTGCAAGGGTCTGTTCAAAAAATTATAGCTTTTAAACTCTTTGCAATAAGTTGATAATTGTTTTGCATTTGATAACAACGAAAGATTCGAAGAATCTTCTAAGGTAGTTCAAGTCAACAACTTTCAAATTTAAGGGCTTAGGATAATATGATTTTTAGAAAACGACAATCAAAAAACGATTATAACTCAGTTTCTTTTATATGAAATGTCTTTATTTTCTCAACATTCGAAAAAACATCGATTTTTATGAGGATCTTTATGTTGTTCTATACCTATCACTCACAACTTTTGAAATAATCACAAAATACGGGTTTAACTCGGCATTTTCATCGTTAGTCAAGTAGGCTTTGTAAAATGCTAAAAAAAATAATCACCAATCGCAAAGGGTTCAAGACATGTAATTTGTATTGCCATCTTATGTCAAAAACGATGCCAAAAAACACAACTTACATATGTTTTACTCAGTTTAAAAAAGCGAATTTAAAAGTGCAATAAAAATGAGTGGTTACCACTTAAATTACAAAGTTGGTGCTAATTTCTGGTAATTTCAGAAGTTAAAATGTTTTGAAAGTCGATTTTTCTAATATTTCTAAAATTTCAAAGTCGTAGCTATATTAAAAGTTGAAAAGTTTCTAATGTAGGCCCTACAAACGTTAGCCTGTAGACGAGAAAAGTGTGGGAAAAGTTGCAAAACTTATTATTTTTTTATGAAAAATATTATGTTTTGTTAAATTTTTATTATGCTTAGTTTCTGAAATAATTTGATTTTTTTGATAAAAACGCTTTCCTGAAAATGTAATTAACTAATTACCCAAGAACTAATAAAACTAAAAAAATTTTAGCACATGAAGCAAATAAAGTACAAACTTTCGAGCTAAAACACTTTCCAAAAAGTAAGAAAAATAAAATGTTTTATGAAATAGGCCAAAACATTAAGAAATCTCTGCGTGCTTATCATTTGTATCATTTTGAAAGAAATAAAACATCTTTTTGAAGAATTTGGTTGATCTCTTTTGTGTTTGATCGTGTGGTGGTGCCAAGAGTCGATCAATCCTGCGATTGATAAATTGGATGAGGTCCATATTGGGCGTATGATCCGGTTATCGTCCGCGTCATATTTGTAAGTTAATAAACGTTCCACCTGCAAACCGGAGCAAACATCATGGTATTAATGTTCGGCCCGTGCTGAAGAGATAAGAGAGCAAATCGAGAATCGAAGCGCGCCTCAGATGACTGACAGGTTTGTCTGTATCGATACAGGGGGGCGAATCTAACCAGCCCGGACACCTGGGGCATCCACGATAACATCAATCGGTTATAATTAATTGTGTTTTTATATTTTGTTTAATCATTCTATTAGAAACGATCTCGCAACACGAACAAAACCACTCGTGGAATCCATCCCACGATGGTAGTGTACATTTTTCGAATGCTTGATCGAGAGATTAAAAGCTTTTTGAAAGGTGTTTAGACGATCGGTAAGGAATCGCAGATAAAGCGTTCATTACGTCCACGATTTATACCACAGGTGATTTATTCTAAGGCGGGTGTGTGTGCCGCTTTACAGTTTGCACACAATTACTGGACGCTGAAAGCGCGGCCTTTGTTTGCCTAAGTGGAGCACAGGCTATTATGGAATATTTTTTTTCAGATCGTTGTATTTATTGTCGATAACTCTAAATAATACAACGACGGTAATTGAGGAATTAGCTTTGTGCCAGCATTCGTAATGTAAGATCAAGCGTGCTTGTGATTCCATTTTTATACATCAAAGCTTCCAATTCCTCGAATTGCAAAGGATCATCAATTATTGTTTTAAAAGCGATCAGGTCGATGATAAAAACAGCTCATTTTCAATCCACGGTGAAAAATAAAAACATTGTGTAAGCAGTGTAGCACGAGAAAAATGCTGCTTGATACTAATTCAAATCTAGCTAGAAAATGGCAACACTACATCTGCATTTTTTAAAGACAAATAGGTAAATAAGTCACAAATTATAATAGGAGAAACTAACTACTAAGACAACAAGAGTTTTAAAGTATAAAACTTGTCTTTAAAACTTTTTCAAACACTAATATTTAATAAACAATTTTACAAAATTCAGAAATTGTTGTAAAGAAATTTGTCATAAAAGATGTCAAAATTGACAAAATGCCAAGATAAGTGTATTTTATGTACCTACTTATAAAATATGTTGTGATTGACGAGCGTTATCCCTATTCCTTTTTAATTACTACATGTTTTAAAGTTCAAGCTTTTATGCGCCCACCATCTTTTAACATTTATTTGAATTAGTATTTAAATTTGAATTAGAGAAAAATTGCTGTTTTGATCGGGGTTCGAACTTTGAACCAACGTGCAGGAAAGCGGGACATTATGCCGCTATGCCACCACGTCGCCGACAGCGACTTTGTTCTGATCATTCATACACATTTTTATGACCCTTAAATCTTTCAGACCCTTAAATGTGCATTTGAATCAATTATTAAGTTTTTAATTTTTTGAATTTTTATCAAAATTTTGGTCGATTTTCGGTGTTCGGAGTATACAGGTGCGCCAGAACTCGCGCCCCAGAGATAGATACCAGGAACATGGAAGAAATGTTAAAAAAAATTTATCTATAAAAATTTCGAAGTTATGAGGGTTTAAAGTTTGTACTTTGACTCTATTTATTTCTATTGGAAAAATAATTTTCAAAGTTTTTTTGCTATAGTCTTTTAAAAGAGGAGAAAAGGAAGCTGTATCCTAAATTTTAACTCTGTTTAATGTTATTTGTGGCTTTTATTGGCAAAATTTTTGTCCCTTTACTAAATAATTGTAAAAAAAAACATATACAAGATCATCAGTATGCTTCAATAGATATAAAAAAATGTCAAATGTCAAAATTTTTTGACAGATAGAATTTTTTACACATTTTTTTCATGTTCTTGGTATCTTACCTTACTTCAGAATTTTCTCTGAGGCGCGAGTTCTGGCGCACCCTGTATATCAACTAATAAGTATTATCAACTTTTGTTTACTAGTTAGTACCGTTGAAAAACATTTTTGATTTTCTATCTTACTTTACTTTCCTTTTTCTTAACACACTGTTTCTATGGTGCATCTATAAGCTTGCCTCTTATGTTGCTCTTAAGAAAATTAACTCCGCAATCTTTTTCAACTCTGACAAACTCAGTAAGTCAGCAATTAAGTCTAAACACATACGAATAAATAAGAGAACAAAACATAAGAGCTTAAGCATAAAAAGCATAAAAGCTTTTTTACTACGAAATCATATTTTTTGTGTTAAACGATTGGTTAAAGTCACGGGTTAAAGCTAAAACCTGCTGATGACTAGGTATTCAGAGCGAGCCAAATACTATTATTGCTATTATTGACGATCTTATACCAGGTGAATAAAAAGTATAGAACCAAACGTTCTTTGCTTAAACTATTTATTTTTTGGAAAAACTAATTTCTATAAAGTTCTATAACACTGTGGTGTCTTGTCACGAATAAATTTTTTCGAATTTTTAGTTTGTTTCTGAGTTCTACAAAAAAATATTTTTTTTAAATGGCAACTCTTTTTAAAACCATTTTTCTTATAAAGGTTATGATCTAAGGATTACAACTATCTACTTTATATTTAATTAAAAAAAATATTTAAATAAATTGCAACTTTGACAAATAAAACTCAAAATCAAAACAAAATTTCAATTTCAAAATACGATCACATTTTTTTATTACTTTAATTTATATTAATTATTATTTTCTAGTGGCAAACGATTAAAAAAACGCTTTCTTTCATACTTTATATTCATTCTGTATGTTGTTTTATTGTAAATGTTTGGCTGTAGACACTGAACTAGTTCCCAATTTTGATTTTTTAAAGTACTTTATCAAAAAATCGTAAACTTGAGATTCACTTGGCATTTTTTTATATTTGAGCATTGCTTTAAGAATTAAATAATAAAAATCTGGTGTGAACATCACACGACTTTCCTTATCCTACTTGTTTGGAAAACAACTTAACGACAAATTCATATTGTACCTAATCTCACTTTTTTAAATACTTGCTCTTTGCAACCGAATGGTGCGACCGATTTTTACCGAATGTTTTGTACTGTGTTTCTTTTCTACAAGTAACTTACATAATAAATTATATATATCCTTAAAAATTAAAGAAAACAACTCTAAGAGGCCCAAAACAACCTGAAATAAAAAAAATAAATAAATCCGAACATACCTGAAACGATACGACCCGACACGAAGTGACTCGAAAAACCTCTAAACAATTGAACATTCTGAAAAATATTTTTTATAAAGGTATGTATTAAAAAACTACGCCTTGGCGAATCCGATCGAATTTAACCCGATTCACTTAAAATTATTAACAATTTGCAAAAATGTAAAGGATATAGCACATCTTATTAAAACAAAAAATAATTGATGAAATAATAACCATTCAAATATATATATAAATAAAAAATATATAGGTTTGAGTTGCACTCTTATTTTTTGACCTTTCCATCTCAGAGCAATATTTCTCTCCCGTTCAAAGGCAGTAATTAAGCGTTTTAGGCGCGAAGGAAATGAATCTGACTTGCGAGGTGATCAATTCCGCTAAAACATTAAACATTAATTATGATCTTAAACGGGAGAGTCAATTGGAGCGGGCGAATGGCGTCGTTCACCGACCGGTATATATGTAAATTGTACAACATTGAAAATGTACACTCCATTTAACAATTACAACTCAATTATGTAAAATACGACTATCAGTCTGCTCGGAAATTAACACAGACAAGTTAAAACATCGGTCAGGACGGAAGTGCCACCGCTCGACGATTAAACACTACTAATTTGAATTCGTAGTGATATATATTTGTTAATTATGGACACACGGCTTTCGGAAATTAAATTGCCACGCCGTCTGGATTATCACTGATTTATTGGGTTTGGGGCGGAGGTGGAACACGGCACCAAAAAAGCACAAAATCTGAGCAACTGGCATTTTAGTATCAAGTTGCTGTGGACATTCAAGGTCAAAATTGTCAAATATCCACGCCAACTTGAAGCCCATTTTAAAGAATCACTATTATTTTGATGAATCGTCAGGTTGTTAAATGTGTGTCTAATGGTTGGCTATTTTGGAACAAAGTGTTTGGGCTCGTCCATATGGTCGAATTGGAATCGACCCATGGTGTCGAGTCGGATTGAATAATTCAATGTAAATTATTTTCCCGATACAATAAATCTTTTGTCATTGGAGTCCTCATCGTTCTTATGGAACAATAATTAATTGTTGCGAGTTAATGATGAATGATGACTGTTGGTTTCTAAAACATTAAAAGAATCTCAGAGAGGTCACGAATTTGTTAATTACTGCGATTACAATCTGTGTACGCATTAAGCAAAGAGAGAAAGAGTCAGACAGCAGTCATGGCCGTCGAAGATATGTAAGCATTAACCGGACTGTTATAAAAGTAATTCCGAGCGTCCGAGTAATTTGTGGTGAGGCTTTGGGCATTAAGAGCCTTATTAAACCATGATTATAAAACATTGTAATAAAATTTCACACATTAAAATAAAATTCGAATAAATTACAAATAAACTAGTCGTCATTAAGACGATGTTTACGACACTTAGTGTCGGCTCCGCTCATATTTTTGTTAATAAATTACTGAAAACGAAAATAATATTCATAAAACTATAATATGACTACTGAACTGTGAGCCCCTTTTTTTATAACGCTCGTATGGACGACCGAGCTCGAAATTATATTTTATTTTATTGAATCAAACGAGCACCATTCATATTTCTACTTTAACGGCCACTACCGAATCGAATTTGCATCGCAGGGCTCTAATTACACGAGACTACCTGCAAAACAACACAAATTCAAGCCAAAAACCTGCTCCTGCCACACACTCAATACACTTTCCTCTCATTTGTTCTAATATCTTTTAATAATTTTGAGACTAATGAGAAGGAAAGCTAAGAAATAAGAAACAAAATAATATAAAAAACGAGAAGTTTGTATGCGTTGTTTGGGCACGACGAGCGAAGCGAAGAGTGCTTCAACAGAAACGAGTGAGAATTATTTGCACAGTATTGTTAATAATACAGGGTGTTTCTGGTCTTGAGCTTGGAATTTTCAGGAGGTGGTATGCAAAACTAAGAGACTGTATAAAATGAAAATTTACGTTATAAAAGTTTTTTAATTTTATATTATTGGTTTGAGAACAGCTGCTTTAGGTACAACAATGGGCGTTAGTGTCATTTCTTGATGCTTTGCTTTTAAATCGTAATTACGACAAACAATTTATTATTTTAATATTTACGATTCATGTTCATAAGTTTAGAAAAAAGTCAAGAAAAAATAAAT
>NW_025401069.1:10929761-10937152 GCF_015345945.1 Tribolium madens
AAAAAAACAAGGTCACAGATTTAAGAGAATACATTTTTCTATCATATGGTATAACATTTTAGTTATAATATTTTATTATTACAATTCTCTTTCTGTTTCTGGTATTTTCTTGATTAAAAACACAAACAATCTTGAGTTATTGTAGTCTAGATTCCAGTTTTCTGTAAGTAACAAAATCTGCTAAATATTGCCAATCTTGGATATCTATAAAAGCAAAATTGTTACCACCGCAAGACAATTTATGATTTGAAGATGTTTTTTGTGTGACGTTACAATTAATGCCTTGCATCAATCTCAAAATTAATTGTAGATTCACCAGTCACCTGTGACACTTTTGGAAAAAATCAACTCGAGATACTTATTACAAATCTCTTTAAGAGAGATGATAAATGATCGAGGACCAGCCGTGATCTATTGATTAGCTCGTTAAGGTACGTCCCAATCGTCCAGTGGATTAGTGGACAATCCCCCAGCGCCCCACAATGGGGCCTTTGCTGTTTCGCCGTCCGACTGGACGAGATATATGTATATATAATGAATTCAATGTATTTATGTATTTTGTATAAGATACCCCGTCGGGCCATTGTTAATAATGTAAGATTGTGGACTACAATGGCACAAGTGAATAGTGTCCACTAAATGTGGGAGGTATTTTATAGGCGTGGCCCACTAACGATGGCATTTTTATTTCGGAGATATACCAAATTGGTTTAAAGACACTTTATCGAGGAGAACACTGACGTATCTGAATTTCCCATTTGCATAAATTTTAATTAATATTCATTATTCGGGGCTCTAACACGCCTCGCGGGACGTTAACGTGACACGCTGATAAATTAATGGCTCTAATTCGATAGTACTGATTCCAAGCAGTCGATCAAAACTCGAACGCTCGTGCCACCAATCAAGAACCACAGCCTACACACATTTCTAACCACTTCGAAAAGAGGTACTCTGATGAACTGGATACTAATCGATGTAGGTCAAAAAGTACCAGATCTAGTCACCATAACTTTTCCAACTGTTTTGTTAGGGTGAATCCGGGAGAGATGGACCAGCGGGAGAAATAGACTTGGAATTAAGAAACCCTCTAAGCTCCAACTCTTACAGCATATGTTTTAAGTTACAATAACACAAGGCGACAAAAAAAAGTCATGGTTGTTCGTCTCAGTAAGACAAATCAAATGCACTAAAAAAATTTCAAAAAGTCTACACACTTTGAACAAAATATTTTTTTTCTAATTTAAATGAATTTAAAATACTTTAACTTTAAAAAATCATTACTCAATAACTATTAGGCCGATTTCCTTCAAATAAAGACCATTCTAAATGGATGGACTTGCCCTTTAGAATGATATGCAATTTGAAATTGAATATTGGCAAACTTTTTTTCGAACAGTGTTCGAAGAAGTTTGAAGTAAATCGAAGTAATCTAAGAAAAACCCTAATAGTAATTTTTTTTCTTCGTCACCGTCGTGTAGAGCATCTTTTTATTAGTAAGAATCCAATTTTTTAAAATAATATACCGAGTAGTTTTCAAGATATGATTTTTTGAAGTTAAAGTCTGCTATTCAGGTATTGCGCCATATAGATGAAATGCATGTTAATCTTACTTAAAATTGCATTTTTATAAAAGTATTTGTTTTATGGCTCTTCTTCTGCTTAAAAATGGTCAATTGCATCTTCTTTGTTCTAATTAGAATAAACAAAAACTGTTTCTTTACTTAAAAACAAACAAAGAGTACCTGCGTACTAATTAAAGCAAATAAAGAGTTTTTTTGTTCTAAAAATGATCACTGATCATTGAGCAAAAAGGATCTAGAAGTTTAAAGCAGTAGCTTTAAATATAAGAACAAATCTTTTTCAAATTAAATCACTTTCCATTCAGATTCTAAATTGTTCACTTTGTTCTAGCTTTCTGAACTTTTTTTGAAAATGTTCTCATCAAATGCTTTTTCATCACTTTCTACTGACGTTGAATGCAATAAATCAGTTGCTTCGTGTGCAACTGTTATCACAACAACAACTACCTACAAGCTAACTGAAGCTAATCGTACCAATAAAATAAATCAGGTGACTTATTGCATTTAACATCACTCGAAAGTGATGAGAAAGCATTTGCTTAGAACATTTTCAAAAAAAGTTCAGAAAGATAGAACAAAGTGAACAAGTCAAAATCTGAATGGAAAGTGACTTGATTTGAAAAAGATTTGCCCTTATATTTAAGACTCGTGCCTTAAACTTCTAGATCCTCTTAGCTCAATGATCAGTGGTCATTTTTACAACAAAAAAACTCTTTATTTGCTTTAATTAGTACGCAGGTACTCTTTGTTTGTTTTAAGTAAAGAAACAGTTTATGTTTATTGTAAGTAGAACAAAGAAGATGCAACTGACCATTTTTAAGCAAAAGAAGAGTCTTAAAACAAATACTTTTATAAAAATGCAATTTTAAGTAAGATTAACATGCATTTCTCTTATATGAAGCAATGTTTGATTAACAAACCATAACTTCAAAAAATCATATCTTGAAAACTACTCGGTATATTTTTTTGAAAATTTGGATTCCAACTAATAAAGAGATGTTCTACACGATGATAATGATGAAAAAAAATTTACTCGTAGGATTTTTCTTAGATTATTTCGATTTACTTCGAACTTCTTCGAACACTGATCGAAGAAAAGTTTGTCAATATTCAATTTCAAATTTTATATCATTCTAAAGCGTAAGGCCATCCCTTTAGAATGGTTTTTATTTGAAAGAAATCGGCCTAATAGTTATTGAGTAATGATTTTTTAAAGTTAAAGTATTTTAAATTCATTTAAATTAGAAAAAAATTATTTTGTTCAAAGTGTGTGGACTTTTTAAAGTTTTTTTTAGTGCATTTGATTTGTCTCACTGAGACGAACATAATGATATAAAATTTGTCAAGTTGTCACGACATGACTTTTTTTTGTCGCCTTGTGTAAGAAATTCGCCACATAAACTGTCACTTTTACTTCTAATGAAATAATATACTATTTTATGTATGTGCTTAAAAAAGGTTTTTTTTACTTTCTTACGGTTATACTTTTGTTGGTCTTAAAATTTTTTGAAAAGAGAATGAAATAAAGTATATAGTTTTACAGCAGGTTTTTCAAAATGTGGTCCATCTCTCCCCGACTTACCCTACATTGAATTCATGTGGGTTTAATCCCGCTGCAGTTTGCAATCACCTTTTGCATCACACGTCCCGATAATGCGATTAATGGGATTAAAGGAATTGGGATCGTCTTCAGCCAGGTCGCGTACAGTCTTCGATTATCTCATTTCCGATATCCGCGAGTGTGACAGAGGCGCAATTAGCGCCCTAATGGGCCCTCTCCGAAACACACTTTGGAAGGACGTGCCCTGAGAATTTGTACCTTTCACGACCCTCGTGTTTGATGTCCTGCTTGTCGACTCCTGTTCGCGCCATTTAACCCGAGGTGGCGGCCAAGACAGATAAACAACACAGAAGAAAAAAAGAAAAAAAGAAAAAACGAATCAAGCATGACCTCTTATTGATTCATTGAACATAAAAATTCAATCTTTAGGTAAATTTTATTGACCATAATTTTCCACTTAATGATGCAAGTGTATTGCAATATCATAAATTTTTGAATTTGGGCGTTTTTATTTAGTTGCTTTCGTTTATGTCCAGTTAAGGGGCTCCCTGGCTCATATTGTGCGTAATTATTTGTCGTTAAGCTTCGGGTACGCAAGAGCTTTTATTTCGTTTATCGAAAACTGAAAAAGATTTTCTAGAAACTCTGAACTGCTTTCGAAACAATTGGGATGGTTTTAAGTTTCAGAGTTTTTGTTTCCTAGTCATTCTAGGTGTACAACAAACAAACTTGTATTGCAATAATTAAAACATTTTTTTCAGCTTTCAGTCGAAAACTATAACTGATGATGTTTTGAGACACCGTTAACTACAATAGTATTTAAAAAACAAGTTTTATAAGACCAGTCTTGAAGCACGAATTTAAGGTTATTTTAAAAAATAAGTGCTCTTATATGAAAAATGAGTTTTTGATAATATTTTTTGTAATTCGCATTCTTTATTGCGTTTTTAAACAAATTTTTTTACTTTAATCGATTTAAGAATTGTTGTGACGTTTGGTAATATTTTAATTTCAAAAATCAAATTTGATCTAGTCGTCTTTTGACTATTAAGACATCGCACATGATGACGTCGCGATCTTTAATACATCTATTAGAGAATCAAAATAGATGCAAAATACAAAAATTACTATTTAGCAACGATAAAAAGCTTTTTTCGTTTCTAATAAATAAAATAAAATGTTTTGTTGTTCATTTGATCGTCATATAAGAACCAAAATAAGTGTTTTAAACTAGTCAAACAACCTGTTTTTCTGACGTCGTTTGATTTCTTAGAACATTTTACCTATACAAAGTTCAAAAACCTTTCAATTCTGGTTGAGAAATTTACCTAAAGTCCTAGTCATTTAAGTTTTTACACCAATAAATCATTAAAAAAACAGTACTTTTTTAAATATTCCAATGATTTTTTATCTGTAGTCACTTTATTCTTCTTTATTTATATTTTTTTATATTTTGATTTTTGTAATTTCTAGAGCTACAGTCACTTGACTGAAAAATATTTTTTCATAATCTTATATACATCAGGGTCGCTAAAAAGTATAGATACAGCTAAATATTTTTAGAACAGTTAAACAGAACACTTTGAAGTTTGGGAAACAGTTTACCTATTTTTTGGTCAAAGTTTATGCGGCAAAGAGCTAACGATAGATAAAGACAACATTTCCAAGGCTAAAAAAGTTTTACATTTTTCAAAATTTAGTTAGTTTGATAATTAAAAAAAATGCTCTTCTTAAAAATATTAAATTAGACTCTTCTTGACATTAAAAAAAAATCAAGTTAGCCTTGTGTTCCTGGAACAAATGAAGATAGAAGTTTGATAAACAAATAAGACGATGGAATTTAAATATTTTTAAGCATATACCAAATTTCAATAAGTTTTGATAAATAGTTTTTACAATATTTAACTGCATCCATACTTTTTAGCGATCCTGTATAATGACGGAGGTTGAAAAGTGACTTATTACTGACCACCTTTATTACTACTCTCGATTTCTAGTTCCATTAGTGCAACTACATGACTACGTTATTTGCAATGTTTGTTGTCATGACAATGAAAACAGTTCAAAAGTCAAACTTTTTTAACATTTTTTTACTTTTTTCACAAAAATTAAAAATGAGGTTGTGAATAAAATTGTATACAAACCTCAGTGGAAAGTTTCATTTTTGTCTCGAGATAAACTTAACCTTCTATTCTCTTGACAAAAATGTAAGACTTTCCACCTCGATATGTAATCTACTATTCTTGTCAGTGGCTTGTAAACCACCTGAATTTTTTCGTTTTCTATCTCAGGTGTCGATCCGGCCGAAACGAAGTGTTGATTATGAGTCAGTGAGGCAGTTTTATTGTCGCTTGCAGGCAGCAAATTTCAATCAATATTTCTTTTAAGTGCAAAATGAAATAGAGCAGCATCGTCTGTCAAATAAATCACCTCGTCGCTCCGGACATCTTCGCTGCTAATCGACCATCAAAGAGATGTAAAAATAACAAAGCAAAAAATTTAAGAAACAAATCACGACGTGACATTCCAGTTCCTCCGCCTGTTACACACCTATTATACCTCCAATCACCTTAATTAAAAATTTCGCAATTTATTGTGAGTTAAATCAGGGAAATCGCGTCGTGTAATGAAACGTTACCGGTGGTCTCTGACCAAATTCTCGTCGAATTGTTGAATCAATGCCAATTAACACACTGCGTTGATGAGACACACACGAGGATGGGTATTTTTACACGAAATCTTAATGGAAACGGTCGGAATGGCGATTTTTCTCCTCGCGGAAATGTGCGAACCCCATCGAGATAGGGCACGAGGTCTCGGACAGGGACCGATGTCACCGTTTAAGACCGGAATAAAAATGCGTACACGTGTGTATATTCCAGAGTGTGTTTTTTTCTCCTCTTGAAGATTTTTATTAATGGTTTTGTCGCGCGGTAGGCGAATGTTCGGAGCTGGATCTCTGACGGCAACCATTGTGTCCGCTCCGCTTTGGAATTCCTTGAGGTGTGACAGCAATATCGCCCCCCCGGCTCCGATGCATTCCACCACATAATCAGTTATGCATATTAAGTTTGTTAAGCTCATTATTATACCTGCAGGGTCTCGTTATTTATACACACGACACTATTAATGGACGAATGCGGACACAGATCGCGAAACTCTACACAACACAAAAATTAACAAAGATTTCACATGCCCAGAAGTTACATTTTTAAAATTTTCTCTAATTCACATTATGTTATTAGGAGTAAAAGTGATCATTTATGTAGCAAAGCTTCCGAACGGAGTGAGGTACAAATTCAGCTGAGTCGGATTCTGAAAGTACAAAGTACAAAGCAACATTATATAATTAGCAAGTGAATGAACAAAATAATCAGGACGCTTTGCAAGTAATAAACATAACAACGGTTATAAACAAACATCACGTATCAGTATCGGATTTTGTGTTGAGATTTTCAAAAGTGTTTATTAATTTAACTAGTGCAGTTAGTTGTGCAAAATGTCGAATGCTGATGATCTACAATGTACCTCTCCAGAAATTGTTGAAGGAACGAAAAAGACAAGAAAAAAACAACTTTGGTAAATGTCCATAATGTCATGGGAAAAGTACTTCATAACTTTTACTTAGATATAATAACATTTAGTAATAAAAGTGGTAACTTTTGTGCAGATAAAATCCGTTTTTTTTAAATAATAGTTCCAATTTTTTCAAATTGTGTAAAATTAATTGACACTTGAGTGCAAAAAACACAAATTAATTTTTTTATAATGTAATTTGGCCTGTTAATAAAAGCCAGTTTTTTAACGTTGTCTTTGTCACAATTCACAATTTTATAGTTGTCAGGCATCTTCCAAACTATCAAGTTTTTCCACCAAATACGACATTTTTTTTGATAGTTTTCTAACTTTTTTGGGAACAACCTTTTTCAAACTATGTAAATCTCTAAAAAATTTGACAATTTTGTTTTTGACAATTTGCGTTTTTTTGCACTCAAGTGTAACATTTGTCCACAAACCCGAAGTTTTCTGTGTAGTTAGTTACAAATAGTACAATAAACATTTTTGTAATATACAAAGTAATTTTCTAATTATTATGAGAGAAATCAAAGAAGTTTGTTGATCTTTAGTAACTATTGAAATAGTAATAATTAAAAACTGCCAATTCTGTAAAAAAATCGTATTATGTGAAATAACTTATGTTCAGTTATAAAATTTTGAACTAGTAAATTTTACATTTCGCCGTTTTT
>NW_025401069.1:10937272-10950155 GCF_015345945.1 Tribolium madens
ATAAAATAATTGTCTGTGAATGCAATCATTTTTTATTTTTTAAAAACTTCAATTTTAATAATAAAAAGTAAAATCTTGCATGTTGGTGCACAAGACTCTAGTGCATTGTTTATATTTTGTTTTTCGTAATTCTACTATATAAGGTGATTTTTAGAAATAATCAAATTAAGCAATTTTCAAGCTTCAACCATTTCTTTATTTTATTTTTTACTGCTAAAATTTTTTTATTATTTATTTTTAACCAAAACCTAAGTTTTTAATATTTTATTATACAGTATGTCCCCGGATTGAGTTTACAAGGGAAAAAAATATCTTTGATTTTACGTCAAAACAGCAAACGAAAAACATTTTTTGCTTTATCTGAAATGAGCAAATCTGTAATTAAAACTATTATTCTAACCCAGTAAAAAAAAGTTATTTTTCTTTTCATTTTGGACATTTTGAACAACGATGTCATTTTGACAAATTCGTTTACGCAAGTTAAATAACAAAAATGTTTATGAATAACCTAATTTTAATAAATAGCAACTCAAAGAAACAGCTTTAAAATAAAAAGAAGTCATTTTTAAGTCCAAAATCAAAAGAAAAATTAACTTTTCTTTTCACTGAATCAGAATAATGAAGTTTTAATTACAATTTTGTTATTTATATATTTTTTTGCAGTTTTGGCGTAAAATCAAAGATAATTTTTTTTCTCTTGTAAACTCAATCTGGGGACATACTGTATACTATATTTTATACTTCAAATTTTGAAATTACATACTTATTTTTATTTATTTATTTATTTATTTTTTTTATTTATTTTTTTTTATTTATTTCTCAGCTGGATTAAATATTTAAAACGAAAGTTAAATTTTGTAGTATGAGTCTATACTAAAACGAAAGAAAATTTATTGTGGAACACAACTGTATTAAAGAGTTAAAGAGTATAAGGTGATATAGACTGATTCGTGTAATATGACGATCCTTACAAAAATTAAATGCAACACAAAATACACTCTGCAGTGCAATGACGTAGAATAGTAGACCAAATCCAGTAAAAAATCTTCTTTGCAATTTAAAAAAAAAGTAAATAGAATTAAAACTTTGTAAAATCATGAATTTTTTAAAATTCTGCTTACTCAGTAAGTTGTTTGACGGTATTTTTTGTTTCACCCTGTATAATGTTTTTTAAATTTTTGTGTATTTCTGGCGCGCTTATTTTCGCGCCTCGATTATTATCTCAGCTGGTTTCGATCTGGGATTAATTACAAGCTGTTAATATCTCTTTTTTGGTTGTTTCTCGCGTGTTGATCATGTCAACGGTTAGTTATTTCGACCACTCACACCATCTCGAGGTGTTCGATCCGGTCGTGGGCACGTGCACCTCCTCCACCACCTATCAGTGTTTACTCTTCCTAATCTCGAGATATTCGGAATAATCAACGGCTATTTATCAGGATATTAACATCAATTTAGTCGCAGACATCAGTCTTACTCTCCCATAATTGATATTAATTCAAGCAGTCATTACAATCAACCGAATTATGCACAGTGATTGTCAGCTGGCTCTTCTTCGCACTGATTAAACTGACTCAGACGTGATTAAGCTAATTACGGGTACAATTACGCCGTAATTACCCCCCCACACCATCCTAATTACGATGGGGGTACCACAGATGCATAAACGCGAGATTCTTTAGCGCCCCATAATTGCAATCGGGGGGTTTTACTAGTTTATTTGGAACCGTAAAAGTCACACGGTTAACAAGTTTGCTGACTTGTTCGCTTTTATTTATTGTTATTGGCTGTTTTTTATGCGGTTTGAGCTGCCAAAGTGCAAAGATGTTGGCGAAAAATTACTGTAATTATGCATCTGATTCATATTAATGACGAGGGAGATAAGACACAACCATTATTATGGTAATTAGTACGCCGTATGAGGCATTTAACGAACCAACGATGACAATGTGATTTCCGATGAAATACCAACACAAAACTGCAAATAAGAAAATTCGGTACAGTTGACGGCAGTGTGAAAGTGGAGCGACGTTAGCTCTGAAGGCCACTGCACCATTTTTTACACAGATGCAAATTTAAAAAACTTTAAATTTCGGTAAATTATTTCAACTTGAACGCACAATTTTCTACTTAGCTTAATTATTAATAAAAATTATATTAGGTACAATATTATTAACTGAAGCTGTACTTATTAAAGTTTTTGTCTTACATAAGAAATTATAACTTTTGTTTTGAAACTTAAATTTTTTTATTTTTTATACAGGCTGCGCTAAAGAAAAATGTATCCATAAAAAAAATTCATAGTTATGAGAGTTTAAATTTTGCACTTTGACTGTTGGAAAAATAATTTTCTGGGTTTTTTTGCTACAGGCTATTAGAAGAGGAAACAAGGAAGCTGTATCGTGAATTGTAACTCTGTTTAATGTTATTTGTGGCTTTTATTAGCAAAGTTGTTGTACTTTTTCTTAATAATCAGTATCATTAAATAAACATAAAAAATGTCAAATGTCAAAAAATTAATGGCAAAATTTTTGACAGAGATTTTTTTTTATATTTTCATGTTCCTGTAATCTTATCTTACTTAAAAAAAATTCTGGAGCACGAGTTCTGACACACCCTGCATGAATATGTACATAATAGTTTCTGACTTTGCACTTAAAATCTTCACTTTATACTTAAAGTTTATCTAAAAAACTGCAAAACATTAGTAAAATTACACTAAAGTTCATATTTTGGAATATGAGATTTCCAAACAAGTTTGCTTTCTTATCATTTATTTGAAAAAAAAAAAAAATACTATTGAACTGCAAAAAACTTAAAACCACAAATTTTAAACATTATTTGACATTATATGACAATATCGTAAAACGTGAAATGAATGTGTTTTTTTTAGAAGAACGTTATTTGGAAGTTTTAAATTTCATTCTTATTTTTTTAATACCTACTAGTTTTAAATTTGTAACATTAATTTTTATAAAGTAAGTAAGTATTTAGAGATTTTATTTAAAAAAAAAACACAGAAAATTAAGATATACAGGGTGCTCCAGCGAGTTGAAAAGTCCATTAGTAACCTTTAAATGGTATTAAAAAAATTATATAGAATATTGATAGATGCTGATCTAGTCTACCGCCTAAAATTATTTTCAACTATACAGCATATCTCAAGAATAAGTTACAATACAAACTTGTGTTTTTTTAAATAAAACACCATATGTTTCTTAGCATTTTTGGATGTAGACTTTTATAACAATGTTTTTAAGCTAAAATTTTATTAGTCGATTTTGCTTAGTTTTAGAAATAAGACGGTTGTTTTGACGAAAGCATGCACTTTTTAAAAATTTATTACACACAAACTAAAACATGCTGAAATATTTTTTTTTACTACCGCAAAGAAGAAGGTACAAGCTATAAGGTTGTAACATTTTTTTAGTGAGTTGCATTTTAAAGATTATTAAATTGTCTTTCTAAAATTATTTACTTTTAGATGTTTATAATCAATAACTCAAAAGATATTTAACGCTAAACATTAAAAAAAATAATTACTTACTATTGTTTCAGTAGCCAAAAATTGCACAGTTGCACAAGAGCTGGAAAAAATATCACTTAATAATCACATTTGTGTTAAACTGAATCGATTATTCTTTATTTTTACAATAAAATAATTCGAATTTCAGTATTTATAACGACTTTTACAATCTCTGGATAAATCAACGCATAAGTGATCCGTAGTGGAATTACTATAGTTGCCAGAGTATCAATAATGCTCAGATATTCAGATATTGATAGGCATTGTTGCTACAATTAATATTGAATGTTAAATATCTTACCATTTATCAATTCTAGACATTAAAAGTTAATTTTTTTAGATACACAATTTATCAGTCTATTAGATGCAAAAATAAAATATAGTGTTCTATTTAAATTTTTTTATGTTATTTAACTTTTAACAAACTTCCTAATTTATTGATCTTTACAAATGCAAAACACTAAAAAATTGCTACAGCTTTTTATTTTCTTCTTTGCAAAAGTAAGAAAAAATTTGTTCTAGCTGTCTTACTTTTTGAGTAATAAATTTTTGAATGTACATGTTTTTGTCAAAAAAGTCTTATTTCTAAAACTAAGCAAAATCGACTAATAAAAGTTTAGCGTAAAAACATTGTTTTAAAGGCTACATCCAAAAATGCAAAGAAACATATAGAGTTACATTTAAAAAAACACAGGTTTGTCTCGTAACTTATTTTAGGGACATACTGCATAGTAAAAAATAATTTTAGGTGATGCACTAGCATCTATCAATGTCCTGTCTTACAATTTTTTTAAATTTTATCATTTAAAGGTCACTAATGGACTTTTTCAACTCGCTAAGACACCCTGTACTTAGATGAACTTTGTTCCAATATTTTGAAACTTTATTGTAAAAAATGTACTTATAAATTAAAACACAATTAAAACACACAGACATTTTAGAAAATTTATTTAATAATGTTTTACATTATGTCTGGTAACAAATTTCAAGCTTTGTTTTGCAATTTTGGACTTTGTTTTTAAATTAACTTTTAACTTAAACTTTAATTTTTAATATTTTGCTCATATTTTTAAAGTGAGTTTTAGGTTAAATAAAAACTCAATACAATCTTTCTCTCCAACAATGTTTCCAAAATTTTGGCACATTTTTAAAATTTAAGCTTAAAACTTATAATAAGTGTTTTACTTAAAAAAATATTTGAAAATTTGGAAGTTTAGAAGAATTCCTGCAACTAGATAAAAAATAAATACCAGTTAATATTTCTATAAAAAAGTAATCTTTGGTGTTTTTGTGTCGAATTTGGTTCTTGTATGCAGAAGAGGTGGCTTTCTCGTGGCGCGTACCGGTCTCGCGTCCACCGAAACACAATGGTCTGAAGATCGCGGGCTAAAGTACTAAATTAATATCAAACCCACAGTCGGCGATAGCATCTCAAGCTAATGTCCTCACACAATGAGGATCAGCACGAAATAAAAAATCTCGGATTTGAATTCAAGCAAGACTATTTACTACACCTACGGGCCCAGATCTCGACTGAAACGCACCTGTGTGCTGGCTACACGACGTACGACCGCCGAACCTCGTGGGTGTCTATTGTTTTATGCTATAGTTTCAAGAGTTTTTCTTTTCGTATTTTGAAATAAAATCAATTGTAGAGGAATTTCGGCGCTCGGAATTCACACCCGCGCATTTCTGCGCGCCGGCGGTCGACCATTGTCTCCCAACTGATCTGATTATAAAAAGTGCTAAAAGTGTAATTACACTAGCCAACAAGCATTTTGTGACTGAGAAGAAAACAGTTATTTTTTGTTCAATTCTATGTGCTAAACTCAAAAATGATAAAGAAAATTCCATAGCACGTCAGATTTTAAAGTTCGGCATTTTAAGATATCATATGCAAGTATGTTCGACAAAATCGCCGAAAAACGAAACACTTCAAATTCATTTTCTTCATTCTCTTTTAAATTTTTTTCTCCCAAATTTGGGTGCCGCTAGTGACGAGCAAGGGGAAAGGTTCCACCAGGATATATTGACGATGGAAAAGAGGTACCAAGGGAGATGGCATCCAGCTATGATAGAGGATTACTGCTGGTTCCTGATAAGTGAAGTTGAAACACCCTACAAAAGAAAGTCAGCTTTTGCAAAAAACTCATCTACAACAGATTTATGTTAGAATCTTATACATCTTTCAACATTGTTCTTGTTTAGTGAATAAATTAATTTCTTTTGTCGTCTATTTAATTAATTTATATTTGAAATGAACAATTTTTACGATAAAATTTGAGAAAACTATTTTCCTGTAACTTAAAACCTGTACGTGATGGAGAATTTTTCTTATCAAATTCGTAATTAGGGATGTTAATGTACCTTGATACACGTGTCAATAGATCAATCACATTAAAAAAATAAAATTTGTTGGGTAGTGTTATTATTAACGGTTGGTATTCCTATCCTGTTAAAAATCGGGAACGGGGGAGTCACAGACGGGCCATAAGTCATCCTCGTATAAGGATTGAGGAATGCGAGGAGAAAAAGAAGCGTTCGCACTCTTATTAAATGCAACCACATTAATTATGCGAAAGAAAAAACGACTGGTCGGCATTAAATGCGCTACACTCAAGTGTTTAAATATTAATATTTATAAATTGACTTAGCTGAGAGAGGTGATAGGTTAAGTAGACAAGGTGTGGTCGAACCTCGGACCTAGGCTAAAACTCAGTTGAGAAAAACGGCGTGTGGCACCCACTAACCCACTCAATTACAATATAAATTAACTGGCACTCTTTACGACGCGTTTTTATTACACTGCCACCCATGGAATTGCATTCTGAAAGTATACACGGTGACCCCAAAAAAATCAGCAACCTTCAAAGTGGCACAAACTATCATCACCAAGTTATAATATTTCAGAAATTTTAAAAAGAAATTTTCAGTTTTTTACAAAGTTAACTTAAGATATCAAATTTTAATCAAATTTTACCATAAGTTTTAAGTTTATTAACTTTCAGTGTCGTAAATAAAAGTAATAAGTTTTAAATCTTTTATTTAGTATAAGTTTTAAGTTTTTGTTACATATGTACTTAAAAATTAAAGTAATAAAACAACGAAGAAGAATTTTAAGTTATAAACAAGGTTTTAAGTATACGACTTCTAAAAAATTGAAAAGTTGGATAAAAAGCTGGCACCTCAATCGTTTTAATTCTAAGAAGAAAAGCTAAAACCTCATTAATAAATTCTCCATTTTGTGTTTATTGTTCTTGAAATATGATAACCTGATTGCGTAGAAGATGGTTTATAAGACACAGGGAAATAAAAAACATTAAATTCGTCGTGACGTTTCGATGATCAAGTCAAGGAAGAACAAGGAAGAAGTTCTTCCTTGACTTGTGCCATGCTTCACACGCTCAACCAACGAAAATTCTTTGCCTGAAGAAGTATCGAAACGTCGCAACGAATTTAATGTTTTTTATTTCCCTGTGTCCTGTAAACCATCTTCTACGCAATCAGGTTCTCATCAATAAAGACAAAAATTGTGTTTCTTACAGAATTTCAAATAAAAATCATAAGTTATAAAGTTAGTTTTAAGTTTTATTTCGAAGAGACTAAGTTTATATCTTCCGGACTCATGGTACAGTTCTAACAAATAAATATAGTCAAAAAACTGCCTACCTTCAAAGCCTGAATAAAGTAAAGTAATAAAACAACAAAGTTATATAATTTTAAGTAATAAACAAAGTTTTTTTTAAGTAAATTTTAAGTAATAAACAAAGTTTTAACTATACGACTTGGATAAAAAGCTGGCACCTCAAGAGTTTTAATTTACAAAAATTAAAGAAAAAGAAGTTAAATTTTTTAGTAATAAATCTTAATAAAAAAGGGTTGTTTCATTTGAAAGTTTGACTTCAAAAAAAAATTAATTATAACTGACAAATGTCAAGATTTAAGTTTAAATTTCTTGAGTACTTAATTAGGTAGTGCGAAGTAATAAATTTTAGATTACAAAAAATTATGAAAAATTCAGATAAAAGTTTTAAGTTTTTCATTTGAGTTTTTATAAAAAAGTTTTTAAGTCTAGAAGTTTCAAAAATTTTAAAAATTTGGAAAGAAGCTGAAACTTACAGCGTTTTAATTTACAAAAGTTGAAAACAAAACTTAGTTAAAGTTTTAATTAAAATAGCTTAAGAAAAACCCATTTAAGGGTTAAATTTTATTTAAAAGTTTGACTTCAAAGAGTTACAACCGAAGTCACAACGGATTAATGCCTAGTTTTAAGTTTAAGTATTAAGTTTTTTAATTTATATATAATTACATATACTTAGAATGAGCTCATAAGTTTTAACTTACATCTTGGACGATGAAGTAATAAATTTTATACAAAAAAAATTGAAAAAATTTCAAATTTAAAATCAAAGCTTAAAATCATTACTTTTGTATTTAACAATAATATTAAGTACCTGAAAGTGAGAAGTAAATTTGTATTAAATTTAAATATTTAATGTAAAAGTTTCATCTTTTTAAGTTTTTTAATCAAGGAATTCTAAGAAGAAAAGCTAAAACCTCTTCAATAAAGAAGAAAATTGTGTTTCTTACAGAATTTCAAATAAAAATCATAAGTTATGAAGTTAGTTTTAAGTTTCATCTCGAATGTTAAGTTCTGAGACAAGTACTCGTAGTACAGTTGTAGCAAATGAATATAGTCAAAAAACTGCCAACCTTCAAAGCCTGAATAAATTAATTTAATTGGCTGCAATTAAAACTGTGAGTGGTTGCACTTGCTTTGAAGTCGACTATGAAGAGTGCTCGATTGTTCCGGAGCGTCGATTAATTACAACCGGAATCGTCCGTAACATTTTTTCCGGTTGTAAAGCGCTTTCGTGAATATATCCCGTGTCGATATGGTGTATTAATGCTAAGTGTTTATTTTAGTGGTAATAACGGGGCTTTATTTCAATGAATGTCAACTTCAGAGGATCCTTCTTCCATTCCTCCACGTTCGTTGAGTTTCCCTAACGATCCCATCACAAATCCGAATTGTGTGTTCACGACAAAAACAAGTGGACATTTATTTTATACCGCCACTCGGATAAGTCAAACATTATGGCTGTTTACCATAAGATGGGCGCTTTGTCGACCATTGCGAGCATTTTTTTTCAAAGATTTGATTGTCGACTTTGATCGAGATTGTGGCTTCGACCCTGTCTGTAATTAAAAGTTGAGATAAGATGGCTGTCATAGATGCAATAATCTTAACGATTATAATGAACGG
Organism: Tribolium madens; assembly: GCF_015345945.1. Classification (NCBI taxonomy): domain Eukaryota; kingdom Metazoa; phylum Arthropoda; class Insecta; order Coleoptera; family Tenebrionidae; genus Tribolium; species Tribolium madens. The sequence continues at coordinate 10,946,065 of NW_025401069.1, forward strand.
AGCTGCGTCCATCAACTCCATATACAGGGGGAGTCCGAAAAGTCCCTCACTGAACGCAAATTCAAAGTTTCTGTAATCAGAGTTTTACAAGAGAAAAAAACATTTTTAAGTGAAGCAATGCTTTGATCGCTATTTTAAACACGAAGCATTTGTTGTCTTGCTAAGAAATAGACAAAGATGTTTTTTTCCGGAGTATCCCTGTATGGGCCGGTCGAGGATGACTAGACACCAATTGCGATTACCCAGGAGATGGTATCGCGACCCCCCAACTGGCGGCCGCGTCTGTCACTTACCTGGGCACCTCTTGTCAAATTATACAACTACAATTACTCTTCTTCATCTGCACTCGAAGCTATAATAACAATGACTGGGGATTAAGCGTTTTGGGAGAGGTCCACACTTATACAGGGTGTGCCAAGTCTCATCAAAATGATTAGATTTTGGATTACTTTTACACTTGATACACATTGTAATAAAAATTTAATATTAACATTTAATATTAATATATTACAACAATTAAAACAGATTTTTGTCACAGCGAAACCTTCAAAACATATACATTTTTTATTTAATTCCTTGGCAATAATTATATTTATTTTGACTCAACGTTAAAGAGTGCTTTTATCAACTAATTTCAGTAAATAAAACAGCCTTTTAGTGAAATAAAGTATCTACTGCTTATATTTCAAGAAATTCTGGTAGGTCAGCACAAAATAAAACGAAATATTATACACGATGATAAAAATTGTTTATCTACTCGTGAAAATAGTCCACTCGTGACTTTGTCACTCGTAAACTTAACCTTTTGCAAATTTTGCAAGATCGTTTTTTAAAAATTCATTTATAAATTGTCAATAATTTAAAAATAAACAAATAACAATTTAAATATTTTAAATTTTCTAAAAATAATAAAAAGTTAAAACTGACTAACTCTAAAAAATTGTTTTTGAAATTCTGAATTGTCGAATAATTCTACATTAAAGACATTAAAATTTTTAATTTTATTTTACGACAGATTTTCAAAGCATGATACTATAAAGCATAAATCTTTAAAAAATATCTGAATTATTACCATTTCATTGTAATTGTTTGGCAAGAATTATACATTTTTTTAAACTTTGAGCAATTTTGAATTGTCAAACATCTTAAATGAGGTTTAGTTTGTTTGAATTTTATAAATTTTTAACGTTCCCGTCTTAAGATTTTCCTATTTTAAAATATATGTTTTTGTATACGCTCCTGAAAATAGCTGTTTTAGCGATCCATATAAGTCCCTAAAATGAGTTTTTTTCGGACTTATCAAAATAGTACGTAAAATGGTATTTTAGGTCCTTGGTCTCCAAAAACAGTTTTCCCGGACGAAAAAGTCACTTTGATTACCATGGTGGCAATTTTTTTTAATTAATAAGAGTTGTGAATTCGTTTTTTGGAAGCTTTTGAACTGTATTTTAGATACTTGTAACAAAAAAAAATATTTAACCAATTCCTGAACTCTAAAATTTCTGTTTGTTCGTAAAATCGTTATTTTTTTTTAGTCATTATTTTGAGATTTTTAATCAAATAACTAGGTATCAATGTTTAAAAAATTCCACAGGAAACACTAAACTTTATATTTTCGAGGTATTTCAAAAGTATATGTTTTCTAGAAGTGAAGAAAATGTCTCAAAATATTACTTTAACAAATTCTTTTATTTTTTCAAATTAATTTTTTCGTTTTAAATTTTTTTGTTGTCAAAAAATTATTTTCGAGATTTTGATTTCTTAAATTTTTACCAATCGTGATAGGTATATGTACTTTAATCACAAGATCTGTAAAATTTTAAAGGGGTTTTGAAGATATAAACTTCTTATTACATATTTTTTCACAAAAATGTTTACTTGAAAAATATGTAAGTATTTTGAGTAATTTTTAAACTTCGAATTAACAAAAACTTGATAATTATTCAATAATTTAATTCTACGAGTATTAAACCTTTTTATTAGTTTTAAGGCAAATATCATTTTTTAGAGAAAATTATGTCACTTCGACTGAAAAAAATGTACTTATTTGCGACCATGCGGTGAACTACTGATGACATAATTTTCTAACTTAGACTCTATAAGATCTCATCTCTAATAAAAGTACGAGGTCATTTGCAAAAATGTTGAAAATATACTTATCTCCAGTTTATATCAAAAAAGTGAAAAAAGTGTACTAAATAAAAGACAGAAGAAGATAATTTTTGAAAATTAAACGAGAGGTTTGAAAGGTTGAGCAAAATATAATTAGTTTAGATTTTCAAACTGGAAAATAAAAACCTAAGAGCAGGTGAATTAAAAATATAGTTCAGAATTAAACATCATCCCGATTGGTCATTAGTTTGTCATATTCTGATAAAAATATGTCTTTAGGCGCCTCATCCTAGGCGTGAGTGCCTCCACGAATCCGGTGCTAACTTTTCCTCGATATTTATAGTTGATTTGGCCTTAGAGAGTGACAAACCCTAAATTTTATGAAGCATTAGTCAAAGTTTCGGGTGGGCTGTTGAATTTCTCATGTATGTTAATAACGAAATGGAGCAATTTGAGCGTAAATCACGAAAAACATCCAAGATAACTTGGACACGTAGGCTTTCCAATAACTACAGATTACGCCTACGTCCAGAGCTCATAAAATTCAAATCGACATTAAAAAAATCGCTCAGTTTACGTCTTAATTAAATTACGAGGATCAAAAATAAAGTATGTTTGCAATAAAGCCCTCGCATGTCGTAAAATTAGCATAAATGATGTAATTAGGCGTGTTGACATTTCGCCGTTTGATTTATGCGATGAAATTCGCGAAATCCTAGTTGAGATTAACGATTTTATGTACAAGTGTGTATATAAAGCTAATCTTGTTTGGCGAGTGTTAACTGATATTAGCCATTGTTCGTATCAGGTGATAAATAAATTAGCCTACTCGAAAGTTCGTTTTGTGTGAAATCTAGACCATAAATTTCATTAAGTGCGTTACTGGTATGGTAGCTTAAATTATACCGAGCCAGAAGAGTTGATATCGGCCGGAACAAGTTGTCGCCTTTGCAGGAATTAACTGTGCAATTATTCCTGCTGAAAATTTATTTTATTTGAAGACGTTGATCTGATAAAGCAACAGCGTATTGATCTGAATTGCGGCGAGATATTTTATTATGCACATTGTTGTGCTGTGAGGTACATTATTTATGTTATTGTTGCGGGACTAATATATTTTCCCGCCTTATGCGGCCATCCTAAGAAAGAAAACACGAGGCCAGCTTGCAAGGACAACACTACCACCACTACATCCCCCATTTTTCCAAAAACTGTAAATAACAATCAATGTGTTGGAAGAGCAATTGCGACCAATTTTCTCCCATTTCGGTTTGGGTGACGAACGCCTTTGTTTATACAGAGTGGTTATAAATGATTTTCATCTAGCCAGCTTTGGAATTTTTTTGCATGTAACTTTATTTGTGCCGCTCTACTTTTTTGAATGCTCTAGTTCTGTCATTAGTGTCACTTATTAATTAATAATAAATGTTTGTTATTTAAACTTTTATTGTTTCTACTAATTTCCAATAAGAATTGATAATGATGTATACTTTGGAAGAAAACAAGTTTATAATTGAAGTCTATTTTCGAAGTGGACGCTTAGTAAACGGAGATTTTTTAATTTTGAGTTAAAACAGGTAGGTACCTCTACTTTCGTAAAGCGGCATTTTTTATTTTACATGGAAAATTCACAGCTGGCTAGATGAAAATCATTTATAACCACTCTGTACTTTTGGCGCTATCAAACAAGAGTACCTTTTTTTATAAAAAAAATATATTTTTTTTGATTTTTGGCATCAAAAATACGACTGAAAAAGAGTTATGACCCAAAAACTGGAAGGGTCCTATTGTCACCGAAAATGTATAGCTTTTACAAGACTTCCATTTACACCCTAACAAAGAGTGTCTTTTTGTCCCTTGACATGCAAAGTTTTATGATAATCMGATAAACGATAACAAAATTATTTCCAAAAAATTATTTTTCATACCGATTTTTGGAAAGCTGTAATTTTTCTATTTTTTGACTAAATACTTTGTTA
>NW_025401069.1:10950915-10966129 GCF_015345945.1 Tribolium madens
CAAAATTAAAGTTTAAAGTTAGAGTGTGAAGATATAGTTTTATTGGCCAAGTGAAATTTTTGAGCTAAAATATTATATCACATACAGAGTAAAAAGAAATCATTTGTGTCGAAGTTTGTATACTATTTTATTTGCAATATTTAWTGCTAAAAATAACCACAATTTACTATAAATTAATATATTTTCCCGCCTTATGCTGCCATCCTAAGAAAGAAAACACGGGGCTAGCTTGCAAGGACAACACAACCACCATCCCTCATTTTTCCAAAAACTGTAAATAACAATCAATGTGTTGGAAGAGCAATTGCGACCAATTTTCTCCCATTTCGGTTTGGGTGACGAACGCCTTTAGGTCACTCCGTGTGGATGAAATAGAGAATCCGGAATTAAATATCCCATAATGCTTTTCAATATAATATTCGGGCCGATGCGTTGCGGTGACCGTTTGAAAATTGCAATTTCGTTTCAAGATCAAAGTTGCTTCCGGCCCAATGAGCCTTTTGTCCGAGAGACGGCTTCCTCCGCCACTGCATTCCACCGGACAGAATCGCCACTCTGTGTGAATAGTTCACTTTGGGGAAATTTTAATGGGAAAACGCCACCGAATTCTAATTAAACGATCAGACTCCCGACTTGGAAAAAACTAATAAAATTACTCCTTCGGCAATACAATTAAGTTTAACGAAGTTGGTACTTGTGTTTCCCGAAGTGAACTGATGAACGAAAACAGAAAAGACCGAGAAGAGAAATGCGAAAAACTTCACTTATTAAGGATGTTATAAGTGGAAGATATTAGTGCAGTTGAGAGGGCGAGGGATAAGGCCGGGACCGCGAGCGGGAATAAGACGAAGGATGTATATTAAGAAAATGGCGTAGTTAAGAAAATTGGCAAAGTAGTTATACTTGTATCTTGGAAATATTAGATTTGGACGGAGTGTGGGGCACCATCAAACGGGAGCGGTTCAATCAAGCTGTAAACCAACTTATTTTCAAAAAACTACCAATCTAATAACAGTAATAATACTAAAGTAACACATCAAAAAATGTTTTTCTACAATCGACATATAAAATTAATATTTAGATTGTTGTTATGGTTTCTAAATAACATACTTTTTGGTTCTAGTGTCTAAAAGAAATGTCATGTAACGTCATTTTTTTTATTTCAAAAGAAATCGGTCAAATAATGCCAAAAAACAAAAAAAACGGCTTATTGTTTATAATGATTATAAATATTGAAAATACAATTATGAATATTAGAAAATTGAACATGTGATGAGACTTTATCTAAGATATTTTGACAATTTTGATTCTCTGTGATAATTTCAACACGAAAAAATTAGGAAACACGAGGCTGTGTCTTCCAAATCTTCGAAGCTTGAGAAAAATAGGCAAAAACCACCTTTTTCGTGATGGTAACCATTTTTTTTCCTTTCACCAAATTTCAAATGTCGTAAGTTGCTTGATACACAGATTTTGATCTCTCTGGTATAAGAGTATTCATAGCGGCTTCTGCTGCATTTTCGATATCAGAAATCATGGGAATCACTCGTTTTTCTCAATTTTTGGTGATTGTAGAAAAAATCATGTATGAAACACGTTGCGAATGAAATGTTTGAGCACTTGACTTGTTGATCAACTCGGCATTCGCCTCGTTGATCAATTTCACGTCGCGCTTAAAAGATTTCTATTTCGCAACTTATTTCATAAATAGCTATTACATATTTACAATCATAGTGTAATGTACCAATTTTATGTCATGACAGAAGCTAGGAACCAGATGTTTACTTTACCTAGCTGGGAAATTGTTATATACCCTAAAAAATATTACATACTTGGAGACTTGATAGTATAACTCTCATGAGGTTATTATAATAAGTTATGTGTTGTTATTTGACATTTTTTATTAACCAACAGACATACTACATTGATAATATTCAGAACCTAAATAAAAAAAGAAATATAATTTTTTAGATTTTGACAGCTTTTTTTATTAAGTTATTATTTTTTTGTATTCATGGACCGCTTACTTTGACTTATAGTATGTGTTACCTCAAAATAATTAATATTCAGAATTTATAGTAAATTCTTCTTATTTTTAACATTAAATATTGCAAATAAAATAATACACAAACTTCGAAACTGAATGAAATTTTGTTTACTCTGTGTGTAATATATTATTTTAGCCCAAAAATTTCACTTGAAACCTAAAACTAAATCTTCATACTCTAACCCACTTTAATTTTGGGTAAATATCAGGTGTTTCAAAAATGTGTGGCATAATTTTAACCACAAATACCTCTCTACAAATAAGAATAGATAGCACAGTATTTACTGACCTATCTCAAAAAATATAAAAATTACAGCTTTCTAAAAATCGGTATGAAAAATGATTTTTAGGAAAAAGTGTTTTTTATCGTTGATGCGATTATTATAAAACTTTGCATGTCAAAGGACAAAAAGACACTCTTTGATATGGTGTAAAAGCTATATATTTCCTGTGACAATGAAACCCTTCCAGTTTTTGGGTCATAACTCTTTTTTTCAACCTATTAACACGTATTTTTGATGCCAAAAATCAAAAAAAAAAATTATTATAAAAAAGGTATTCTTATTGCATATTGCCGAAATGACCGTTTTCGAGTTATTTCGGTTTAAACTAAACTCCACACCGCGTTGCAAAAGCAAAAAGTAAGAATATTGAACGTACCATTATCTTGGAAACAGCCACTACGAATGACAATGTCAATGCTGTCACATTTAAGGTCAATTTCATTTAATCCAAAGTAATATTTGATTATTTCTTGATGATCATAGTAAAACACACGATGTGTTGGAAGAAACAATGCATGACATCACAACATCTTTTGAGAATACACCACAGAAATTTTTATAATAATTCGATAAACGATAACAAAAATATTTCCAAAAAATCATTTTTTATACCGATTTTTGGAAATCTGTAATTTTTCTATTTTTTGAGGTAAGTCAGTAAATACTGTGCTATCTATTCTCATCTGCAGAGAGATTTTGATGCTTAGAACCTTAAAATAGCTCAAAAAAATATAGTTTTTGACAAAGATAATATTAAACTATGAAACAATAAAAAGTGAGATGATTTTAAAGGATTTGATAACTACATATTAACGTAAACTTAGAAAAAAAATAATTTCTTTAATGTTGATTTCTTCAGTATTTGACAATTCATTGGACGTATTTTAAAAAAACTTCTAAAAAAATGTATTTCTCTTGCTGGTCTATCTTTCCCGAATTTACTCTATCTAATTTTCAGTTTGTTTGTGCAAAATACTGTAATATCTAAATTAATCAATTCCAGTTTTAACAATACTTTTTTCTTCAGATAAATTCAAGATACATCGATAGATGTCTTTTTTTACCTGTGTATTTATTACTTACTAAATCAATTTGTTTTCTGTTTCAACAAACAGTTTGTAAACTAAAAAACTCTATTTGTGTACTTACAAGAAATAGCAGTTTTTTCAGTCCTTGTTAAAAGTTCAAACTTATCTCAATTTAGAAATTGTGAAGACAGTTCATCATCGCTGTTCGAATTCCTCTCGTTTGAATCTATTGTCATAGTGTTCGATTGTTTGAGCACTTCATTCCTCGCATTTGTATGTTAATTGAGTGTTTAGGCAGCGATCGTCTCGTGGGTGTCTCTCCACCCGTAAAAATTTGTAGAATTTATCTGGAGGCGTGAATGCGATCTGCTTGTGGGGCATGGTCATGAGTGCACGCTTGACACCTATCAGTCAGGCCCTTAGCAATGCAAATGCCGTGAAGAAAACAATTAAGGCTGCACACGACGAGATTCATCACGTTTATGCTCTGCGGTAATTAAACGGTGGGTGCGGCGCGGCGGCGGCAACGGTGCGATCTACAAGCTGTCAGCGCGCGAAGCATCGGCCCCGGGACGGATCCTTGAGGGACACCCGCAATGAATTACACAAGGCGACAAAAAAAAGTCATGTCGGGACAACTTGACAAATTTTATATCATTTTGTTCGTCTCAGTAAGACAAATCAAATGCACTAAAAAACATTTCAAAAAGTGCACACACTTCTAATTTAAATGAATTTAAAATACTTTAACTTTAAAAAATCATTACTCAATAACTATTAGGCCGATTTCCTTCAAATAAAGACCATTTTAAAGGGATGGACTTGCCCTTTAGAATGATATGCAATTTGTAATTGAATATTGGCAAACTTTTCTTCGAACAGTGTTCGAAGGAGTTCGAAGTAAATTGAAGTAATCTAAGAAAAACCCTACGAGTAATTTTTTTTTCTTTGTCACCATCGTGTAGAGCATCTTTTTATTAGTGAGAATCCAAATTTTTAAAATAATGTACAGAGTAGTTTTCAAGATATGATTTTTTGAAGTTAAGGTTTGCTATTCAGGTATTGCGCCATATAGAAGAAATGCATGTTAATCTTACTTAAAATTGCATTTTTATAAAAGTATTTGTTTTAAGGCTCTTATTTTGCTTAAAAATAGTCAATTGCATCTTCTTTGTTCTAATTAGAATATCAAAAACTGTTTCTTTACTTAAGACAAACAAAGAGTACCTGCGTACTAATTAAAGCAAATAAAGAGTTTTTTTGTTCTAAAAATAATCACTGATCATTGAGCAAAAAGGATCTAGAAGTTTAAAGCAGTAGCTTTAAATATAAGAACAAATCTTTTTCAAATTAAATGACTTTCCATTCAGATTCCAACTTGTTCACTTTGTTCTAGCTTTCTGATCTTTTTTTTTGAAAATGTTCCCAGCAAATGCTTTTTCATCACTTTCTACTGACGTTGAATGCAATAAGCCAGTTGCTTCGTGTGCAACTGTTATCACAACAACAACTACCTACAAGCTAACTGAAGCTAATCGTAGAATGTACCAACAAAATAAATCAGGTGACTTATTGCATTTAACATCACTCGAAAGTGTGGAGAAAGCATTTGCTTAGAACATTTTCAAAAAAAGTTCAGAAAGATAGAACAAAGTGAACAAGTCAAAATCTGAATGGAAAGTGATTTGATTTCAAAAAGATTTGTCCTTATATTTAAGACTCGTGCCTTAAACTTCTAGATCCTCTTTGCTCAATGATCACTGGTCATTTTTACAACAAAAAAACTCTTTATTTGCAGGTACTCTTTATTTATTTTAAGTAAACAAACAGTTTTTGTTTATTGTAATTAGAACAAAGAAGATGCAATTGATCATTTTTAAGCAAAAGAAGACTCTTAAAACAAATACTTTTATAAAAATGCAATTTTAAGTAAGATTAACATGCATTTCTCCTATATGGAGCAATGCTTGATTAACAAACCATAACTTTTTTTTGAAAATTTGGATTACAACTAATAAAGAGATGCTCTACACGATGGTAATGATGAAAAAAAATTTACTCATAGGGTTTTTCTTAGATTATTTCGATTTTGCCAACATTCATTTCAAATTTTATATCATTCTAAAGGGCAAGGCCATGCCTTTAAAATGGTCTTTATTTGAAAGAAATCGGCTTACCAGTTAATTAAAGTATATTAAATTAATTTAAATTAGAAAAAAATTATTTTGTTCAAAGAGAGTGGACTTTTTAAATTTTTTTAGTGCATTTGATTTGTCTCACTGAGATTGTCACGACATGACATTTTTTTGTTGCCTTGTGTTATGCACCTCGTATGACTCCACAGTTCTTTAGATAAATACAGCGAGAAGGCCCGTGTTGTTTCGTTTTTATTAATGACGCCCGTTGTAGTGTTAAAATATTCAAAAATATTCGGGTTATTAATTAAACAGTGCCTCTCCTTGAATACTCATAAGTCATCGACGGTGCAGACGGAGGAATTAAACAGGTAAGAATCGGTTTATATACACACGGTGCCAATCAAGGTGGCCCGATGGCTAGCTCCGGTGTTTTAGTGGGGTCTGAGCTGACTCAGCGTTCAATTAATTATAAAACTAGCCTTAGACAGCCAGTCACTGATAAACAAGGGTGTGTATTCTTAATGATTTCTATTCAAATGCCACGATGCTGCACAAGCGTCTTCTGAGGAGGTGCTGAACATACGCTGACTCTTAAATTATCAAAAGATTTTTTTTACGAGAACAAGAGACGGTTTTAATCACAATAGACGAAATTTCAAACACGAACACTTGCAGTAGGTGGTAAGATGAATATTCATACGGAATTTTGAATTTCTAATTCGGGAACTGTAGGTGTGCTCACATTTCTAACTCACAGGTGTAACTCGAACATCCCAAATCAAAATTCTTCAAATTACTCGGATCATTCATTTTTATGTCAACAAGAGTGGGAAAAACAGACCATGAATTTCATAGTTTAAAGCGGTACAGAAGCCGATATAAAAATAATATAAAGACAAAGAAATAAAAAAAAATTAGATTTGTAAACGGCTGTTAAAAATGTCTTGTACATTTTTTATTAAAAACAAAACATTTTGAAAAGTGAACAGAAACTAAATATTTTTTTTTCAAAAAGTTCAGTAATTTTTATGGCATAACTTTATAATTAAATATTTTTTTCATTTTGAAACTGTCTGCCCAAAAAAATGTTAAGAGATTTTGGAAGGTGATTTCTTAGGTCAATGTAGGTTCTTACGCACCTATTTCGAAAAATAATAAGTCTGGATATGACTAGTAAAATAGTATATTGTTTTATTAGGATTGAAAGTATCAGTTTTTTGGCAAGCAAAACTGTAAATTCAAAAACATAAAATTTCAAAGATGTGTTCTTTAGAGGATGTAAAGGTGCACTAAAATAGGATTTTTTTTTTAAATCAGTTTCTAAAGAGATGTGCACGTTTAAACGAATATAATAACATAAAATTTAGAAAATTTGATCCTTAGAGGGTGTAGAATGCATTTGTCAGGCTTTTCAAATTTTAATAGAATGAAATAGGTTGCAAACGCTTAAAGAAAATTAGAGACATGAAATTTAGAACTTTGAGAGTGTAGAAGTGCACTAAACGACACTTTTTAAAAATCAATTTTTAACGAGGTGAAATAGTATGTGAAGGTTTGTGATGTGTTTTCGTCGTAATTTTTGTAAAAGTAGGCTCTATGCTTCTGTGTTGGCAAAGCATAAGTATCCAGCTCTACATTGTAATGGTTTTGTGAACGAACCATTTTCCATTTGTGGGATCAGAAATACACGCGGAGTCGTAGGCAAATGGTAGTTCAATATATTCATACACAAGAATTTTTAAACATTTATTTTCCTCTTTTCTACAACGTTATAACACTTTTCTGGGGCTTTTGATTTTGATTTTTCCCTACAAAAAACATAATATTCGGATTTACAATAAAAAAGCTCTTATGCTTTTTTGCTCTTATACTCTTACTCTTTCTTATTCTTTGCTTTCTTTTTTGCTCTTATGCGTTTATGCGCTATCTCTTTTATTATACTCATAAGAATATGTGCACATGTTTTAAAGTTTGCGCTCTTATGCGCCCGCCATCTTTTATTGCTTATTTGAATGAAAATTTGAATTTGAATTAGAGAAAAGTTGCCGACTTTTGCTGGGCTTGAACTCCGGACCTACTTGCCAAAAATAGTGGTCTTATGTCACTACGCCACCAAGCTCCCGGCATGTATTTGTGCTCTAGTCTAATATATTCATATATATTTTTTTTTAATTTCTAATTTTTGTGTTTCTACGATGTTTTATGCACTTTTAGACCCATAGAAGTGCATTTTAATCAATTTTCAAGTTTACAATAATTAGATTTTTGACAAAATTTTGGTCGAGTTTCGGTACCAAGAGCGGTCTATTGCCAATAACTCCAGAATTATTAGCGACAGCCTCTTTTTTATATTTGGCACCGTTGAAAAGCACATTTAATTTTTTATTTTATATTGTAATAAAATTTTAGATTTAGTATTTGTTTGGTATTAGAAATATGTGTAGCATATTTTCCAAACAATTAGTCAGTTATAAAGTGTAAAAATTAATTGAATAAACGTTATGATGTGTCGGTGTTTTATTTAAAATAACCGCCAAAAATAGACCAATGAGAGGTATGCCCAGATAAATGGATCCAAAGTGGAAACAAAGTGTTTGTTTTGTTGCTATAGGAATGTTGACTTCAAAGCGTATATAAAGGAGAACGGGCCGCCACACCGGCAGATTCACTTGAGTCTCCTTCCGGACATCTTCGGACGAAATCACCAGGACCTCTCTTGGTGGAATAACTTCAGGACAGCTTCTGAAGGTTTGTACTCTTTGGACATCTTCAAAGAATACGGTCGACGGGACCTTCTTCCGTCGTTAAACCACACCTGCCTCAGGACAGTTTCTGGGAGCCGAGTTCACCTCTGAACACGGGCCACGGGATCCCTTCCGTGGTAAGGGCTTAACATCTGGGACAGTTTCCAGGTGGTACAATTTCCTGGACCTCTTCAGGAAAAGCAACGGACGGGACTTCTCCCCTCAAATTCACCCACGGAGGACGTCTTCTCCAAGGGCTAGGGTTCACTAGGTCCAAGTTAGATTTTGTTTTGTAAAGTTTGTTATTTTATCTGTTGTTATGGTTACTAAATAAATTTCTCTTTTCAATCACCTGTGTTTAATTCAATCGAACCTCCCCATTCCTCTCCACTGTATAAAAGCTGGCCGGAAAGGCATTCTTATGTAGTGTAAACCTGGAGAACATCTCCAAACAGTTCTTTTCCAACTTTTAGGAAAAAGTTGGTGGCGCCCGGTTTAAATAAGTAAAATAGTAAAAGAAAAGAAAACACATTAAAATATAAAAAAGATCTTTGTCTTACGATAAATCAAAAAATTTTCGAAAATATCAAAAATTTTAATTCGACTATAACTTCTAAACGATTACAAATTTTGCAGTTTTCTCGACGCTAATCTCTCGAAACATTTTACACAAGTAAACTTTAAAGATTATAACTTTTGAGGTACAGTTTTGCCGCAACTTATAAAAATAAAAAAATTGGGACCGTTTTTACAAAACTTGATATTTTGATACCTAAAAAAGCTCTCATGCTATTATGCTTTGCTCTTATGCTTATGCTCTCTTATTACTTATTATGCTTATTAAAATTAGATAAAAGCTGCTGGCTTCTGCAGGATTCGATCTGGCTGGATCAATTTTAAATTGTTCCGTTGTTTCGATTTTTGTCAAAATTTGGTCAATTTTTACTCGGAGTATATACTCAGCTAATAATTCCGAAACTATTTCTAATAGCTCTTTGTGTTTATTATCGTTGGAAAGCATTAAATTTCCTATCTTTTAAAAAAGTCATTGTTTTGCGATAAATAGTTATGAAGAAGTATAAACGTAGGTTGTCATTAAAAAGAAAAAAATACGATTCTGGAATAATAGTACTTAATACCGTGCAATCACAAAAAAAAATTAGAGTAGGCGGTGATTAAAGTCCTTTAGATGGCAATCCTGATTTTTGACATCAGATGTCAGCGGAAACTTTGACAAGTTTGCGTTTTATTCCTTTTGAGTGAAATAATGTTCACTTTAGAGCAGAAAATTTTTATTGCTGTACAAGACGAAAACGGCGAATGGTCATTTTCACTTTCAGTTTGTGTAGAATTTCCAGCCCACATTCCCAGCCAACGTGTTGCCAACAGTAGAACGCCTACTTTAATTTTTTTTTTTTGATGGCACGGTACTAATTTGTAGGAATAATGAATGCAGTTTTAACACAAATATTTTTATATTTTCTAAAATAAAATCTAACTAGATATAAGTTACGAGTGTTTTTTAAAAGCTTATTCTGAATTTTTCATGTAATTTAAGTTGCTCTAAAGTTTTATATTGTTTGTAGATGTAAATATAATTTTTGTAAAAAAAATTAAGAAAGCAAGATTTCTGAAAATATTGTTGAGCTTTTGTAGAATAATCCAAACTGTTATTTGATAAATTTTTATTTAAATGTATTAATTTAATTACAAAGAAGATTTTAAAAAAAAGATAAAAAATTCTTGAGAGAACATTTTCGCGGAATTGTAAAAACCAATTAAGTTTTATGATGTGAGGTAAGTTAAGCAAAAATACTACAACACAGTTTCAATGTCGGTAAGTGCATAAAACCTTTTCTTTTCGCTTTTTAACTTAACGCTTCTTCCTGCGAGCCCACGACCGTCTCCGTCGACCCCGCGGTTCATCACGTGCATTAAACAAGAGGATTACATTGGGCTACAAGCAACGGCAATTAGCTCCGGTGTCAGTATACTTTTTTTTAATTAGATATCGTATCGTCTATATTACCCGGTCGTAGATCAGCGCTTCGCCGGTCGATTTATGACGCGTTAATGTCTCGTATTTCACGCCGGTTTATTAGCGGCTAAATTTTACCACTGCGAGAATTAAAGTTGATTTACGAACAAAATCGCCATCGCTCGAATCTCATTACTACAAGGGTTGCAAGACGAAAAAAACCGTCCCTCGTGTAATTACAACAGTCATAACTGCGATTAAATCCGACAAAAAACCACCCTCTTGCATGCTAATCCGAAACATTGTTTTTGGTGCAGCAGATGCGGTAGCTGCCTCCCTGATGGGGTTAAAAGCTGTGAAATAATGAGTTCAGATTAATACTTAACCGAGCCGATGAGCACATTTGCATATCAATTCACAATTAGCGCAGCACCCTTCCCACATAACAATCCTCATTATCATTCAAAATTAAAATTTTTGATAAATTTACAAAGCTTCGAGTGTCTCTGTGGAGGCACCAGGGGGTCACTTGACCGATTTTCGTGCCCCTGAATACCGGTCTCTAATTAAACGAGTTTGCACGAACAAAAGAGTGACAGATGTGGACTGTGATCGGGGAGGACCATTAAAAAGTTTTTTTTTGTTTAGAACGGTTGATTTTTTGTTTCTAATCTGCTACGTCTTTGTTGCTTGCGGGTGTTTGATGGAATAAAAAATGTTTGCAGCATTAATTTTGGAGCAGGGTGCTGTAATAGAGGCCATTGTTGGATTTTTTGATCTGCTTTTTGTAAGGAGCTAGACGACGAAAAAATTCATTTGGAAAGCGAGAAGACTATTCATATGGAAAAAATTATAAAAAAAAAGATTTGGTGTTTGGGTCTTGAAAATATCAATTGCTGATTCTCTTTTTTAATTTCAAATCTTTATTCACATTTCTTTATTTTGTAAAAATCAATAATACATTTTAAGTGGAAGGTCTTTGAAATTAGAGTTTGAAGTATTTGGAATCTTGTTTCATCAAGACAAGAAATCTTGACTTGATCTGCTATTCTTGTCTTGCCTTGAAATTCAAGACAAGGAAAAAAATTGTTTTCGATTTGACTACTTCTTGAATATTTGATTTTTGTTTTGATGTCAAGAATCTTGATATTTCTTGATTTTTTTATGAAATCTGAGAATTACAAATTCTTGATAAAATTAATTGCGATTATTTATTAAATTTAGTTTCTGTTAAATTGTCTTTTTAGCGATAAACATAATTAAAACCACAAATCACAAATTTTAGAAAGAATCAGGAATTAAGATTTGTTGACAAGAAATCTTGATTCTTGATCATTGTTTTAACCCAACTCTTGTCTTAATCTTGTCTTGAATCTTGACTTGGTATTGGCAAGAACATTTCTTAATTTTCATGAAACACTTATTTGGAATTATTGAAATTACATTTAATTATGTAAAACTACTAAAATTATTTTAAAATAATCGATTTCTTGTAAAATTACTGAAAATTTTGTTTAGAATTTTTAAGTTTAAATATATATTTTTTAATTACCAAATGTGTTTATATTTTATGAAATCTGAGAATTGCAAATTCCTGGGACTCCCAAGCTAAAAATTAATTACGATTATTTAATAAATTCAGTTTCTGTTAAATGGTCTTTTTAGCGATAAACACGATTAAAACCACAAATCACAAATCTTAGAAAGAGTCAAGATTTCAAGATTTCTTGACAAGAAATTTTGATTCTTGATCATTGTCTTAACTCAAGACAATTATTAAGACCAAGACAAGAACAAGAATATTTCTTGATTTTCGTGAAACACTAATTTGGAATTATTGAAATTACATTTAATTATGTCGATCGATTTTTTTTTTGAATTACTGAAAAATTTGTTTCGAATTTTTAGGTTTAAAGTTCTAAATATGTTTTAGCACCAATTACAGCATTCTATGATTGTATCTATTAATTTTATTAATAGCAATTTTGCACAATAAAACCTTACCTAACCACTCACATGTATAAATAGTATATTATACATAAACTGAGAGAAATGAACGATTGTTCTTTAGGTGCCGTACCGTTAAAGAAATAATAGCATTTCTCACCAGTAGTGTATATACCATTTTTTGCTCGACTTGAGTTAAAAAATCCAAAAGATTGGGTGTAATTATTTAATAAAATTTAAAAATTAGTATAAAACTAGCCTACCAATAAACGAGAATGACTTAGTAACGGAAGCAAATAAATATTTGCTCACGCCGTACCCATTATTCTCCCTTGAAAGAAAATTTTGACTGCTATCACAGTTTTTACATAAAAAACAAGAGTTTTAATAGACCGAGATTTTTAAACCAAGTATAAAAGTTGTATTGTTTTCAAAACTTTTTCCAATGATAATATTGAATAAGAAATTTTGATAAATTTAGAAATTGTTGTAAAGAAATTTGTCAGAAGTGACAATATGCCAAATTAAGTATACTTATGTGCTTATAAAATACAATGTGATTGACGACGTATTTTATAGAAGAGCTTCAATGCAGAACAGTATAAGATATTAATGTTACATTTTTTTTTAGTTATCTCTGTAAGTAGATAGTCTTTAGTTCTTTAAAAAATCCAAGACAGCAAGACTAAATTTTAAAAATGTAAAATTGTGTTTGATGAGCATTAATTTTCGTTCTGTATTTAAATTTCTTTTATTGACTCCAATTATCAGTTTTAATTGTTTAAGAAATATGTTATGTTTGATTGTGAACTTTAACATGTCTGTAATTTACTTAAATCCTTTAGTAATTAATGAAATCGAGGTCGTCCCCACTTTTAATTTGCAATGTGCGGCAATTGGCAGTTGACGTCAAAAGCTGATTGTTAATAACGCCTAAGTGTGGTTAGTTAGCATCGTGTTAGTGACCTCTTAGCCACTTAGCACTGATTGCTTATTTAAATGATTGGATAATAAGTCTTAGATGCGTCTCTCCTATGCCATTAATGCAATTTAGAGCATCACTTAAGCTATTGTAGCGTTAACACCAGGAGAAAAAATCGCAGTTGGCCCGTCAGCGATCAGATAACATTAACGAGCTTTCGCGTCCATTCAAAGCTCGACTTGTGCTTATAATTGTTGATTATTTTAACGACGTCCCGGCCGCTTAGAATCACACAATGCCCACACAAAGCTACAATTGTGTCTTCCATTTGCATTTATATTCTATTCAAGTGCAGAGCTCTGATAAACATCGCTAAAAGACTGTACGCGCTTTAAGAATTAACAAACTCTCCGACGAATAGTCCGGAGCGAGATTTGGACCGAGCGCCAAATTAGCACCTGGACGATTTTTCTAAAAGGAGATGCGACGCTTTGTTGGGATTGTGGTCGGGGAAATTAAACCAGATTTGAATAGATGGGTCTTGTTTTATGGCGGAACACGTGTCCACTTTTGATAGTCGCTCACTCGTTATGTTTTATTATTTCATGAATTATCTCGAGGAGAAAAATTTCGAAATTAGCGGCGGAGATTTTATGGACTTGAGAGGATTTCACAATGCATTGTTAAGTGGGTAATTCAGACGCGTATCGAATGAGCTGATCTCGGAATGACTAACACGCGAAAAAATTTTGACGGTTTTGGGACAGCGAATTTCAAGCTACATCTGCTACAAATTTGATGGCTTAACTGTCTTAGAATTTTTTAGAATTCCAGATTTTTCAGAATTCGGATTTCCGGAAAGTAAATGCTTAGGAAGTAGATTTTTTCTAAATTTTGACAACCGCAACTGATTTTAATTTGGTATTAATTAAGTTACAGAATTGTTTATTTAATGTTACTCTCAAAAGTAAAAGTAAAAGCTAGAAAACATTCTCAAACAATATTGAAACCTCATTAGTATTAGGAGTTCTGACAATGATGTTTATGTAAAAAAAATTATATACACATAATCGGTTAGGTCTTGCACAATAAAAATATTTTAAAGATGGCGGCACTTTCGGTTATACCGGAAGTTAAGTGGATATCAATTTCCTTATTATAAATAAGAAGCTTGTTTTATTGTTATTTTATTTACATTTTTGATTATTTTTGAAATTAAATTTGGGCATATGAAAGAGAAAGGTTAGATCTTTTATTTGGTGTATTCATAACTGAAAAAACAATTAACAAACCCACAAAATTAAACGTTTAAAAAACTTCAAACGTACCCAATGGGTAGTATGAAAAAAATGGAGCAAAAGCTTTTGCTATAGTTTTATCTCTTTCTTTCTTATAAAATCTAAATTATGTCTATCTTTTACTATTACTAAATAGTAGCATTTACTTAACTTTATTCATACTAAGAGATGAAAGGCAATTTAATTCTGCATCAGTCTGTATTAAAATGTCTTAAACTGATTTATAAATAAATTAAATAACTGTAAACACTTACGATCAAAATTAAAAATGTAAAAATTATTTTTTTTTTTCAATTTGATTACGAAAAGCAACCAATGTGATTGTCATTTTAGTTGTTAAATGTGCTCAATTTTATTGCTAGTTATAAAATATGACATTATTTTATCACTAGTTTTAAGATATGACATTATTTTATCACTAGTGTTAAAAAGTGTGACATAAAGATAACAATGTTATTGAAATCACAGATTTAAAATTCGAATTTGATGCCCTTGCTTTTCACAACCAAATTAGAAAAAATCTGATGCAAAATGGCTGTTTTTTGCACACGACTCGTTACACTCGTGCAAAAAACACGCTTATTTTGCAACTTGTTGCATAAATAGCTATTTTACTACTAATTGGAAAAAAATTACATTTTAGTAACTAATCACACAAAGTTTATTGTTTTACAAATTTGTGAGTGTTAAAAAAGAGAAAAAAAATTAAATCCAAACGTCGAAACTTTCATTTAACCTTTAATTTTCAGTGTTGAAACATTGGTTTTAAGTTACAAGTTATTGTCAAAAATTTAGTTAATTATGTTAATTTTAAAAACTTAGTAAAAA
>NW_025401069.1:10966429-10983519 GCF_015345945.1 Tribolium madens
AACATCGGTCTTAAAAGTTTTGATATCATTAGCATTTCTGAAACACACATTTTAATTAATTTTAATCAAGAGTTTGGAATAAAATGTAAAAAAAACACAAAATTTCGGAAAAAGATGTTTTAAACGAATTTTGAACTTTAAATACAGATTAAAATAGAATATTAAAGAACAAGTTTTATAAGGGTTGATTTGGCGCACGAATCCCAAGTTAGAAAACGAGCCGTAGGCGAGTTTTCTATGGGATGAGTGCGCCAATGTCATTATAAAACGAGTATTTTATGCTATTTTTTCTAATTTGCGCCTCCTATTTTCTTATTTTAATTCACAAAATTATATATTTTTGTCGCCTAGAGAATTTTGTGTTAGTTGGTATCGGTTGGTAACATTCGGCGCCCACCTGTTTTTTTGAGTCATTTCTGCCGTCTGTCATTAAAAATAAAATTTACAAATTAATAGTTATTAGTATTACAACATAATAATAATAAATAAAATATGAGAAACAGAATTTAGTTTACCCTCCGCCTGAAATTCGCGAAATTGCCGAAGCAACAACGCAAAATTTGTTACCTGACAAGTCAAAAGCGGCATCCAAAAACTAAATAACCCTAAATTCATTAAAGCACAGTGTGCTTTTATAGAGCCATAAACAAATCCTACGGGAGACGTTAATAAACGTATTATAAACGCAAATTATAAAAAAAAACATTAAATAAAGTCGAGTATAAAATAGATCTGAAAACATTTTAAGACACTCAAGATATTGAGAACAGATATTAAAATCATGAGCATGATTGGTAAGTATTACTCATTTAAGAAGCAATAGAAATATGTTTTAATATCATTGTACATTTTTAAAATAGTAATTAATCTCTTTCAGATTTTATTTTTTTTTGATTTGTATTGTTCATAAATTGGAAAAAATCGTTTTCTTTAAAATCAGTAGCAACTGTTTTTGCTTATTTAACCAAATTTCAGACTTTGAGTTTTTGAATAACTCTGTAATTTTCAGAAAAACTGTGGTGTGGTAGTTTGTTGTTGCAATTTGCAAAATGCTGCTATTTTCTGGTGGCAGAATTCTTAATTAGACCGTGAGGTCGTTACTCGATTTGAGGCGATTGCTCGCATTTATGGTAGTTGAACAATTTGATAGTGGCAGAGTTGATATGGTAACGACTTAATTTCATCGTATGTAATGATAGTTTGCATATGCGTGTGTCTCTCGACTACCATTCGTACGGTATATTCAATCACACTAATTTAGATTATTGCAACAATGCGATGTTCGTTGCATGCTATAATGCATGTATTATTCAATGCACTTGCTACGTTATGACGTTATTATGCACATCCTACCGGTTTCAAACTCTCCTAATAGCGAATTTCTCTAATAACACCACCACACGAACGAAATGTTATATTTTTCAAGTTGCACTATCCGTTGCGAAAATATGATCTCACCGGGAGGGCAATCAAACGGCCAGATGTACTCATTGGGCCCTTTTTTTACGAAGCTTTTGTCTCGATCAAAGCCTCGTGTGCCCTACATTTCCACCTACTTGATCACTAATTACTGTCGGACGGATAATACGCTATTGTTACAGGGAGTCTGTTAAAATCGCATAAATTATCTCCGGCACACATGGTACGAATCGCGTTGGGTCTTCGTCAAGTGGGTATAAATATTGATGAAGCCGTACAAACAGGAATAATGAATAATTATTCGGAGCTTTTTCTTCGAAAAAACTCCATCACCTTGATGCATTTTACAAAATTTTGTATACACATGTCCAAACTGACAAAAATAATGTATTCTATAAGTTTCAAACAACAAAATCAGGTCTAGAATGTTTTTTATTCGCTATAGTCATCACTGTAGTAGTAATATGCTGATTTCCAACCTCCATCAAATGTCAACTTTGTTTCCATAGCAACTACATCAATTTTGTTAGAAAAACAGATCATTATTATATATATTGAACAAAATGTATTTGTGAATAAAAAAAACATACAAACCTCACTGAGAATTTTACTACATCAATTTTACATACATTTTACAGTTCATCTAACCTCGAGGCTACGCCTCTCGGTCACATATATTTGACCTATGCCCTCAAGATAATATACTACGTATTGTAAAACATAAATCCACTATTGCTTCATAACTGCAAAACTTAGGTTAGAGTAGCACTTTTTTTGAAATTTCAAAATTACTAGATAATGAAATGAGTGCTTTAATAAAATTTAATGATTTCCACTTACTTTTATTGCTTTATTTAATAAAATTGTATGTTTATTATTTAAATAACATGTAATTGTCAATAAAATAGCGTACCTACAAACTTTGGTGAGGCTACGCTTCTCGGTTATATAATCTTAGTTTGCGAGGTAAAAAATTCTCAAAACAATTGTAATATACTATTAAATTATTGTATTACTGAATATTTTTAATTGCTTAACTGTCATAAGCTAAGTCTAATATTAATCCATTTTAATTTTAATGTTTTTTACTTTGTTTAAAAAACTCCAGGTGAATAAAAAGTATGGAACCAAACGTCCTTTTGCTTAAACTATTTATTTTTTGGAAAAACAAATTTATGAATGATAAAGTACTATAAAAATGTGATGTTTTATTTAAAATAAAGTGTTTCAAATTTTTTTTTGTTTTTGAATTCCACAAAAAAAAATATTTTCTTTTAAATGGCAAGCCACTATAAAAGTTGTGATCTAAGGATAAATTGCAATTTTGACAAAAAAAATCGCATAACTCAAAAACAAAACAAATTTTGTTCTCAAAATACGATCATATTTTTTATATTACTTTAGTGTATATTAATTATTATATTCTGGAAGCAAATGATTAAAATAAAAACCGTTCGGTTCTATACTTTATATTTACCTGTATACAGGGTGCGCCAGAACTCGCGCCTCAGAGAAAGGTAAGATAAGATACCAAAAATCTGGAAAAGATGTTAAAAAAATTCTATTTATAAAAATTTCGAAGTTATGAGGGTTTAAATCTGGGACTTTGACTTTATTTATTTTTGTTGAAATTTTTAAGTTTTTTTGCTACAGGCTTTTAGAAGAGGAAACAAGGAATCTGTATCCTAAATTGTAACTCTGTTTAATGTTATTTGTGGTTTTTATTGGCAAAATTTGTGTACCTTTACTAAATAAGTATAAAAAAACATATAAGGAGCAGACTTTCAAAATGCAGTTTGTCCATTATGTTTTTATGAATTGGGATAAAGATTTTGAATTTTTTTTGAAAAATGCCTAAGTACTTCAGCCGTAAAATTAATGTCCAATTGTGTCCAATTTGTACATATTTTTTCACATTTATTGTCAGTGATATAAAAAATTAAAATTATTTCTTAAAAGAAAGACAGTTTTTGTTTTCTCCTGCAAAAATGCAAATTTGGACAAAATGCTTTTTGAAAGTCTCCTCCTCATATACAAGATCATCAGTATCATTAAATAGACATAAAAAAATGTCAAAAAATAAATATCAACATTTTTTGCCAAATAGAATTTTTTAACGTTTTTTCTATGTTCCTGGTATCTTATCTTACTTGAATTTTTTTCTGAGGCTCAAGTTCTGACACCCTGTATAATCAGAGAATATCAAAATCTACTTTTTTCAAACACAATTCTAATTATTATAAAAAGTAGAAATGAATAAAAAATCTGGCGGTTTTCTACTTTTTTGTTCATACAATTCATATAAATATTAAAGTTTTTCCACAAGAGAGAGAATTAGAAAAAGAGAATTTTAAAAATAAGTGCTTTAATGAAAAATAATGATTCCCACTTACCTTTATTGCCTCATTTGCTGAAATTGTATGTTCGGTGAACAGTTTGTATACAAGTCAGGTTTTTACAAAGAAAAGTCTAAATTGTGTAAAAATGTTTTATTTGATGATATCTTTGTTAAAATCGCAGCAACAAATGTCAAAAGTAATAAAATTTAAGACAGTGGTAAATAATTTGAATCGTTAACAAAAGTTGTCCTCATCATAAAATTAGCAAAATGTTGCAAGCCTTGAGCTTAATTGTTTGAAACCTCTTCATCGGGTACCCAAATTTGAATACTAATTATGAATAAAATCGCCATAAGCCTATATTTGCACTTCTCTAATTAGCTCCACTCCCATCTGTTTCCACTTTTGCGTTTAATTTCTTTCCGAATCCCAGATTGAAATCAATCGCATCATTTTACGCTTCGCGTGCAAAAAACCCCGAGTTAAATAACGCCACTTATGTAATTGATCGGTGTTTTGGTCTGTTTGCCGAGCTATTATTTAAATGACACACACGAACGCTATAAACATGTTACATGCGTTATCGGAATTGCAAATGTCTCCGAGCTCAAATTAATACAATCCGTTTTTATCGGCGTTTATTATCAATCGTTGTGTTTTTTTCTTCTTGTTGTTTCAATTGTGCTTGCACAAGCCGTGCCTTATTGAGCTTTCGAGCACGTCCCTCGCTTTTAATTAAAGCCCAATTCATATTCAGATGCACTACATACAGGGTGTAGACGGAGATTATCTCCGATAAAGCGGGACCTTCCCAGAAGACGAGACGTGACGCAACGAGCTACCATAATGGGACACGTACGACGCTGTACCGGGAAAATGGGACTTGTTAATGGGGCCGTTGCCGCTAATTATCAAAGCAGGATCAAACGCTTGTCTCTCTAAAAATTATATTGTGTAAAAATACAATTTTTTTGTGTACCCTCCCAAAAATAGATATTTTACAAATTCATTTGAGTCCTTAAAGTAAGTTTTTTTGAAACTCAATAAAATAGCTATTTTATTTACTATTTTTTAATTTTTAACCACTATTTTGGAGTTATTATTAAATTATACATAATAATGTACAGATTTGAATTTGTTTTTTGAGAGCTCTAACAAAAAATGTTTTTTGTAACACGTACCTAATAAGTTTTTGCGAACACATCGCGGCTTCGCCTCGTCCGGAAAGAGCTTCATCATTTTTCGCTTCTTTTACAAAAAAATAAATATGTGCCATAATTTTTTTATTATTTTATTATTTTATCAACTTTTTGAGTAGCACTTTATTTTTTCTCTTAAACTTTAAGTCCTGCTATAGGAAAAAAATGTTGCATTACGCACGACGATAAAAATTGTTTACCGTCTTCATGTATATAATAATAATAATAATAAATAAATAATAATAATAACTATTTTTTTCAAGAATAGCGAAATATATTTTTGGAAAAAAATTCTTATCTAACTTTCTGACGACCAACTTTTCTTCTAATTTAAACATTTTTCTATTTTTATACACTTTGCATATTATCTATTTGTCTTTTAACTTTCTTGTACTTTTTAATTCTTACTATTTCTGTAAACGGATTATTTAGTAACTTATGCGTTTTATTAGCTAAACACACATTTGTAATGAAAAATAAGACTTTAATGCCTTGATACATAAGTAACTAAAGTTTGTCTATATTTGCTTGAATTTTATGGTTTTGACTAGTTTATGAGGGATTTAATGAAGGTGGTTGTAAAGTTATTGTTACCAAAGCAACTAGCTTGCCATTGAAGCAACCTTGAAGAAAACAAACTTTTACAATCCAGGGGTTGGAGTACCACTATAAAATTCAAGCAAATATAGACAGACTTTATTAAATTTAATTAGGTAATTAGTGTTATTTTTTTTCAATTTTTTTCTGTTTTTCTGTGCAAATTTTGTAATAGGTATTCCATTTCAATATACATAACCTTATTTCATTTCAATTTTTGAAAATTGTTTTTACCATTTTAAAATCATTTTTTTTTGGAATAAATAAAAAAATTGTGTACATACACTACAAGCTTTGGATTAACAAAATTATTAGGTTTGTATTAGGTGAAAACATAATGGGTATATAATAAATAATAACAATAAACTAATTTATTGAGAAGCAATACAAAAAAAGGAAAAAAATAATGAAATGATTTATTTCTATCATAATTTTAAATCTACGAGTATATATTCTATCCAAACAAAATACAAAAATTCATAATTTATAATTTTGAAAAATATGTAAATAAAATTATAAAAATCTTAAGATACATACAATAAATAGGGATGTTAACATAAATCTTATTAAAATAAAAAACCATACTTTTTAGATAACAAAACGAGAAGAGTAATATTTTTTGTATCATCTAAAAAGTAAGCAAGTTAGTCAGTAAATTTACTCAAAAAAGTTCGTAAAGTAGCACTTTTTCGGACTTATCAGTCACTAATTGAAAACGTTTGCAAAGTTGTTAGATCCTGAGTGTTGCACAGTTCTTTTAAATTTTTACGTAATTTGAAGATTTAGCATTAAAAAAAAAACGTAATGTACAAAGTGGCCCAAGTTCTAGGGCCGGTAAAAAATAAATATTTCTAATTAATTAAAAAAATTACTAGTGCAAACTATAGACGATTAGATAGACTTCAATTTTATGTTTTAATATTGTCCAAAATTTTTAGTTCATGTCAGCACTAATTTTTTTTACTCGCAAAATAAACTCTAATTTCGGATTAAAAAATTCAACTAAAATACAACTTTAGGTCCTTGTTATACAAAAGACTCCAACAGAAAAATATCTGAAAAATACAACTAATAAAAATAAAAATAAAAATTAAAATTAAAATTGAACCACTTAAAAATTTCAAAAAAACTTAAAATTTTTCATTTTTTAATAATCTAATGGAATTTGCATTTTCATTTGTTTTGTGGGCAGATTTTTTAACGCAATAGTTTAAAGATCACAGATTTTAGTTACAGTTTTGCTAGACAAATAAATAATTTTGAAAAAATGAAAAATATAGGTAGGTACTCTTTGTGAATAGAAATAAATGTTGATATCAAATAATCGACTTCTTTGTAAACTTAAACAAACAATAACATAATAAAATAACTTATTAAAATCCCAATTTTTGAGTATTGTACGAATAGACATAAAAAATATAAATAAAAAATAAATACATTAGGTATCTAGAGACAAAATCAATTTCGTAATTAGTTTTTACAAAAAACAGCAAAAAATCTTGATTTTGATAGTCTTGTGTTTCGTGTGCGCATTTTTAATGTTTTATTTTGAGAATTATGATGACAGAATGGCAAGAATGCGGGTTCAGAGGTCTGGCAATTTCGCTTGTGGTTATGTTTTTTATTAGCCAAAGATACACGTGAAGTGTGCTCAGTGCCTCAGTAATTTAAGCAGAAAATTATAAAATTTTTGCATCGTTTCCGTGTCAGAGTGGGCTTTCGGCGTTCCGTGTCGCAATTATGGCAGTTCTAAGATGAACAACAGTTAACCAAATGCTCGATGCAGTCAGTCAGCATTGTGAAGTTATTTAAAATTTAAATTCAACAGCTTTGACCTACGATATCGATCTCTAATGTCACGACACCACATAAACCCAGTCCTATAAAAATTCCTCGAAATACGTAGGTAATGAAATTAATGTCGACAAATTCATTCATGTATGCAAATAGTCGTGTGTTGTCGTCGAACGATCACCGTCTTGTTTGTCACCGATGCATGCAAAGAAACGGAAAACTCACCATCGGTGCTCCAATTAATTTTCAAGAATGATATCTGTACCTTTATGGCTTTTTTACAAGCAGGTACCCCATATAAATGACGTTATTAAATCGTGACCGTCGTTAA
This sequence comes from Tribolium madens, assembly GCF_015345945.1. NCBI lineage: Eukaryota > Metazoa > Arthropoda > Insecta > Coleoptera > Tenebrionidae > Tribolium > Tribolium madens. The sequence goes on from NW_025401069.1 coordinate 10,974,109, forward strand.
CTCGTTCCACATGTATATCATTTTTTCCGGCCCTCGACTCGACTGCTTGTTTATTATGAAAGCCAGCTTGGGTACTAAAGACACAAAGACCAAAGGTACGTGGTTTACATATGATCATTTTTAATTGTATGACGATGGGACGACTGGTAGTCAAGGTGGGACGTTTTAATGTGATTTATGGATCCTACTTGTTCCCAACGCGCTGCGCCTTTGACGGAACGGAACCTTCACCTGCAACCGTGGAACGAACAACCTCACACACATTCAGAAAAACTCAAAACCTTATCACAACCAAATCTGTAATTATGAATGAAAACGTTCACTTTTTATTACTATTTTTATGAAAGAAGGGCAGCTCAGGCGGCCTCTTTAGATTTTATCAAGAAAATAATAAGAGTGCTAAACTATGATAAACAGAGAGCAGAATATAATTGCAAGCAAAAGAAACTTCAACAACCTAAAAATGAAAAAAAATATCTAACACCAAAATAAAACTAAAAATAATACAACAGGGAATAAAGTGACGCTGAAATACTGATTTTTATTCTTAAATTTATCATTTTCTTATGTTATTATTAACTTAGTCTGTGGGAAAAAAGTTTTGTATGCATTTCTAGACTAAACGTCGCTAATCCCCTGAATTAATAAAATGCATTATCTACATTTTCGGAAATAAAATATTAATTCTCTCGATACATACTCGTAAATTATTACGTATTATTTGAAACAACTAACAAATTATCAAATTAAAATGAAAGAGAAACCACAAAAACAAAGCTAATACTTTAACAAAAAGCAACAAATTCATTAATAAAATTAAAAATTTTAAAATGCAATTTTAAAAAAATGTGGATTTTTTTTAAATAGGAATAATATGAATTTTTTTTGAAATAGTCAACCGTTGATCCTTTTGACAAAAACTCTTCTTAACAAAATATATTTTAAGTTTTTTTCTTGGTGCAAGTATGTATCTACTCAAACTTTTCTAAAGCAATAACAAAATATTGGGAAAAAATATAATAAAACAAAAACTTAGATTTTAAGATATACCGTGAAATAACACCTCTTTCTTGACATTCCGAGTTACTTTGACACATTATGGGGCTACTAATTTTGTTTCATTTGCAGTGTAGGTACCTACCGAAGTTATGTTTATTTTATTTTTATGCATACCAAAAAATGACTTTTTTTTAAGGAAATATATGTATCTTTTGTGTTTAATGTATTACATATTTTTAGTTCTATGGTGTCAAAGTACTCCCCAGGCTAGCATAACTTTAATTTTCAACGTAACTGTCAAAATAGCCTCGAAGTTGGAGTTTCTTTGACACCAAATTTTATTCTTTTTTTTGAAAAAATTATGATTGAGACATTATGATTATTGATGATTAATTATAATTAAGTTTGTTAAAGTAGAAAGATGAGTTGTTCTGATGCGAATTTTTTCAAGAAAATATTGCAACAAATAAAAAAGTTACATTAACAAAACCTCTCAAACCATGTCAATATAACCTCGATTTACGGTACCATAGGAAGAACTCTATTAGATTTTGTCTACTCAAATAGAGAAGATGTCAAATTTAATGACGAGTTTCAAATTTTGTTATGTTATCTTTATCTCGTTTTTTTGCTAATTTTCACCAATGTAACATTTTAGTGTTACAAGCGTGGCGAGCGCGTTTATTGCCTATCAACCAACGTTTTAGATGAAGTAATTTATAAATTTCCGAAAAAGGATACTTCAACTTAATTCCTGTAGCTATTCAGAATGTTTTGTAAAAAAGTTTTAATTTAATACAAAAAAATTACTATCAAAGCTAAAAAAACTAAAAATTACTTTCTAAAGTTTTCAGATAAATGCATATATTGTGAATAAAACGATATAAAAGAAACAAATCCGATAAAATGGATGTTGAGACAAAATATGAATTTGGAGATGATTGATAAGATTTGAAAGCTTCAGAACTACAAAATCTGAACATGTTGAATATATTATGCAATAAATAGTAAAAAAAACACTATAATTTCAATTTTACTCTTATTATAAGTTATAACAAATAAGAAGCCATATGTTTAGAATTAATAATTTAAAATTAATTTTGAAAACAGATTCAGTAAGTATGTAGGTAATCACTTTGAGAATAAACTTATTTTTTGATAAAACTGTTTTAAATTTCTAAAAACTTCTAGTGTTTGTATCCAAAAAATAATTGTAATATTGTGGTATTACAAACGTAGCGAGCGCGTTTATTATCGTGACTGTTATTTACCGATTAGCAAACTAGTTAGTTGCAAGATTTTTTCGTTGCAGGAATTCATACAAATTGGAAAAATCTAATCTAATTCTTGTTACTGAAAACAAAAAGTTTATTATAAATATACCATAAAAAAAAATATTTTGCTTTCTAACTATCAAAAACTGAAAATAAAATATAGTTTCAATTGAAAACAAAAAAGTTTATTAATAATATACCATAAAAAACTTATTTTGCTTTCTAATTATCAAAGTGATCAAAAACTGAAAATAAAATGCAAATTCAAAAAAAAATAGATAGTTTCTAAAATCCTGAGATCCTACACTATGAATAATAGATAAAAAAGAACAAGATTTGCTTTGGAGAAGAATATTTACAAAAAGAAATATAAAATATTACCTAATTCTAGTTTTACAACAATCAGGATGTTAGGAAATACAGAGACTTTTGAATATTGAAAACTTTTTTTAGAGAAGTCTTTAAGTAAATCTCAAATTGGAAGCCCGTTTAAAGGTTCTTTGTTTCCAAAAATTTATTTAGGAAGAAAAAAAATAAACAAAATTTCTAGTTTGGGAAAAAATTGAACACGCATTTTGGTTAGGAAAAAAGTGTGAACCTAAATTTCAAGATGTTTAGATAAAAAGTGAGATTTTAAGAAAGTTTAAACTTTGTAGAAACATAATTTTTTTCAATATTAAGGTAGGAAATTCGATTTAACAATTGAACTTATTGGAAATTTTTAATACACATCCATTTTTTTATATTATGAAATCCCTCGACTTGAAAGCTCCCACCTCTTAAAAAATTCATCGGTTCTCTTTCAATAGAAAAAAAATCTTCCTTTCCACCCCGCCAGCCGTCCCGTCCATGCATATAACTTTTTAATTTATTATTTCCTGTCTTTTCATCGCGGCCAATTACGTCCTAAGCACGCCATAATTATGTCCCAATTCGCTATTTATTCAAAGCGTAATCACACTGAACCGACGTGAAATCAATACGAGTCCATCCCTGTAATAATAAGCACCCGATTTAAATGAAAGGTTAAAAGCGTCGGTGACTTTTTCGCGGAATTCAAGCATCGCTCTTCAATATTTCATGTGTTGCGACCGGTGGTCATCGTCGCGCCATCTGTACCGCAAGGGCCCAACTGCTGGCCGACGTACTCCTTCCACAATAGAGCGGGAAAACTATTTCGCGTTTTTACTCATTTTCGAGGATTTAATTGCGACGACACGCGCGGAGGTCACAGGTCGAAAAAATGGACAATGGACGGGAAAATGAGACAAGTGTTGCACAGGTTTTATGTAATAAGATGGAATAAGATGGACGTTTAAGATAAAACGGCGGTGCTTTATTGAACTTTGACGTGGTTTTTTATGGCACGGCGTGAGCTATTCGGAGGTCAAACGCTGACAAGTGCTTAGAATTTAGGCGGACGGATCTGGAATGAGCATAATACTAAAATATTTGAGTAAATTGTTACAAAAAAGTCAACTTGAAAATACAATTACAGTTTTTTTTTTAATTAAAAGATTCACAAGTTTTAAACTGTTTACAAATGCAAGAACCTTAATGTAAACTAAATAAAACACAAAACAATTCTTTATTTTAAATAGGTTATGCTTTTTTGAATTTTTGAAATTTGTTTATTTAACTTTAGCTCGCAAAAACTATCAAGAGATGGTTTCTAAACGTTACACGATGCTCTACGGCGAGTAGCTTTTGAAATATCAAACTATTTTAATCAATTCCGGGTGTTCACATCGATTTTTTGGATGTCCGGAAAGTAGGTACCCAGAGCGGCCTTAAACTGATAATTGGTAATGTTTCATGTAAAATTGTGTCTGAAATTGAATTTTCACCTAGAAGTGATAGTTTTCGAATTAGAATTTTTTCTTCAAAAAACTAAAAACGTCTTTCTAACCAAGACTTTAACTTTGATCGATAGATAATTACAAGTAATTTCAGGCTGCTTTTTATTTTTTTCTAGGAATTTTAAATAATTTTTAAGAAACCGCGTTTAAAGTTTAAAAAAGGGATTTTTGACTTTTTTTAAGCAACTATCAGGATTATCACTACGAAACCACCTATCACCGTAATCAACATAAAAAAAACTATACAGAGTGTGTCAAAACTTGCGCCACAGAAAGAAAATTTCAAGTAAGATAAGATACCAGGAACATATAAGAATGTTTAAAAACTTCTATCTGACAAAAAATTTTGACATTTATTTTTTGACATTTTTATGTCTATTTCTCTGATGATTTTGTATACAGGGTGCGCCAGAACTCGCGCCCCAGAGAAAAATTTCAAGTAATATAACATACTAGGAACATGAAAAAAATGTTTAAAAAATTCTATCTGTCAAAAAAATTTGATATTTATTTTTTGACATTTGACATTTTTTTATGTCTATTTAATGATACTGATGATCTTGTATATGTTTTTCACGATTATTTTAATAAAAGTACAAAAATTTTGCCAATAAAAGCAACAGATAAGATTATACAGAGTTACAATTTAGGATACAGCTTCCTTGTTTCCTCTTTTAATAGCCTATAGCAAAAAAACTTGGAAAATTATTTTTCCAACAGAAATAAATAGTAGAGTCAAAGTGAAAAATTTTAACTCTCATAACCTCGAAATTTTCATAGATAGAGTTTTTTTAACATTTATATGGCATTTTTCTCTGGGGCGCGAGTTCTGGCGCATCCTGTATGTTTTTTTGTACTTATTTAGTAAAGATACAAAAAAATTGTCAATAAAAGCTACAAATAACATTAAACAAAGTTACAATTTAGGATACAGTTTTCTTAATTCTTTTTCTAATAGCCTGAAGCAAAAAACCTTGGAAAATTATTTTTCCAACAGAAATAAATGAGTCAATGCACAATTTAAACTCTCATAACTTCAAAGTTTTTATAGATAGAATTTTTTTAACATTTTTTCCATGTTTCTGGTATCTTACCTTTGATAGCATTTTTCTCTGGGGCGCGTGTTCTCACGCACTCTGTTTGTTGGTATAGGTGTTAAGTCAATTTCTCAAAATTAATTTTTCAAGTTTCAAATGACAATTAAAGCGAAACTAAAATAATAATTATCGCAAAAGTGTCCGAAAAATATTCGAATCTGTTTGGAACTGACAATGTTTCATGCGCGTTTTCAGCTAGAAGCAATAGTTTTCAAGTTAGATTTTTTTTTTAAAAAGAAAAACAAAAAACTAAAAATGAGTTTCTACTGGACGGCAGATAATTACAAGTACCCACATTTTGACTGTTTTTTTTAATATTCTGTGGAATATACAGTTTAAAAAAACAAATTTTTGACTTTTTTCATTTCTCAAAATATTTTTTTTAAAGTTTTAAATGGTAATTAGAGCGAAACGAAAGGAGTTATCGCAAAAAACCAAACACCATCGTAATCAGCGTTTAAAAATCTATTAAACGATATACCTTTACAAAAAATTTTTTTTGGAAAAGTCCGTTTTTTACGTAAAACATTTTTGTTATACAAAATTTTGTCAATTACCTATATCAAAAATTACAAGCCAAAACAACGTTCCACAGAGTGTCCCACGAGTAATAATGAGTCTGAAAAAAATTTGGAAGCAACCAACATTACATTCCAAACGTGGTTATTAAAATATTTAATTTTTATAAATTAAACATAGTGACCAAACAGCACACTTCAACTTTACTTTATAAAAAGTCAAACCTTCAAAAATTCGGTGAGAATTACTAAAATTTTGCCAAAAAGACCAACAAAATTCTCATTTAAGGAAAATGTTTGAAAAACGCTTCCCTTCTATCCGGGGCGATATCCATATAGACGGACTTTCTAAAACTGGAGTAGTCATTTAGACTGATAGAAATTTGTCAAAAATAAAAATACGATTACTATGTTTAACTAATTAAAACAAAATATTTTAATATCCACGTTATCTATGAAATGTAATGTTGGTTGCGTCAAAAAAATTTTCAGGCTTATTATTACTCGTGGGACACTTTGTATATAAAATGTTCCGGAGGTACCACAAACTTGGAAGAATGCATAACTCGTTGTTGGGTGGAGGTTCTGAAGAGTCAATCGTGAAACCCGGAAAATTCCGAGTGGTTTAAAAGTTATCCGTGAATTTAGAAATTGACAATTTTTGTTATGTATCATCGATTTTCGCGATAATTATCTATCACAAAGTGACGACTTTTTTTCATAAGATGAGAAAGTTAAAACTCTTTCCAGATATTTACTCTAAATACCAAAAATTGAGTAATATTTTAAAAAAATGTAAAAAATTGTAATCTTCAGAATATGATTCAATGACGTTTTTTGTACTTCAGGAGGTACTAAAAGCTTAAAAAAATGCTTTAAATACAGTTGAGTAAAGTTTAAAAAAAATATTATATTATTTTTCAAGATGTTTCTTTTAGTTTATACAAAATTTTATTATTTTTTATACGTTTGTTTGTTTGTAAAAAAATTAGGTACGTTAGTAGGTAGGTACAATTTTACAACATACGGGTATTTACTCCAAAGTTATTATTATGTATCAAAGAATAACTAATTTTTTCATAACTTTGTTTTCTAACGGTAACAAGTCTGGAGTTTTAGGCAGATACCGAAAATCGAGCAAAATTTTGAAAAAAATCCGAATAATCGTAACTTTTAAAATTGGACCCAATAACGTTTTTTGTACTTCTGGAGACCAGAAAAACGCGTAAAACGTTGTTAGGTACAGTTTAAGGAAGTCTTTTTTTGAGTTCGAAAAAATCGTAGTGGTCGAGTCTTTTCCTGAATTTTTTTCGCTTTTCGGCGATGCAGAAGTTTTCTTGAAATAGTAATTCTGATGTAAAAGAGGTCATCGCGTGGTTTGAAACGTTTGACGTTTGGGTGTTGTCGTCAATGACGATGACCAGCGTGCGGTGTAGCACCTCGCTAACAACCGTCGTTAGCTAACAATCGTCCCGGCAAAAAATCCCGATTCTCCCTTGTGAATTAAAGTAATTTCAAATTCGATTCCGTCGCTAGAGGGACAGATAGATGAGTGGTCCACTCGAACAATTCGTTTTGTAGTTTATCGGGCGTCCGAAGACGGCAGAATTTATCTGTCCCACCACACAACAACCTTAGCTCGGCTTAGCTATTCAAATCGCGCTTCGATTGCAGTCGCGCAAACTATTCCTCTTCCTGACGCCGCCATCCGGAGACGGCCCGAACGGCACAACCCTCGCCTGGACCGTTCACTCATATATATATAGACGTATAGCTATTCCAATTGTAAAATCTAAATTCTACTTTGCATTCCCTTCCGCCGACACGACGCGGTCGCACTCTCTGATTGGGACTCTGTAAAGAGAAATACCAACTCTCACAGCGGTTCATTTACCAAAAACCAGAAAAAATACGCAAATGGAGCTTTTTCACTATTTTTATACAGGTGTGCAAGAAGTCGCGCCCCAAAGAAAACTGCCATGTAAGGTAAAATAACAAGAACATGGAGAAAATATTTAAAAAAATTTGAAGTTATGAGGGTTTAAATTTTGCACTTTAAATCTATTTATTTCTGTTAGAAAAACAATTTTACAAGTTTTTTTGCTTCACACTATTAGAAGAAGAAACAAGAAAGCTGTATACTAAATTGTAACTCTGTTTAATGTTGTTTGTGGCTTTTATAGACAAAATTGTTGTATCTTTACTAAATAATTATAAAAAACATATAAATACAAATTTTTTGACAGAATTTTTTAAACACTTTTTTCATGTTCCTGGTATCTTAACTCCTGACACACCTTGTATGTATAAAAATAATACAGAAAAAAATTAAACGGAAAGGAGTTGGCAGTTCCGCTTTTTTATTTATTTTCATACAAAGACAGTAATAGTATATTATGTTATTAGGAGTAAAAGTGATAGTTTATGTGGCGAAGCTGACCGTTTAATACAGGTTTGCCACAAAAACTCATTTTTACTCCGAATAATATATACTATTTTATCCGTAAATGTATTCAGATCGAGCGTAAGGAACAACACTATAAATAGCAAGTAAATGAACAAAATAATCAGGACGTTTTGCAATGAAATAATCATCACAAACGTTACGCGTTAGTTTCGGAATTTGTGTTGAGATTTTTGAAAGTGTATCAATTTAACTAATGCATGACTGGTGCAGTTAGTAGTGAAAAATGTCAAATGCTGATAATTTACAACATTGGTTGATCATTGAAATTAAAGTTTTTAACAAAATCTGACTCAATAGCTAACAATGATGAACGATCCACAAGTCTCTTGTCTTAAAATAATGCGGTAAATTTATTAAATTTTTTGTATACGCTCATTTGAGTCCCCAAAATGACTCAATAAAATAGTACGCAAAACGGCTATTTTAGGTACTCAGTTCTCAAAAACAATTTTTGCGGGCTAAAAAATAAAATTGGTTACTAAAGTAACAAAATTTTTTTAATTAGTAAGAGGTGTGAATTTGTGTTTTGGGAACTTTAACAAAAAAATCTTGTATGCACCACGTACGCAAAAGGTTTTAGGTGACTTCTCTCATTAAAGACTCGGCTCCTACGTCGCCTCGTCATTAATTACGATTCGTCCCCTAAAACCCTATTTTGCATACTTGATACATAAATAGCAAAATTAAACAATTCAACATCAGTCTTTGTTTTCTAAAAAATGATTCTAATTATGAAAAATTTCTTAAAATTTCTTCTTGCTTCTTTGTTTTAATTTTATTCAGATTTCTTCTTTGGATACCACTTAATTTATTTTTTCCGACATTCGTACCTACAAAAAGCACGTTTTGTCCACGATACTTAATAAATAAAAAAAAGTATTTTTGAAAGGTTAATCATAACTTTAATATTTTGTTAATTATGATTACTTTTCAGTTTTCAAACAACATTGGCGGCATTTTGTTGACTACTACAATGACTTTTTTAAAGTCTTTTTTTTCTTTTATCTGAAAGTTATTTTATTTTTAATTTATTACAAAAACCAATTATTTTTTTACTTCTTTTTTATTCGCGAATAACTGGAGTCCGAAAATATTTTAAAAGGATCAGTCATTTTTAATCCAAACTAAAAAGAATATAATATGTATGTATTACAATTAACATAAAATAATAATGACTTTTTTAAAGTCATTTTTTTT
>NW_025401069.1:10983663-11044943 GCF_015345945.1 Tribolium madens
TAACATAAAATAAAAAAAATAAAAAATAAAAAATTGTAACAAAATAAAGATTCTATAAAATAAACATTATTTAATTATATTCATTCAAATTAATTTTTTTTTAATATTTTTAATTACTTAGAAAAAATTTCTACTGCAACTTCAAAAGTTGTTTTTTGAGAGGGGGCTGTTAACTTAAAATGTGTAAGTACAACTAATGTCAATTCCAAAAAATTCCACCGAAATTCCAGCACTCCATCTATTAATCCATCATAATTTTATTGATTTTAAATTAATTGTAATTCCAACTTAATTTTTGTAATTCCAAAATAATTGCTGTAATTTTAAATTAATTTTGATAGTTTTAAGAATTTTAACGTAATCAATATCAAGACCGCAAAATAGGACGAATCGTAATTAATGAGAGGAGTCACCTAAAACCTTTTGCGTACGTGGTGCATACAAGATTTTTTTGTTAAAGCTTCCAAAACACGAATTTACACCTCTTACTATTAAAAAAAAATTCGTTACCATAGTAACCAATTTTATTTTTTAGTCCGCAAAAACTGTTTTTGGGAACTGAGTACCTAAAATAACCGTTTTGCGTACTATTTTATTGAGTCCGGAAAAGACTCGTTTTAGGGACTCAAATGAGTCCCTAAAACAGCTGTTTTCGGGAGCGTATACAAAAAAAACTTAAAATAAGTTAAAAAAAGTGAAATGTATTGCAAATAAAATAGGTATTTTAGGCAATAAGTATGGTCATCAAATCTATCTAAATTGCTTAGAAAAATAAAAATAGTTTAAATTTCTAATGACAAAAATAAAACTTAAACAAAAATGGAAACGAGCTGCTACCAACTTTCTCCCTAAAATTTTGAGGTTTTGGTTATTATTATTAAAAAAATATATTTTTCTAAAGCGTTGAAGTAGAAATTTTCTCCTGGAACACTCCTTCTCCCTCCAATAATTACATCTTCATTCCGCCTCAATGCTCGCCTCCTCCAATATGCAAACCGTTCGAAATTCGACACCTTCTAATCCTGTTCGTAATAACCAAAATCAGTGTGATGGATGCACCGAGGTGTCATTCCGCGTTGAAAGCTCGCATCGCAGCATTCCGAGATGTAATTAGGATCGAATACGTGCCCCCATGTCGGTAGGTGGGGTCGAGGGGGCGCGTAATCGAGCACTGGTAATATGTATCACGAGGGAAATTAACTCACTAACTAACCGAGTGCCTCATCTGTCTTTATGAATATGCAAAGATCCGTCTGCCCGATGATGGAAAAATCGGATGTCTCTGTTGTTGGGGCTCTTTGAAGCGCGAGAACGCTAATTATCTATGCAAATGCCGATTTGCATCGAAACTTTGAACAATTCACTCCGAATATTATATTCGGGGCTTTGGTAATTAGGGGTTGGAGGCCCGAGGCCTCACATACGCCAACATTACACATTTACAGCTGTTTTTAATCCGCTTTAAAACGTCTACGACAACCTCCAAATGCCATAAACTAACCTTTTGTTTGCCTCATTCCGGCAATTATCGTAAACTTGATGCGATATACTTTATTAATCTTTTGTTTGTTGCATTCAACACGCGATATCAGTATTTATGTGTACAGCATTTATCCGAAAAAATTTAAAACACTTGTTGAATTCAAACCCTCGATAATTACATGAAAGCAGCTTCAAACGTAATTAAAACGACCTTCTTTTGGAGTAATTGCGGCCTCAATAGCACTAATTGCCCCCAAAAGTGGGATCCTTCATTTCCAGATTCTCCCCTCATTCTTAATTACAATTTGCTGAATTAACAAATTGAGGAAATTACGCTTTTTTCACCAATTTTTTCACCACAAGCGTTCGCGATTTAATCGATGGCTTGAATTCTGCTCACGCGGAAAAAGTCGAGCGAGGAGTTGCAACAGATCTTGACGGACTCAATTTTTTCACTCGCAAGGCGATTCTAAGTAATTTAATTTTAATTAAATGTGTCCAAACATGTAAACATTTTATAAAAACAATAATTACAAAATTAATCAACATTTTCAGTTTGTTTCAAAACTCTTTTTTCAAAACTTCAAATTATTCTTCGATGTGTTTTGTATGCATTACATATTTTTATCAATACTATTTAAATTTGTCAAGATCTTACTACTGATTCTCAGATTCTTAAGATTTTTTTTCAATTTTTTTGTGTGTTCAAATTTTTAACAATTATTAGAGCTGTTTTTTTAGTTTCAAAAGTCATAAATTTCCAAAAATAGAAAAATGTGTGAAAGTACTAAAAAACCACATAAAAAAATAACTAAATTAACAGTGAGTAAGTCGCAATTGCTAGTGGCTTATAGTGTCAATTGTCAGTTAGTAACTGTCAATTGCCAGAAAGTAAGTGTGAATAGCCAGTTAGTAACTATCAATTGCCAGATAGTAACTGTTAATTGCCAGTTAGTAACTATCAATTGCCAAATAGTAACTGTTAATTGCCAGTTAGTAATAATTGTCAGATAGTAACTGTCAATTGCCAGGTGGTAACTGTCACTATCTGGCAATTGACACCTACACTATTTGCCAATTGATAGTTACAAACTGTCAATTTAGTTAAACGTTATTTTGTGAGTGACTCTTTAGCGCTTTGATATTAATCAAACAGAATACCTCTAAGACTTTCCTCAAAATAGAGATTCATTAACTATTAGAAAATCTTAAGTTATCTCAAAATCTAAGGATTAATCACACTTTTTCATAATGTCTATGTTAGTTCTCAATTTATTTAGCTATTTGTTTTAATGTGTGAGTTTTTCACTATTTTTCAGGATAATTTTTAGATCAATTTTTACATTTTTTTTAAACATTGATGTATGTACATACCACCCCATGGCCGGTGGAACAAAGTTTTGACAACAGATTTATAATTTTTTTAACGTAAATTGTAACATTTTCAATAAATATTTTTGTACATTTATAAAATGCATAAACATATCTTTGTAAAACAATAACTACAAAACCGTTTTTATTTAAGAAAAAAATTATTAGTATGGTAATCTTAAAAGTTTAAACAATTAATTAAAATAAAAAATATTTTGGCATCGCTCCTTTATAACGTTTAAACATTTATTAATTTATTTCCAAAAAAACTGGTAGTTCGCTCAAAAAAAGTTCTTTAATTCTTGTAAGTCAAACATTTTTTTTAACAAAAAAGTGTCAGGTTTACAAAAAAAAAATCACAGCAACAATTCTTGTAACAAGCTCGTTGTCTAAAAAAAATTGTGGTAGGTTTCCATTTAAAAAAATGTTACTATGTTTATCTTGTAAGTATAAACAATTAATTAATATTCAATTTCTTTTTTGAATAAATTATTAATGAATTTGAATAAATTTTCAAACCTCCTTTAGAATCGTTTATAGATTATGATTTTTGACTTAAAATCTTGAACTTCATATCAAAATTTTTACTGTTTTTAAAATCTCATCTTTGTTTTTAGCAACTATCTTGGCTTTTTAAGTACTTCAAGATTTCCAAATGCTTTTTATAATTGTGTTGGTTGTTATCTTTTTGTATTGACTGAGTTTGATGTAAATATTTATAAAATTTAGTTGTAATATCTTTTCCCCATTTTTCACCGTTTTTCTCTTTCACACTGTACTTAATATTTTATGTATTTTGATTTTTCTCAGATTTATTTTCAGATAAATATCTTACAACTATTTTCCTCATAACAAGATTTTAATTTTCTGCAGTCTTGAAGTATATTTAGACGATTTACTGGTTTTAATTTAATTTTGAAAATTATTAAAGTTATTTTCTTAAATTAACGTATTAATTAAGTGTTGTTAATTAATTAATTATCAAATATAAATCGTTACTGAGCTTCTTCAAGCCATAATTACTTAAAAATTCCCTTTAATTACTTTTAATTAGGCGTAATTGCGTCGCGGAGGCGGGTATGAGGTAACACACCCTTATCCACATATACAGTTTTAAAGATCGATGCAAAGCAGGCTGTGCTGCGGAACCACAGGCCAGCTCGTTACCATGGAGATGTGATGAGACGACTTCTTCTTTTTAACCTCGTTCGTGTGTCCACCGTGGGGCGGCGGCGGCGGCGGCGGGGGCAGAGGTTGTATGCAAACCGCGACACTAACCCACCACCCGCTGATTGCCGCCGGGACGCCGTTTCTTGAATTTATCGAAGAGTCCAGGTCTAGAATGGACGTAATTGGCCATTAACGTTCGAAAAAGGTTTTTTTTTCGACGAAATTTAATGATTCTGCGTTTGTCTCGACGTTCATGCGTTTTTTGCGCGACAGACATAAAAATGATGTATAGGGGAGATGTTGGGGCAATGGAGAGACGTTAATAAATAAGAGCTGTGGAGACGCACCGATCGTTAATTTCGCGATTGGGAGAAGAGACAAAAATGGAGGGAAATGTAAATAAGCAAAGCGAAGTGGAGAAATAAACAAAATTCGAATACATAAAGCTACACAAGAGTCTAGATAGAAATAGAAACATTGGTTATTAGGCGTTATCATGTGTTCTAAATAAATACTTAAAATGTTTTCCTTTCTTTAACTTTGAGTTTAAATTCTGATATAACAAAGAGAAGAGACAAAAAACGCGACTAGTTTATTTTGTATTTGGTTATTTATAGAAAAAGGACTAATAATGTTTGATATTGCGAATTTAGAGAGTGAGGTCGTTAATCGCCGATTAACAAACGAGTTGATCATTTGTAACTTTTAGAATTAAAAAATATTTTATAAAACAAAAATATAAAATGTAAAATAAAATTCAAAAAAAAATCAAAGTTTCTCTCAAAAATTGTGTTTTTCTGATATATTCTTTATACTTATTGCAAATTTTTTTAACTCAGTTTTCAAAACTCTTAAATTTTTTGCTCTTTTATTACAAGTTGTGTTATTTTAACTTAAGATGCCACAGGTCAGGTCAGATCAATCCTTAATCTTCTTTAGACATTTCATGACACATTTATTTTAAATTTATTGATTGTTTCAAAATCTTTATTTCAAAACGTTGAATTTTAGTTTTTTTATAATTTTTAGAATTTGACTACTTCTCGATAATTATCACAAATTTGGGTCAAGATTTTGGAAATTAATTTTTTCATTTCTTAATTACAAAAATGCTTATACTTTTATATACAGCGTGTTTCAAAACTCACGTCTCAGAGAAAACATAGAAAAAATGTTACAAATGTTAAAAAAATTCTGTCTATAATAATTTTGAAATTATGGGAGTTTTAATTTTGCTCATCGACTATTTATTACAATTAATTATTATTTATTAAAAAAATCCATATTTTTTTTCTTCAGGCTGTTAGAAAAGGAAAAAAAAGAAACTGTATCTTAATTTGTAACTATGTTTTTGTATTTTTGTATCTTATTAAATAATTATGAAAAAACATATAGAAGATCATTAGTAACATTAAATAAACATAAAAAATATCATATGTCAAAAAAATGACAGGCAAAATTTTTTAAACATTTTTTCCATGTTCCTGATATCTTATTATCTTACTTGGAATTTTTATCTAGGGCGCGAGTTCTAAAATACCCTGTATATTTTATTGTAAACTGCATTTTATTTAAGATTTCGATCCCTACTTTGAGCTATCTACTGATTAAAATATAAACATTTATTAATTTTTTTATACAGGGGGTCCAGAAAGTCGCGTGCTTTCTTGAAAGAGAGTAATTGGGTAGTGCCCCAAAGTGGCACTGAAAAAATGTTTAAAAAATTCTATCTGTCAAAAAAATTTACTTTTATTTTTTGACATTTGACATTTTTTATGTCTATTTAATGATACTGATGATCTTGTAAATGTTTTTTCATATTTTTTTAGTAAAAGTACAAAAATTTTGCCAACAAAAGCCCCAAATAACATTAAACAAAGCTACAATTTACGATACCGCTTCTTTGTTTCCTCTTCTAATAGTCTATAGCAAAAAAACTTGAAAAATTATTTTTCCAACAGAAATAAATGAGTCAAAGTGCAAAATTTAAACTCTAACTTCGAAATTTTTATAGATACATTTTTTTGACATTTTTCTTGTTGTCTAGGACACCGTCTGATGATACAGTGTCATGGAAGTGCGCGACTTTCCGGACACCCTGTATTTCAAAAAGTAAGTTTTAAAAAAAAATAAGAAAAGCAAATTATTAATAATTATTTAGCTAAAAAATAAAATTGAAACATAAAAAATCAGCTAAAAAACTAAATATTTTTACATCGCGGACATAACGAGAGCGTTGATTGACCAAATTTTTAATTACTGATTAATAAGAGAGTAATTAATTTTGTTAATTAGTGAATAATACACGCGCAACTTGAAATAATAATCATTAATATTGTATAAATTGTTTTCACATTTTTTTAATAGCTATCAAATTATCTTTTTCAACTGTCTGAAAATCTCTACTTTTACCTTATTTTACTGTGAAATTTCAGATCTTGTTTTTTGTTTTTAATTTAATTTTTTTTTACTTCAATCCTTGATGCTTATGTCAAAATTTCTTTTTATTTACAAGACTTTTGCGAATAGAAGAAAAATCTTCAAAATTTACCTAGACTTTTCTTAGTTTTTTTTTTCATATTTTGGGTATTATTTTTTTTTCAAGATTTTAGCTTTCTTTTAATCTCACCAATTGTTTCAAAACTTTTTTTACTATAATTTCAAAATATTAAATAAAAAAAAAATATACATAAAAACAACAACGATTTCTATAATATAAATAAATGTCGCGATTATAAATCGCTGAAGAACAAACGAATTAATCACATTAGCGTTTTCCTCCGTTTAAAAAATTTTCTTCGCGCCCCACCTGTTCTTGTTCACTCAAAAGTGGTGAATTACAACCGTTCCCTTATAATTAAGTGCGGACAGCCGTGTTCGTCGACCATATCCAGATGTACGTCGGATAAGAAGTGACGAGTGTTAATCGTCGTTTAGTCAATGATGGTAACCGTTTAGCATCGCTAATGAGCCTGCATTCGGTTTCCGGTGACCATAAATTTCCTCCTAGAAAAAAATCGTCCGAATCCAATTAAACACAAACCGATATGCCGCTCCGCTGACAAAGCGTTCAGTTTTATGTAGATATAACTGGCGAAGCCCTCGGGTATACGGACGTCTTAGCGTTTTATTCTTTTTCCCGAAAAAATCTAATTTCAAGGTGTCAAAGAAAAGCCATTTTCCATTTTCCGTACCGTCCAGTCTATATGCATATAGATATGGTTCGAGTTGACCATCTGAATATTTGCCGAACGTTTCAAAGTCTAATTTACACAAAGGGGAAAAGCGATGAGATATGAGGTCGATGCTACGTTCTTTCCAATTTTATCGCATTACCAGCGTTTGAAATAATTGAAGACGTTACAAATGGCGGCTTAATGAACAATTGCCTTCGCTCATACGTCAAATGAATGTCACGCTGAAAATCTAGTTGGCCGAGTGTATCCTTCATCACGTGCTATATGTATGGAAATAAGAAATTGATGAAAGGCGAGGATTTATTTGAGCCCAGGGCGTCGGTCCAAGCGACACTAATCAAAATCGAAACGAATTAAAAAAAGTGTCAAAATTTCGTCTAAATCGTGTCATTAATGGATATTTATATTCGTCCAGCAGCAAAGTATGTAATCTTTTCGGCCCAAGATGGTGAATATAAATTATGGTACATAAATATTGAGGAAGGCATTTTCGATATCGAAAGGAACTTTTCAATGTCTGGTGGCCGATGGAAGCGCCATCGATATTGTATTCCGATCGTGCCGGCGAATATCTCAAACATTTTGTCCGAAATTTCATAAACCGCTTATCTTGTATCAATATTTGTAATTTAAAAGATGTATTGGGCCCGAAGTGATGAAAAGGACCAAATTCGTTATCGGCTCTGTCAATGTTTGTGCCGACTTATTATCATCGAGACGGATCCTTTCAATTTGTTATGTAAACTCGAGACGAAATGCATTCGCTGCATAGACGACGCGTGACGACCGTTTACCAATAAAGACCTAATCAAAAAGTTGATATATCAGAAAAACAACATTTTTATCAAAATACGCATAATAATTTTTCATCATTATTATATACGCTTGGAAATAATACAGTTTGCAACAGAAATAAGTGCACTAAATTTTACTAAATGCAAGAATTTTTTTGTTCGACTTTTCTTATTTTTTTCTTAAATTGAAATATGTACATACAGGCTGGATTATAAAAAACGCCCCAAGTCATAATTTCATTATTCTTAAAGGCGTTACAATAATTCTTTGATCAAAGTTGAATAGTTTTTTGTTATTAGTCGTTTCGTTGTCTCTGATAAAATGAATAAAAATGTTCTATTTTGTCCACAGCCCACTTTATTTAATAAAATTTTTCATTGCCTAAAAGTAAAATTATTGATTAATCCTAGTTAGTGAGCTTGTTGAAAGACAATTTAATGACGAATCCAAAAATAATAAAATATATAAAGTGTTCCGTTTAAAAATTTGAAATTGATGTCAGTTCCGGTGAAACAGAAAATAACATAGATGAATAGCATAGATGACAATAAACTGTGCAACTTTGTTTTAAGAAGTATTGTCATATCTTTAAAAATAACGGAGTTATGGTTTGGAGTGTTTTAAATAATCCACCCTGTATAACAGTTATTTACAATAAATACCATAATAAACAGTAGTGAAATCTACACTAATATGTTAGTTTTTTTAAACAATGGTAGGAAATTATTATTAATGACTCTATTATCTATCAAATATTTGAATTAGGAAAGTAAAAAAAAAAAAGTTCAAAAAATTAATCACAGTAACTTATGACTTTGCAATAAAGTTTGCAACACTCAGTCATAATGTAGAGACAAAAATTAATAAAAATTTATAAATTCTTCTGTGTTGTCAACTTAATTTTAAAACCTGTTTAAATTTAAAATTGTTGTTTGTTGACGGATGATAAACTCTAGTATTCACTTTTTGAAAGTATAAAGCATTTTGTTTCTTTTGTAGACTATTTACACAAACTTTTATTTTTCTTTATCTTAGAGTATATTCAAGTTTTATGAGTTTAAATGTTGGTGTGTAGGTAGAATGTATTTATCAATGTTACCAACTTTACTTTAAAATTATAGACTACTTTAATTAAAAGCAAGATATTTATTTATATTTGAGATTTTTGAGTTAAGAAAGTAGGGAAATTGAGAGATTATTAAAAACATCTGCAAGCATTCATTGATTTTGGATTTAAATTTTGATAAGAACCTACCGAAAAATATATAAAATTTGTTAAAAGATTTCAAATGCTAATTTTACTTATTATTCTTACTAATTTAACTTATTATTCTTATTTAACAAAATAAAGTTTCAAAAAAATAAGAATTTATAAAAGTTGTTTTCCTTGATGAATCTATTAATAGCCAAAAACATTGTGGGTACTGATTTCTGTTACACGTTGTATATGTCATAATATTATAGTGACCCTAAGAAAAACAAGAAACGACATGTTGTTACAAGGTAAATCTGGTCCTAATCAAATTGTCAAATTGTTATGATATAAACAATAATTCAATTTCTAAAATATTCTTATTAGACAAAACTACCAAAAAGTAAAGAATTTCATTTTCATCTACATATTCAATTTTTTTGTTAAGTACTCCAAGAAATAATACCTATTTTGCATATTACTGACCCCAAAAAGTTTTGACTATGACAATGGCTTTTGAATTTAAAAAATCGTTTGACAAACGGACAATAATTTAGTTGTAGTTAAAAAAAAAAAATTGCATTTCTGAAATTGTCATTAAACTAATTAATTTAATTAAAATTTTATACTTAAAATACTTAAAAGTTCATATGATAGACGGTCGTGGTTGTTTTGAACCACATATTGCTTGAGCACAATAAAGTTCTCATCAGGTCCGTAGCTTGAAACAATTTTTAGGTAAGGCGCGCCAAAAATTTTTAATGGGGCTAAAACAGTTCCACAGTTTTTTCCAAAAAAATCTTCGAACAAGTCATTTTTATTTTTTTTTAATGACAACTGACATTTTTGTTTACTGTTTTAAGTAGCACACAAATTTATTTTTCTGGTAATAAAAAAAAAATAATAAAATTAAAACTTAAACACAAAAGACTTTATCTTTTTGTTACACAAACTGAAAGTGAAAATGACCATTCACTGTTTTCGTCTTGCACTTGCAACAATAAAAATTTTCTTACATTATTTTCAAACATTATTTCACTCAAAATGAATAAAACGCAAACTTGTCAAAGTTTCCGGTGACATTTGATGTCAAAAATCAGGATTGCCATCTGAAGGACTTTAATCACCGCCTACTTTATTTTTGTTTGATTGCACGGTATTATAATTTTATGCGTTATTATTTCTAAAGAAAGTTGTTAAAAAAAGACAAAGTTTTAAAGTAGGGCTCGGACCTACTTGTCTCCCCTCTAGTTACGAGCCTGGTTCTCGTAAAGCACTTTTTAACAGCATAGTACTATGAAATAGTTCTTTACAACAGAGTAGAGTAAAGTAGGGTTTTACAGCGCTTCAGCTAATGCGCACTCGCCCTTAAGACTCGTTTTGTAAACAAAGTTGTCGCGCTGTAGAATCTCATTTACAGTACTCTATTGTAAGTAACTATTACCAAATACTGTAATATGTAATTTCATGTTTTTAATATTCCATCACATTTTATTAATAAATCTTTGTTTTCTCAAAAGCATAAAAATGTTCTGAAAAGTTATGATACTTTCTAAAAGTTGTGTTTTAATGAATACCAATATTTTTTTGAGATTTTTGTAAACTTATAAATTATGGAAATGATGTTTGCAGTTGTGGTTATTTTGTGCTCTAAATCTTGTAGAATTTCATTTTTAGCAAGCGAATGTCCCAGTGCAGATGTCAATAATTTGTACATTGTTATTTGTGCAACAATTATAATGGTATTAAAGTGTACCGCCCTGTGCCCTTCCTTGCTTTCCACTAAAGCCGTCTTTCCATACAGAGCCAAAGATGCCATTCTGCAGATAGTTGCAGCAACTTATCCGCTAATAGTCAATTACGCTCATATGGATTCTTCGGCATCTTGGAATAATTGCACGATCGGTAGGCAACCAGTCCATATTAAAAGAGAGGAAGTCGACAAAAACCTCCCGCATTAAGGTGTAATTATAATCAGATTAAAATACACGAGTGTGTGTGGTTTTTTGGCGTGAAAGCGGTTCCGACCGTAGATTAAACGTAATTATTTATTGCTCTTTTGTGTCGGTTTCGAGGGAAAAAATTACATCTGGTTAGCAGTTGTTAAGCGGGTCGGGTGACATGTGTCATTGGACTACATTAAAAGTGATAATTTACTGTCTTGGACGGAATTAAAATAATGTAGGTGGAATCGCATAATGCGGGGGGACCCAGAGCCGGACTCGATCAACTTTCACATAATATTTCTCACACTGTGATGCCTCTATTACTTAAAATGCATTTGTGATTTATTATCTCGCTCCCCTAAACCGTTGGCCCTTTTAGGAAATTGAAGTTGCGAATTCATTTCGCCCAAATATTAACAAATGGAAAAAACACTCTCCACTGTCCGTGTGTTCTTACACCTCTCGAATTGTTTTGTGTAAACAGCATTCATCCCCGCGGACATCCGCCCGGATTAGACTCACCCCCTAGCGTAAACATCCCGTATATATCTCGTAGTTTTTTCATTTTTCCGAGAGATTAATATTTTCGGACACACTAATGGCCCACGTCACTGACTATATATCACTTGTTTCAATCTAGAACTCGTTTTATATTTCACCCTGGCGTGCACCCCTCGCTCCATGACACAAATGCCGTTTTTATAAAGCAAAAACTACAAAAATATAATTCGGCCTCGATCGCGAAAAAACCTGACGTGATTTATACGCGATTTCGCAACAAAGTGGCTAGGCCTAAGTGATTTCGATGACGTGCAAGCTGGAGATCAACATTTTACAAAAATGAACATTAACAAAACACAAAATAAGCAAAAACATCTCACAGGGTATGTCATTAAAAATAAAATTTTTCGATTTTTTTTATTTTAAATTCTGAAAAAATTTTTAATTTTTACAAACAGCAACTCACTGTAAAACCTCTTCTTTTACAACTATCTACAATTTATTCATTTTTTTTTTATTGTTGCCACTTTGAAAATAATCCCATAACATAACAAAACAAAATTTTATTCCCAAAACACAATCATATTTTTATAACACATTAATTTTTATTAATTATTATTTTATGAAGACAAATGAAGTAAAAAACCGCTTGGTTTTATACTTTTTGTTCACCTTGTTTACCTATTATACCTAAAACGTAAAACCATCTCATTAATAATATTAATATAATTTTATAAAATTGTATATAATTAGTAATTACTTACATAATATGTAAGTACATACTTATATAATAGTAATTTTTTTGCTTTTGTTATACAGGGTGCCAACTAAAAGTGATTACTTGATTAAATTATGCAATTTTTAAACAATCATAACTTTGCAACACTAGTAACTAGAGTTTTTTTTTATCATATTCTTTGATATTTTCTTTTTTCTTAATTTATTTTCAATATCAAAAGTAAAATTATTGCAGATTTAAATCATTTTTGTTTTTGAAGTTACTAGAGATTAGTTTAATCCTAGACAAAGCATAGGGTAAACCCAGGAGAGATAGACCAACGGAAAGTTCCAAAAAGAAATTGCTTAAAAAATGTGATTCAATACAAAATAACGTATATATTTTACACATCAAAATATTTAAATTTTTTTATTTTTTTTTAGGTCGTGACACAGCAACAATTTACATAAAGACAATAAATGTAGTAAATATTAAGAAAATAGAGAAGATTGAAAGCTATATGAAGAATAAAGCTATGTTATATTATACAACATCTATCATATCAAAATCTACACTTTCAAAAAGAATTGGTACATTTATCATTAATGTTAAAGTGTGCTATGAAAAAAAAAATTATGGTTTGAATTAAAAAATAAGATTATTAATTTACAGGCCGATATTTCAAAATGTGGTTTATCTATTCCCAGGTAAATAAAAAAACTGTAAAAAACCAAACGTTTTTTGAATAAACTATGTATATATTTTTGAGCAAATCAATTACTGAATTATAAAGTACTATGAAAATGTGATGTTTTACCAAGAATAAAACTTTTCATTTTTTGTTTTGTTTTTGAGTTCTACAAATTTTTTTGTTTTTTTTTTAATGGCAACCCATTATAAAATCATTTTTTATGAAGGTTTTGACTATTTACTTATATTCAAAAAATTTTTATTACATAAATTGCAATTTTGTCAAAAAAAATCGCGTAACTCAAAAACAAAACAAAATTTTGTTCTCAAAATACGATTACTTTTTTTATATTACTTTAATTAAAAAAAAAAAACGCTTGGTTCCATACTTTCACCCTGATGTATGTGTATTTAAAAAAAAATATTAATGTTAAAATCAAAACACATACATAGTTAAACCACAATGATACATACAAGCGTAAAATTACACAATTTAATAACTTCTAGTTAGCACTCTGTATAACAAAATTTGAAAAAAATCAAATAATAGATCAAAGTGATCAAAGCGTTCATTACCAACGTTTATGCTAGAGAAATTTAAGGCAAAAATAGTTTTTTTTTGAAAAAAAACATTAATAACTGAAATCTAAATATAACAATTTACATGCCCCAAAATAATGCTTCTATATTTTAGTCGATTAAACCACATAGGATGACCCAAAATTCGAGAAACAGCCTTATAATATTATTTCATTATACATACAGAATAAACAAAAAGTATGAAACCAAACGGTTTTTTTTCAGAAAATAATAATTAATAAAAATTAAAAATCTATAAAACATGAACATGTGATTATGTTTTGTGAATGAAATTTTGTTTTGAGTTGCCATTAAAAAAAATATATATGAAAAATTACATTACTGACAGTACTTTACCATTAACCAATTAAAAAAAAAGAGTTTAAGCAAAAAACGTTTGGTTTCATAGGTACTTATTATTCAACTGGTATGAAGCAAGAGTATAAAAAAAAATTAATTTAATTTATTTATAATAATTTTATAATTATTATGGAGTAAAAGTTTGCACATTTACTTGTTTCAGTTGTTAAAACCATTTAATACCATTATTTATTGCATGTTACAAAAATAATAAATTAAATATTTAGACTTGCAAATGTCCTTAAAACCTTATTTGTGTCTTTATTATTTATAATTTCTTTTGAATTTAGTAAATATGTCGGATTATTTGAAGGAAGAAGTCGTTGACTGGAGAAATACTTGATGTTTGATCGCATCGTCCATTGAGTAATTCCTTATTGGTGTCCGTATTTTCCTTTTGAGTAAATTTATTCAAATCTGTGTGTTAACCGATAGTTTGTTGCAGCGTCCTAGTCCGGATTCCACCTCTCCGTAATCCGAATTACCGCGTCCACATAAATAAATAATGGCATTCTCGCAACGACAGCTTACAGAATAGCAGAAAAATTTGATTAAGGATCTATGCGCATCGCAGAACGAAACCAAAAAGGCGTTCAGTCTGTAGTGTGTCTAAGGCCAGTCGGCCATCGGCGTCTCCTCATTGCGAGGCTGGAGCGCCTCTTCAGGCCTCCACTGGGCCGCCAGCCAGAGGTTAGCTATAACTTGCGAGGTTACCTTTCAGCATATCGGGACTTATCTCGCCTTTGTTTTCTTGTCAACATAATTTTTGTTGTGAATGCATAAACAAAATATTTATATTGTCCCTTCGATTGGGTTTTTTCACGAGGCCTCGACCGGACTTTTTTTACAACTGTTCCTTCCGAGAATTTAATTTTTGTTCCATGACCAAACGCCGTATAAAACGCAAATCGTGATTGAGTTATTGGGAACATAATTCTACTTTTGACACTCAGCCACCACACGACCCATGACCACGATTTATTCACCAACGTCACAACTTTCTCATAATCAAAACTAAATTGTACAAACATAAAAATCAATTTCCTAATTTTTTTTTAGAGAAAATATTAATAAATATTAATAATAATTTAATTTTACGAGTTGTTTACTCCTATACAAAAAATAATAATACAAACTATTTTTCATCACCCCTGAATTTCATAAACAGAAAAATTCAAAATGTTTACATTATTTTTAAAATTTTAGAAAAAAGTATAAAATATAGCAATAGAATAAAAAAACACTTAATTAATTTAATTTTAAGAAAAAACCTGCGAAACTTAAAATGTTAAAAAAGTTCTAAATAGTTACAATGCAAAACTTATGTAAAACATTTTTTACATTTTTATAGGTAAATTTTATTGCTGTTATTTTTAATTAACTAATTAAAGTTTAATCTTTTATTAGTCATCGACTTTGCTTATTTGTTGAAATATTTTGATATTTTTAACGAAAACACATTAAAACTAGGTACTTCGGAATAATAAAAAACAATATTGCTGCTACTCGAAGAAGAAAGTACACTTTGAAAAACTACATTCTTAATACATTATTCTAAAACAGGAAACATTAATAATCTTTTTATTTGTTAATATTTTTAAGTCATGATTGAAATCAAAATTTTGTTTCATAATCAATGCGGAATTGTAGGTACAAACTTAAACATTTTAACTTAACTAAATGTCTTACCACAATATATTTTTACTTAATAAAACGTTAAAATTAAATTTTATAAATTTATAATATTCTAATTCATTTTTGTAAATTAGAATATTATATTTCAGAGCATTTTTTTATTAAAAAGCTAGAATTTTCCTAGAAAAAAATAATCTAATATAAATAAATATATAAAAATTTAAGTTTACGGGTATAATTTGCCGAACGTAGTAAGGCAAATAAATTAGTTGAACCAAATAAATTCACTTTTAAAATATCCTATTTTATTCGCAAACGTATTCAGATCGAGAGCAAAAAGCAACATTTTATTAGCAAGTTAATGAACAAAATAATCAAGACGCTTTGCAAGTAATGAAATCATAACAACGATTATAAACAAAAATCACGCGTCAGTATCAAAATTTATGTTGAGATTTTCGAAAGTGTTTATTAACTAGTAAATGACTAGTGCAGTTAGTAGTGCAAAATGTCGAATATTGATTATCTACAATGTATGTATCTCTCCAGATATTGTTGACACAGCGAAAAAAACAAGAAAGAAACAACATTCGTAAATGTTAATAATGTCATGGTAAAAATAAAAACTAGTAGGTACTTAAAAATAAATCTTAAAATACAGGGTGCGCCAGAATTCGCGCCTCAGAGAAAAATGCCATATAAGGTAAGATACTAGGAACATGGAAAAAATGTAAAAAAAATATCTATAAAAATTTCGAAGTTATGAGGGTTTAAAGTTTGTACTTTGACTCTATTTATTTCTGTTGGAAAAATAATTTTCCAAGTTTTTTTGCTATAGGCTATTAACAGAGGAAACAAGGAAGCTGTATCCTAAATTGTAACTCTGTTCATTGTTATTTGTGGCTTTTATTGGCAAAATTTTTGTTTCGTTACTAAATAATTGTAAAAAACATATACAAGATTATCAGTATTATTAAATAGATATAAAAAAATTTCAAATGTCAAAAAATAAATGTCAAAATTTTTTGACTGATAGAATTTTTTAAATATTTTTTTTATGTTCCTGGTATCTTCGCTTTTTTGAAAATTTTCTCTGGGGCGCGAGTTCTGGCGCACCATGTATACCTAACCTAATAAAAATGATAAAATCTGATAAGTCAAAATCTGAAATTATTTATTATCATGCAAAACACAATATCATATTTAGAATATTCTTAAAATTTTAGAAAATAGTATAGAATGTAGGAGTGAAATGAGAGAGACAGCACTTAATTAACTTAATTTTAAGTTTTTGGAGAAATAGAATTGTTGCTCGATTTTGTTTTTTTTCTGCAATAATTTAATTTCTTTGACAAAAACACATAAAAACTGAGAATAATAAAAACAAAATTTTTACTACCTATTTGAAGAAGAAAGTAAACTTTCAAAAACTCAAACCACATTATTGTTAATACATTATTGTACAACAAAAAACATTAACTAATTATTTTTTTATTTGTCATTATTTAAAAAAAAAATAAAATTTTTAAATATTTTGATAAACACTGTAAAGTTGGATCAGAATAAAGGGGAACATTTCTAGGGTTAAAGCAACTTTCTTGACTAATTGCCCCCTATTCAGTAAAACTCGCAAACCTGCTCATTACCCCGTTTCCCTCCATGCCATGCCCTCCATCCACCCCCACTAATCACAATCAAAGCTCGTCTGTTTTGTAACAAAATCCGCTCCGTAAACAGACCATTAAGCTCTAATGGCCCGGACTGAAATCAAGGAAAATAAAAAAGATTTATAATTATTAAATAAACTGGCAGTCCTTTCCGAGTCTCGATAGTGGGAGAAGTCGCCCCTCCTGCCATCCCTCTAATCGATAAATTAATTTTTGGCGGTGACTAAAATAACGGCCTTATCCTCCGGAGCAGTGCCCCATCCAACATTAGAAAGAACGTTAAGGGCGTCGTAGTTGCGCATTCCTATCAACGCAAGCGCTGGAACTCACGTCGATAACATTTCTCTGCATGTATTATATTTTTAAATGTGACCGGAATTATTCCACATTAAGCGAAAATCAACCGAAAAATTGATTTTTTTCGCCAAAGTTTTCCTAATGAAATGACATTTAATATGTCCGGAATAAATGGCCCCATATCAATCATAATGATTTTACTTTTCGCTCCGAGTAATTTATATTCATTAACTCTAATTGAAGAGGTGGAATTGAATATCGGAAATTTATTAGAAGAGTATCTGAACCGGATAAAGAAATTTGTTTTTTTTCTTCGTTTAAGGTGCGTTTCGCTTAATTCCAATCAATAGCGAAGCAAACAACATTTTCATTTGCGGTACCTCCCCGGACGAATCCGGGCGAATTCCGGACTAATTAGCCCGCTCGTCGATTGTTTCAAGCCGGACCAATAAAACAGTGTCGCTTCTTGGAGAAACCAGTAGCAGCGTCTGCAATGAGGGTCTTGGATTGGACGTAGCACTTCGAACCAAGTTAGAGACTTGTTCTAATTACGCAATCAAGGACTGTGATTGGCGTCTTTGCAGCTCCGGGGCGGTCCCTCGTGCTTTAATTACTGGCCCTTGGTATTCTCTTTGGTGCGCCGACTGCACTCATACCAAATTCGAGACGTGTCGCAGCCGGCGATTAATTCGGCAATGGCTGAAGCTAATTTCGAAAAAGAGACGAAAATGGACCGGAAATACGAGAATTCACATGCCAGATGTCAAGACGTTTGGACGGGTTTTTACAAGAAAGATGAAAGTGATGTACGACATGACGTGCAAGAAATATGGCCCCAAATAATTTTAATTACTTCCTAATTAGATAAATTGCTTCTCTGACTATGATTGAAAGTAAAAAATAACGTTTATTTTATTACATAAGGGGTCGGAGAAATTTGTTACTGATAATGTATAATTTTGCTTTTAAAATAAAATTATACAGTTGCTAATCTAGTGCATCACCTAAAATTATTTTCACCCATACAGCATGTCCCAAAAATCACTTATCCGTTGATTTATCCAGAGATTGTAAAAGTCGTTATAAATACTGAAATTAGAATTATTTTATTGTAAAAATAAAAAATAATGGATTCAATTTAACACAAATGTGATATTTCTTCCATTTCTTGTGCAACCGTGCACTTTTTGGCTACTGAAACAATAGTACGAGTAATTTTTTTTTTAATGTTTAGCGTTAAATATCTTCTGAGTTATTGATTACAAACACCTAAAAGTAAATAATTTTAGAAAGACAATTTAATAATCTTTTAAATGCAAAAACAATAAATAGAGTGTTCTATTTAAATATTTTAAGTTATTGAACTTTTAACAAACGCCTTTATTTTTTTATCTTTTCAAATGCAACACACTAAAAAAATGTTACAACCTTATAGCTTGTATCTTTTTCTTTGCGGTAGTAAAAAAACATTTCTAAATTTCTTAGTTTTGTTGCAATCAATTTTTAAAAAGTGCATGTTTTCGTCAAAAAAAAAACGTCTTATGTTTAAAACTAAGCAAAATCGACTAATAAAAGTTTAGCTTAAAGACATTGTCTTAAAAATCTACATCCAAAAACGCTAAGAAATATATTGTTTTATTGCAAAAAACAAAAGTTTGTATTGTAACTTATTTTTGAGACACGCTGTATAGTTGAAAACAATTTTTAGCGATAGACTAGACTTGTATCTATCAATGCCCTATATAATTTCTTTTTATTTCACTATTTAAAGGTCACTAATGGACTTTTTCAACTCTCTGGGACACTCTGTATATGTATGTATAGTGCAACCCGAACCCGATAACCCGAACTAATGCAGTATATAAAATGTGTACAAAATTGAATGATCAAATTCTTTATTTTGTTTTATAAGCAAATGTTTATGGTATTAAAATAAAAACAGAGTTGTGATTTGTAGACTTATGTTATACATTGCACATACATCACAAAAAACATACTACTCAGTACAAAAGTAAAACACCTTTAAAAATTTTATTTCTAAAAAATATTTTCAAAACTGTTAGTCAAAGTTTTCTTTTTTTTTTGTCGGAGATAATTTTTTTACACCTAAATTCTCTTTTTTCTTAGAACATAATCAAATTCCTTAAATCTAGGGAATATTCGTTAGGTCTGGCAACCCACTTGTAACATCTATAACGACTTCAAAAAAAAATTTGAATCACCAAAGTCAAGTTTCCGGTTAAAATCGGATTATTTAGAACAAAAAAAGTGGTAACTAGAGATTGAATTATTGTTCAGATAAGAATCGAAGTCGTACTGTAATTGTTAAATCTTAATCGACTAAAATTACTTTGAAATATTTCAAGAGTTATTATTATTCCAGGATTGTATTCAACTTGTTCTTTTTTTCAAATAACAACCTACATTTTTTATATTTTCTTTGCTAAATGTTATGAATAGTATATTACATACTGAGGTGGAAAGGTTAACTTTATCTCGAGACAGAAATAAAACTTTCTACCGAGGTTTGTATACAATTTCATTTACAATCGCACCTTTAATTTACGTGAAAAAGTAAAAAAATACGACAGAACTTGCGTCCCAGAGAAATGCCATCTAGGTAAGGTAAAATATCAGGAATATGAAAAAAATGTTAAAAAAATTTTATCTAAAAAAATTTCGAAGTTATGAGAGTTAAAATTTTGCACTTTGGCTCTATTTTTCGGTTGGAAAAATAATTTTTAAAGTTTTTTTGCTACAGAATGTTATTAGAATATAGGACACAAAGAAGCTGTATCCTAAATTGTAACTATGTTTAACGTTATTTGTGGCTTTTATTGGCAAATTTTTTGTACTTTTACTAAATCGTTATAAAAAAAACATATACAAGATCATCAGTATCATTAAATGGACATAAAAAATGTCAAATGTCGAAAAATAAAGGTCAAATTTTTTTGACAAAGAGTTGTTTAAACATTTTTTTATGTTCCTGGTATCTCATCTTAGTTGAAATTTTTCTTTGAGGCGCGAGTTCTGACACACCTGTATAGTAACGCGATTTTGTGCTAAAATTTTTGCTTATTAAGTCTTTAAATCTATTGAAATAATATATTCACACAAAGAATTAATAAAGTGCACATCACCAGAATCCATTAAAAGATGTGACAAAACTGAGACTGGAAAACGAGGGTAGTAACAGAGGTAGGTACTAGAAGGTCAGTAATAAGATACTTTTCAACCATCGTCAAGGTTAGAAATGTTCACATTACATATATAAACGGCTGTAAATTAAAAAAGTATATATTTTTAATTTTTTTTGCGGCGTTGCTAAGTTTTTGAAATCTTTTGCACAATTCTGTAAAACATGCTTCCAATTAAGATCTTCTAGAATTTTTAGTATTTCTATAACATAACTGAAATTTTGCACATTGGTAAAAAAGGCTTTACTCTACTTTTGATATAATTATATAAATGTTGTTTGTTTGCTTTTTTATACACCTTATACAAGGTGTAAACTAAAAGTGATCAAATTAAAATTTACAAACAGCCATAACATTGTTTTTTACATGTTAATTATCTTTCTTTTCAGTTTTAAGTTGCATATTTTTGCTTCGTAGTTTTCAAATTTTCAATTTTTCGACGATTAAAAAATTCATTAATAACAAAATTTTAAATGTCGATCGGTTTAGAGAAGCACAATATCTTAATAAAGTTAATTAATCAAACGTCAGATTAACTATCACGTGACGAAATTAAACGATCCAGATGCTCAGATTTACGGTTTAATCTCATATTAATACTTTTAACAACGAATTAATTTTTAATTTTTTATAACTTACAAATATGAAAAAATGTGTGACTTTCATGAATATAAAAAATTTCTTTTGTAGATTTGATTGTCAGTTTTATTTAGCGCATTCTCTGATCGTTTGGTCAAATCCCCATGATGGGTGCGTCGTGTTGGGAAATCCTCCTCATCACGATGATAAACAAATGTAAAATGGATGCGTTATGGAATCACATCCGATAAAACGTCCGTCCGGCGAATACACGGCAATCTACAGCACATCTCTCCTTTAGTTTTATGCAAATCGTTATAGGATCGCGGGCAACGGACCAGAATTGGCTTATGCCGTGGCTGGGAGGAACGTGTCTGTCGTAAGGCCATAATGCCCCGTAATACGGCCGGTGGTCGACAGATGGCCCTGGAGAGGAGCTTAAGCTTAGGTAAACGAGCACCGGCCAAGAGCTTTGATTTCCGCGGATTTATGTATTGTAAACGATTGCTTTATGCGATATGAGACACCATTTACATGAAAAATGTATCTGGGAAAACGTCCTTATACGAGCTTTTGTTTTCGATACCAGGAAATATTGCCCTGCTGCCGAACGTGACTGCCGCAGGAGTAATTGATGACGCCCGAGCCCAGACCGTGCTTAAGCCCTGCCAAAACATAATTTGCAAAACACAAATTTCAAAAATAATAACTTTACATAATAAAAATAATAATAAAACATTTATTATTATATTACTACATCATATGTCAATAGTACATAATAAGCCTTTAGGTAGGTATACCTCGTTTTTTCTTAAAAAATTTCAACTTTGCAATTAGTCTAAATGACGTTTTTTGCACTTCTAATGATCCTAACAGGAAAGTCCTTAAAACGAGTGTGAGAAAAATCCACAAGTTTTTGAAGAATAGAAAATGAAAATTGTAAAAATGGTCAATCAACTTTTTGTCGTAAAAACGCTTAAAGTATGCTCTTCTTGACGTAAAATTACACGTTGGATATGATTTAATATAAGTTAAAATGCTCTATGCTAGAAGCTGTTGAGATATTGAATAAAAAATTCGGTTGTAACCAAAAAATCAAATTTTCATCAAAAACTGATACCTACAATATGTAACATTCGCGTACCGTTTTTGCGTTTTTGTGTTCCAATTAACGACTTTTTTGATGAAATACTTTATAAAAATGGCCCTGTGCCCTAAACCGTAATTCGGAAAGCTCAGATTCGTGCCGTTTTAGAAATAATTTTTAACTTTTTGCTTTAAGTCTTATAGTTTTCAAGAAAAACGCATTTAAAGTTCTTCAATTGTAACAATTTTTACTTTTTAAGCGACGATTACAACGAAACTATAGGAGTTAAAGCAAAAAACCGAGCAAAAAACATTACAAATTTGTCAAATGCGGTACAAATTTACACTTATTTTTTTTGCAAACTCCGATTTTTTTATTGAAAATAGTTCATATCTTGGATGTAAAATGTTCCGAGGATTAATTGACGTCGGAAAAACCGCAAAATTTTTGCCTTTGCCAACAATTTTCTCAGTAACTGTTTGTGACAGGACAATGATTTTTTTTTATAAGATGGAAAAGTAAAAGTATTTAAAACGATTACAAATACAAAGGAGTTGTTGATAGTAATTCTAGAGTTATTTGCAGGAGACTGCTCAAAAATCGACCAGAATTTTATCAAATATCGAAAAATGTAATGAAGCATTTTTATCTTATCAATTGCACTTTCTAATTGTACAAGGGTTCTATTTTATAAAAAAGATGTGATTAGGTGTGGAAGCACCCAGTAAGAAAAAATTTCATCTCTAGAGAATCCCTATTTATTTGCAAATTGTTCTGCTTTTTCTTTTAACATGGCTCCACTTATGGGCACATTGGATTCGGCGTTATCTAGTTTATCATTTTTAGCTGTATGGAACTTCTTCACTTTTAACGAAAATTCACTAGTTGAACTCGTAATCTAATCCCTGTTTTTTAAAATTTTTACCAAAGTAGAACTGGCTAAATTTTTCTCTTTGCAGATTACAGCTTGTTTTTACCACTTTTGAACTTTTTTATTATTGCCATTTTTTCTTTGATAGAAAATGTTTTACTTATATTTTGATACAGAAGGACAAAGTGTTCTCTACTTGAAAAGTTATTCCAGACTGAGAAAGAGAAAAATAAAACCATTAGCACGCAAAAACATTTCCAAAAAATTCTACCTATTCATTACGAGAATCGCAGGATTTTTATTTCTTCTAGGAATTCTCGTTATAACCCATTTGTTTCCAAAATTTCTCAGAAAACACACAATAAAAGTTTTGTTATATCTACTTCAATTTCAGAAAAATACTCGCTATAGAGGAAGAATTTTACATAGAGTAGTATACAAAACGTCAAGAGACCAGACGATTTACTTGTTATAACCAATTTTTTGTTATAACCAGAACTCGTTATAGAGAAGTTCCACTGTAAATATATTTTTTTATTTTGTAAAATTCCTTTAAGTAAGTATACTGAAAATAGTTAGTATCAAGACCTGTAGTATGTAAAATGTTCCTGGAAATCGATTAGCAAGAGAAAACCGGAAAAGTCTTAATATTTAGTTTAAAAGTTATAGTCGAGTAGGCATAATTATCAGGGCCTAGCAACCTAGAGAAAAATTTCAAGGAAGAATAATAATAATAATTATAATAATCTGTTTTGTTGAAATTAATAACAATCCAAGACAGAATTTTAGAACATAGATTCTTGAAAATGTCAAGTGAAAAATATTTCTTTTCTTGTTCGGTAGACAGGGTGTCCTAGAAAAAAATTTCAAGTAAGATAAGATACCAGGAACATGGAAAAAATGTTTAAAAAGTTGTATCTTTCAATAAATGTTGACATTTATTTTTTGACATTTGACATTTTTTTATGTCTATTTAATGATACTGATGATCTTGTATATGTTTTTTTTATCATTTTTTTTTATAATAACATTCAACAGAGTTACAATTTAGGATACAGCTTCCTTGTTTCTTCTTCTAATAGCAAAAAAACTTGGATTTTTTTTAACATAAATAAATAGAAACTAAGTGCAAAATTTTTTTAAAATTTTTTCCATGTTCCTGGTTCTTACCTTACATGGTATTTTTCTGAGGCGCGAGTTCTGGCGCACGCTGTATTTTAGATATAGTTTTGCATTTACTTACGATTTTCGCAATGACTATTTGTCAGACCACAATGTCTTTTGTATGACTTGAGATGAGAGTTATATGATAAGAGAAAATCGACCAAAATTTCGACAAAAAGCAAAAAAAACAATTTTTTAATTTAAACCAAATAACATTGCAAAAAATGCAAAAAAACTATGAAAGTGCATAAAACCTTATTGGGTTGACTTGGAAAAAATCTAATTTTTGAGAGCAAATGCTTTTTGTGTGCGTATTAGTTTTACATTTATAGCAATATCTTGGTTTTTATACAGGTGCGCCAGAATTCGCGCCCCGTAGAAAATTTTCAAGTAAGGTAAGATACCAGGAACATGAAAAAAATGTTTAAAAAATTCTATCTGTCAAAAAATTTTGACATTTATTTTTTGACATTTGACATTTTTTTATTTCTATTTAATGATACTGATCAACTTGTATATGTTTTTTTACTCTTATTTAGTAAAGGGACAAAAATTTTGCCAATAAAAGCCACAAATAACATTGAACAGAGTTACAATTTAGGATAGGTACTGCTTCCTTATTTCCTCTTTTAATAGCCTATAGCAAAAAAACTTGTAAAATTATTTTTAAAACAGAAATAAATACAGTCAAAGTGCAAACTTTAAACCCTCATAACTTCGAAAATTTTATAGATAAAATTTTTTTAACATTTTTTTCATGTTCCTGGTATCTTACCTTATATGGCATTTTTCTCTGGGGCGCGAGTTCTGGCGCACCCTGTATAGACTCGTCGTGTGTCTTATTTTTTCTTATTAATTTTTTTAAAAAGATACACATATTTCACTCATTAAATTGTTTAATTCAAAGAAAAAGTTAAGTCAATATTTCGAAAAATCATACAATTAATAATTAAAAAAGTTACAATTAAGAAAACTGTCTCCATTTCTGGTCTCCATGTGCGTTTGTCCAATTTGCTTATTCGCCCTCGGAAATTAGCCCCAATCGTCCTCCTCCTTGGCTCCGATAAGACTCCCCGTGCAGGAAGCCGTCGTCCAGCCCGCCGTAAATCCCTTGATATATCACAGGAGTTAAGCAAATGTCCGCTCGGCTGGTCACTCTACATACGTTACGCATACAAACCGATGTTTGCTCCCCGCATAATCTCGATTAATTCCCGCCTTGACCCGTGATTAATTACCGCCCCCGAAGGCCATCCGTCATCTCATCTCTCCGAGAAAAGTAAACTGAACCAACCATATGAGGCGATCCAGGAAGACGATATCCTTTGAAGTTGTGACTGTGAGGCAAAGAAGAAGCTGCAGCCCTCACAATCTGACTGTGCAAACGTCAACGAATCCACTTTTAATATATTCTTGTGTCCACAATGCGAACGCCGATGCGATCGGAATATCAGATCAGCGGGGTCGAAGTCGAGAGCCCTCCGCCGCACCGCCGCCCACCGGACGCGAAAGCTATGTGCTAAATTAAACTCCGACGAATATATTAACATTTCGAGAGGACACGGATGAAGAATGGGAGAGATCGAGACGACGATAGATAGCGAGGGTGATGGCACGTGGTTGAGGACCTACACGGAGATAAATTTCAAAGACACTCGGTGCAAATAATAATTAAAAAGCTCCTGTAGACAGTTTGAGATTTTTTGTGAAAATTACAAGTTTTTACCATTTATTCTCAAACTTTTCAAAACAACTGACATTTTATTTAATAACAATTTTTTCATGACGTTAATAGTAGTATCCAGTGAATAGTTACATAAAGAAACAAAATTTTAAGACACCTGGTATAATAATAAACTATGCTGATCTAAGTGTGTCATGTAGATATTTTTTTTTATTTGATTTTAAGATTTTTATTTTCACAGTGTACATAAATTCAGTGTCCCAAACCGTTGAACCAAATGTTGAGAACATTATTTACAAGTTTTTTTTTATACATACAAGGTAATTCAAAATGACTGTAAGTACTCTTATTTGAAAAACTAACTTTTCTTAAGCGGAAATAGCTCTTTAAAAAAGCAACTTTAATATTAATTTTTATTAATTAAGGATTCATAAAAGAAAGTACCTACCATTACAATCGGCGTGAAAAAAAAAACAACTGACGCTAATGCCAAGTCAATATCTGTTTTGCAAAAAAATATCTAAATTTTTGACACAGTCAAAAATATCAATTTGAGTATTCAGAAATTTTCACTTATTTTATTTAGTAAATTTTGGTTAAAGTATATTTGAAAATGGTCAATGCTTTAAACCATACGTATGTAAAATATTCCAGAAAATCGATTGGCGTCAAAAAACCGCAAACTTCTTAATAGTTTAATTAAAGTTTAGATTTTAACGATCAAAAAATGATCTTTTTTTGTAAGAAAAAGAATAAAAGACTTCTTTAACAACAATAAACATACCTAAAGTAGTTTGTGATAATAGTTCCAGAGTTACTTGCGGTAGACCACTTCGAGTATCGAAAATCGACCAAAATTTTGTCAAAAATCAAAAAATTTAAAATTTCACTTCTAGGGTTCCAAAAGTGCATAAGACGTTGTAAAAACGTAAAAAATTAATTTTGTGTTTGAATTATCATATTGGATTAAAGCAAAGACACTGACCGGAGGCGTGGTAGGGCAGTGGCATAAGATATCCAATAAATAACTGGTACACTGTTTCAGTTTTGATCTTACTTAAAAAAGTAAACGATATATTTCGTGATAGGTACACATGAAAATTTTAGAACATACTGTAATTCACTGTAATAAAATTTAAACTGAGTTTGTAATGTAAATATTTTTTTATTTACTAATTTTAAGATTTTTTTTCTCACAGCGAAGGTAAATTACAGGATGCCCCAAAACGTTGGACCACATATTTAAATTTCATACATATTTTTTTATACATACAGGGTGATTCAAAAAGACTGTACTCTCACTCGAGATACTAATTTTTCTTATTATTAAATATCCTTGATATTTACCCGTGATATTTTGCATTAAGTTAATGTTTTATGTTGTAAAGAAGCATAACGATATCGTAATAACAACAAAAATAATAAATAATGAAAATAAGAAATGTATATTACATACTTCTATGCAAACTGTTTCATTTGAAATTAAAGAGTCGCCTATAATTTCAAATTAAGTTAGCAACAGTAAGTGGAATTATAAAGAATATTTGCCTTTAAACATCTTTTTAACACAAATGATATTTTAAATAGTTAGTCATCAAACAGGTGGCACATGACAAATACATACAGATGTCCGGAAAATCGCACACCTTATTGAAAGAGAGTAATTAGGTAGTCCTCCAGAGTACTGAAAAAATGTTTAAAAAATTTTATCTGTCACAAAATTTTGACATTTATTTTGTAAAATTTGACATATTTTATGTCCATTTAATGACACTGATGATTTGGTAAGATGTTTTTTTATAATTATTTAGTAAAGGTACAAAAATTTTGCCAATAAAAGCCACAAATAACATGAAACAGGGTTAGATTTTAGGATACATCTTCCTTGTTTCCTCTTCTAATAGTCTGTAGCAAAAAAACTTGAAAAATTATTTTTCTAACAGAAATAAATGGAGCTAAAGTGCAAAATTTAAACTCTCATAATACTGAGTCACGGAGGTGCGCGTCTTTCAGGACACCCTGTATATGAGTTTTTTCTACTATTTACGTGTTTATATTTGAAATATTTTTACTATTGTTTATTACGTACTTTAAAATTCTGTAAAAGAAAATTAACACAATAAACTTATTTTTGCAAATGATGTTTTCATTTTTATTAAATTATTTTTTAATTTAAACCTACGTAATTTTTATTAAAAAGTACCAGATCAAAAACGGTGTTCTCTGTGTGGTACATGTTGGTAGGTATATCTAATTTTCTTACTAACTATTTGAGAACTTCTATATAAACGTTTATGATCACTGATTTTCATGCAGTCACCACTTTTCATAGAAACTGACTCATTTATTAGTCATTTATTTTATCAATAAATTAATACATCTTATGTATATGTACGTATAATTTGTGCAGGTTGTTATATACCAAGTGTTCAATTAAATTTCTGATCAAAGCAACTCGAGACTTAGAAATTACGTTGGCATCATTGAATCATAAGATAAAATAGGTATAAATAGAAGACACAAAACTCGTCAATTTTTGTATCTTCTATCTCTATATTTCTGAGTGTTACCAATTTAATTTTAAATTCACAGACCATTTTGATCAGAAATTTTATTGAACCAGTGATATGTTAGAATAGAACAAGACTAGAAAATCAAAACAATTGTCAAAAAAGTAATAATATAATAACATTGCTTGTTAAAAATTTCGAAATAAAAATGCAAATAAGAAAAAGCATTAAAAAAATTAATAGAATTCTTTTCCACTCTTTTTTTCTAAGTTTATTAGAAAATCAAAGTTGTTTCTATTACTGCAGGAGTGTTATACTTTTTTATTCACTTCACGAACTCCCAAACAACTTATGAAACATTAAATATTCTCTTTTAATTTTCACCATTAACTTTACGACTTGGGCAAACAATGCCCACTAAAACAAAGCATCCATAATTCCTCTTTCACTAACCGTCACGTTGACAAACTTTCATCAATTACCTAATGAATTCCACTTCAACTTTTGTAAACAACTCGTATCGCATCTCAAGTTTAATTACTCGTGACCGAAACATAAAAACTTTAATTGCTTCCTTCCGTCGTTCGGTGCATTCCGTGTCTATTGTCCTCGTAATTTATGTCCCTTTCACATAATTAGATGGTAATTAATACGAGGTGG
This sequence comes from Tribolium madens, assembly GCF_015345945.1. Lineage (NCBI taxonomy): Eukaryota > Metazoa > Arthropoda > Insecta > Coleoptera > Tenebrionidae > Tribolium > Tribolium madens. The sequence continues at coordinate 11,013,019 of NW_025401069.1, forward strand.
CGATGCTTGGAGGGCGGCCGGCCCTCGGCGTGAGTTATGGCCGATCTCTCCTTTTCTCATCCACATACATATTATATGCAATTATAATTCTTAGTGCATGATGCTGGAGCCTGGAGGGGTATAAGTGGGGGATGTATCCGCCATATTGTATCCGCCCCCGCGCTAGGCCCCGCCCGCCACTCCTCCTTGTCCCACTCGTCGGATTGCAATCTCGCGTCTCACTTCCTCTATGTATATCACATATAGCATAGTGTGCTCAAATAATTTTAATGGATCGCGAGAAGAATCAGTTTGTGCGCCGGTGGAAAGGAAAGGAATTTCGGGGTTTCGGACGCTTTTCTCTTATTTTCTTCGATGGGTAATTATGAAAGGGGGCGGAAAAGGGGGCACTTTTGCAACTATTGCCAATATTGGCGGGTGTAAATATTTATGAAGTGTGTTTCGTAATATGAGATTTTTATTGAACGGTTTAGGTGGCACTGAATGCTTATATACTCGGTATATTGTTATTATAAGCGCCGAATGGCGAGAAGTTTATCTTGTGATTTACAGGGCATTGACTGAAACTGGAAGAGCAGGCCCAAATCAAATACTGGGGCTTTGCGGTGATAATAGATTAGGGAATCCCATTGTGGTCAAAAATCAAAGCTGGCGAGATTTAAAAAAAATAACAAAAGTGAAATTGATAATAGTAAAAGTGATAGTTTCTGTTGTGAAGCTAAACGTTTATTTTGCCGAACGTAGTGAGGCAAATAATTTAGCTGAGCTACATAAACTCACTTTTACTCTGAATAACATCTACTATTTTATCCCAAACATACCTATTCAGATCGAGAGTAAAGAGTAACAGTAAAATTAGCAAGGAAATGAACAAAATTAAGATGCTTTGCAAGTAATGAAATCATAACAGTATCGGTATTTGTGTTGAGATTTTTGAAAATGTTTATTAATCTAATTAATGCATGACTAGTGCAGTTAGTAGTGCAAAATGTTGATGATCTACACTGCATCTCTCCAAGAGACAAGAAAGAACCAATGTCATGGTATGGTAAAAGTCAAAAATAGATTTTTTATTCCATGGCTGAACGGTAAAACTTTTACTTGTGACATATAACAAAAGTAGTCACTTTAGTCACTTTTGCAGATAAATATTATTTTCTTTAAAAAATACAATTTTTTTTCAAACTAATGACTAAAAACTCCAAAAATTGATGTAAAATTATTTTTTTTTTAATGAATTTCGTAAAAACTAACAAATCGTGAAATCAAATAGATATTTAGAATGGAACTTCTCAATTTTAATTTATCTTTTAATTTAATTTCTATTAAAAAATTGTTAAATCATAATTTAAACTTTCACTAAAATTTGCAAAATCCAAAACTTACAATCAACTTTGAGCTCATTTATTCTTAAAATCTAAAACAAAAATTTAGAATTTATTAGTCAAAAAATGGGGAATAACAAAATAATTCTGAATTGTTTTCCACGTTTTCTCAATAAATAAGTGAAAACTCTTATGAAATAATGGTTTATACACACCGTATTGTCAATAAACCTTGAAATTCAATTAAGATTTTTTCAATTTTGAAAATCGGAATTTTAAAAACAAAATAACAAAGTTCCAACGTAATAAAGTTTTGAGCCTAAAAAAACAGGTTTAGATTCTTTTATTTAATATTTTTTAAAATCATTTCAAAATTTTGACAAAATACACGAAAATTTTTAATTAATAAAAACTTTGAAATTGCAGTTTAGAATTTCAACTTTGAAAGCCACAATTTTTAGATTTCAGCATAAAATGAGCCAAAAACTAAAATAACACCTTGATTAAACTTACTGCGATAAGAAAAATTACAATTTAAATATTTCATTAGACAAACTTTATTTAATAGGTACTTCCAAATTTTAAAAATTCAGAATTCAAAAAAGTTGTCCTAAAACATTGAGATTTGGCAAGTTGTGAGAAAATTCTAATTTTGACTTCTCATCTGTTTTACGTAACTTCTAACAAAAATTTATTTCAACTCGAAATTAACAACCCATTTTAAGATTTTAAGCTCTTTAACACCCTATTGCAAACCTAAAGATTAAACTACAATTTCAAAAACTAGCGTTTCGGTCAGAACTAACTCCACCCGCTTAAAAATTGCATTCTAGAACAGTTGAAAACTCTGTAAATCAACAAAAAAAAACTCTTAAACAAACAGGATAAGATTTTTCAACTCAAAATTACTGAAATATTGTGTTTGAATGCAAGATTTTTTTGCATTTTGCAACAAAATATCAACATTAAAAAAATTTTAAACAGAATTTCGAAACTCAGATTTATAAGTTTTGCTTAAGCAAAAAATAAATTGTCTGTTGGAAATTTAGTCTCGAGCTTTGAATTTTCAGTCTCTTGAAACGTTAATTTGGACAAAAGTTCTACTGAAAGCTTGATAGTCAAAATTCGCAAAGGAAAGTTAGTTTAAATGTGAAAGTCAGTTTTTATTGTTAAATTATGCTCATTTCAATTAAGACAACTGTTGTGTGACGAAGTATTTCGTTGAACATTTGGTTATTTCCCTCATTCGATCGCACACCCGCCCCATTTCGATGCAAAGAAACGCATTAAGCGCTCTAAATTACCTTCTCCCTGTTTATTCTCGGTCGACGTCGAAACGAGAAGGCTATCTGCAGAGATATTACAATTCCTTTGTCTATTTCATCATATATGCAAGACTTGTCCAGGAACGCATCTCTCTCACTCCCACTCACCTCCAATTAGATCCTCCATCCTCCGCCTCCCTCGGGATTCATATTCCTTTACCTCTCTTCGCTCCCTTCCAGAGACACGTTTACTTCTTTTTCCGTTTCCACTCGAGAATTATAAATATTTTTTCTCTTTCCCTCTTCCGTTAAAATTAGTTCTTTTTGTTCCCGGCCACACACGCTCGATGCCGTTTTATTTCGCACCTCTTGTTATTCCCTTTTTCCTTGTATTTGATTGGAACGCATACGTAAATTGATATTGTTTTGCTTGCGACCACGAATTGTGCAAATTGAAACGAAAAACAATTATCGAACCTTCGCTTTCGGCACTCTTCTCCTCCAACGACAAATATGTTGTTTAATAAACATTTCTTCAACCATTTGTATGCAATTGTTACATAGGCCTGTATTTTGTGTGGCCTAAGTTTCGGGGGCCGGCAAATTTAAATTAAATCTCCGGGCTAGTTGGAGCGCGATGCCTGGAAGAAAAGCTGCTTGTAGAGCATCAATTGGTATTCACCACTCCATCTCTTCAAATTCGATTCCCACACACACGAAAATGAGATGCAGAGAAAATCATCAAAGGCACAAAGCTTAATAGTGCCGGTCGCGTTTTGCATAGAGCGGCACGCTTTCGTCCGTAATTCCCGGTATTTTAATCGATACGCTCGCGATTAATGATACTCTCGACTAAGATAAAGATGAATTTTTCACCAAGTGCTATTTTCCGGCTAATTATTTGGCGGATGTTTGACGTATAATTCGGTTTTCAATTTGAGGATTCGAGGGATAGGTGCGCGGATATTTGTATGTAAATACGCTTAGGCTGGAGGCACAGGTGCGAGATATGTCAACCGCAAGATATAAGGCCGGTTTTATAGAAGCACATTAGACAACAGAAGGATATTAAGTGGGGAGGTTGTGGACGGGAGATGAGACGGGAGTTTATAATTGCAATGTCAAAGGAGGCTAACTAGGATAGTCGGGGGCGAAATAGGCTTTAAACTGTTGGGGGATTTGCTTAATTAAGTTTTAAGACTGTCAGAAATTTAGATTTTACTCATAGTCAATAATAAAATTTCGTCAATTTTTGAGAAATAAGTAAAGCTTGTTTCAAATTTTGCAGTCAAAAACTCAAATCAGAGTAATTCAAATTATTAAAGATTACAATTAACTTATTTCCTGTGTTTTTTTTTATTGACACAACAATATAATGCTTTGTGTTATACCTAAAAATCTCCACAACAAGAATTTGAAAAGAGTTTTAATTTTGGAAATTTCTAAAACTTGTAAATTTGTTCTAAATCTTTAATCAAAAAACTAAAAAAAATTGTTTAATAGAAAACGTAAAAAACAGTATTTATTTTTTTATAATTGTGAGATAAACATGTTTCAAATGCTAGATTTTTGAAATTAGGTACACACAAAAGTTTTAGAAAATCGGAAATAATTGAAGGAGAAAATATTATTTTTCAGAGTACCTAATAATGATTTTTCACTACTTTCGAAAATACAATTATTCTTCGAAAATTTTTGGAACAATTACTTTGTTTATAAAGGCTAGTGAACAAAAAAATATTGTTTAAAAAATCAAGTTGGTTGTTTTGAGGATTACTTAAAATATTTTCTAAAAGAAGTTCTTTCAAAATTTTTTCTGATGAATCTCGATTTTTGAAATTTATTTTTACCTACAAACTCGTAGGTATTTATTTTATTATGTATTATGTTTCTACAAATTTCAATGATTTTGATTTTTAAGTTATTCTTATACTTCTATTAATAAATTAACTATTAATGTATTTTTATTTTATTTTAATATAGAATTGGAATGCTTACAGGTTGTACCTAAAAAAATTGAAATTGTAATAGGACTAATAATTAGAGGTTTAAATAAGTTTGCATATTGACTATAGTTAATTCAGTTGGTGAAATAAATTATGTTTATCTATTGCTTTTAGAAAAGTAAACAAAAACTATTCTGGACTACAATTGTGGCTTTTTTTGGTCAATGTATTTGTGCCTTTTTACTTAAAAGACATGTTGCAACATTGTCGGTAACTTATTCGGATTTGAACATTTTTTTATGTTCTTTGTGCTCTATTTCTATAATAATAAATCAATGTACTGTTCTGCAAAATTTTGGAACATTTGCATATAGGTAAATATTTTTTTACTTTCTGAATTATGACTTATTGTTTGTTATTCCGTAATACAGGGTGTCAAATATTTAAAGAGGTATGGATCAAAATAAATAAAAAAATAAACATGGATCCGCAAAGTGACGGTTTCAGAGATATTGAATATGAAAATTTTTAGACTTTTTACTAAAAGCTTCTTTTTGTTTGAATAGATTGCAAATAAATGTTTCAAAAAACGAATAATTTTAATGTTTAGTAATTCATGTGTGTAAACACCAATTCGCAGGAATAAATTTTGAAGCATACTATTGTAACGTTTTTTTAAAGGAGATGAAAAGAGCAAAAGGCTGGAAAAAAAATCATTCTTTATTTGTCGATAAATCCGCATTCCTACGCATTTTTTTTAACGCGCTATACTTTTCTTTTATACAAATTATTATATTTTAGTTATTTATTTGTTTTAATTAAAAAAAAAGTTAATTATATAATCTTTTGCAATAATTAGTTTAAATTTTAGAGGTTTTACTGTATAAGATTGAACAACCTGTACCTATATGTAAAAAGTAGGTAGTTGTAAAGTTTTTTTCAGTTAGTTTGCATTGCAAAATTAAAAAAATAATCACCCATTAGAATTAATTTCCAAATAAGTTTTCTGTAAGCCGGCCCTTGATGATTTAAAATAGTGTAGGGTAAGTCGGGAAGAGATGGGCCAAATTTTGAAAAACCTGTTGTAAAGTTATGATTTTGTTTTCAATTTAAACAACTAATGTTTTTTTTATAGAATGCACTTTAAGACAGACAACTTATAAACGTAACAAAAGATAAAAAACATTTTTTAAATACATAAAAAATAATTTATTCCGACGTGTAAAAGTCCATTTCTTTCACATTGAGGTCAGACAGACTACAAATAATTTCTAATTATTACTTTTTACCAATGTTTTTATTTTATTGATATACATATGCAAAATACTAAAAATTTTCGATCAAAATTTTGCAAATAAAATAGGTACAGTGGCGGACACGGAATTATGGACTTCAAATTTATGTCAGTTCAAAAAATGACAATGTAAGCCACGCTTTATTGTCATTATGTTTGACGTTTGAAACTAAAATTTGAAAGTTTTAGTTAAAAATAACATTTGTCGTCGATTTTCCAAAACAATATTACCAGCAATACGTATAAGTTCAATAAATTATTCTGATTTGTTGTCATTTTTTTCTAGCTATAAGAATAAAAATTACAAGAAACGAAAGTGAGGTGCCTGAGGCCCGTTTTACATTTTTATGTTAGTCGAATGTCCAAAATTTCGTGTCCGCTAGTGTACTCGTAATTTCGCGGATTTTAACTGTGACTAAAACATTAGGATTAATCAGCTCCGCTGGTCTTTTTCTCCCAAATTTACCCTAAGAAAAACTTTTTTTTTAATTAAAATTTTCTTAAATATATGAATATTGAAAATTATACATTTAAAAAAATACAAATTCAAAATTCATTTAAAAAATCCTATAAAAAAAGTTTATGAAGATCGTAACAAATATGTACAAATATCTTCATACTAATTTAAAAAAATACTCACACGCAAATTGTAATTAAGTATTATAATACATAATTTTGGACAAAAACAAAAATTTCGAATTTGTTGGTCTAGAAATTATGTAATCTTTTTCTTAAAAAAATGTTCGACTGATGTCAAAAATTTAATTATTCAAAATATTTTTACTGTTGCATTCGAAAGGCAATCTCTTAAAATACATAGTTAACACTATTTTTTTTAATATTAAAAAAACAACATTTTTTTAAAGGTAGTAATAAAGCGATCAGTAAATAATTCAATTTTGATCAGTATAAAATGATAAATGATCAGTATTTAATTAATCTTTGTACAGTAAAAAATCAAAAATGATCAATATACCTAATATAATATTTTGCACAGGAAAAATAATAATTTAATCAAAATTAGTAAAATAACAAAATTTAATAAATTTTCAGTCTTGGTTACATAACAATGACCCCTGCGCAAGAATGATTTTAGCAAAGGCTGGAATCTGTGCACAAATGGTAATCAGTTTAATCAGCATACACCACTCTTTGCACTGCTGTACTACTGACACCACAATTTTATTTTTGAACGGTTTGCGATATTCTAGTTTGGCTCGAAAACATTTTGTTTGTAAATGTGTGAATAAATTAATAAGTTTTACTAGACATTCATTCATGTGTTTTACTGTGCACTTATTAGTTTACTGTGCATTTAATTTGTTCCCTTTTTTGAATTTGGGTCAAGTTTCGCTAATTTTGTTCATATATTAACCCCTCTCCCGCCTTCACACGTCACCATAAACCTGCTCTGTTTTCCGCGAGTAAATTCCTCCCGTTCGAAGGGTCCCTCAAAAAGTGCATATCACCGTGTCTCGGTTCGGCCATTAGACCCAGGTACAACGGCGTCCCGTATGAAATATGGGCGTCCGCGCGTTCAGTTGTGACAGGTGGCGAAAGGGGCGACACCGTCTCTGATAAATTGGAGTGGACTTGCTCCGAAAAAAGATCGCACTGGGATTCAATCCACGTCTCGCGAAATATACCCCCTTCGACAATAACTTGGGAGCGTTCAACACGGGGCCCCTCTCATAATCGAGCAAACGACTCGCTGAAATTGTGGCACTGCCACGCAAGCGGAACAAAAATACAAACAAAAATTAAATTAGCTTTTCGGCCAGTCAGCCAAAAATTAAAAAAATGGCGCTGGGCCCCAAGCAGTGAAATAATTTCGACGCAGGACCTTGAGTAATAAAAGCAGGTCGTTTGTTATGACGCCAGGCGTCGATAAGAAGACGACGTTATAAAAACACCGTCAAATTCGACGCTGCTGTAAACAGAAAAAGCTCCTAACGAGAGCTTATAACCGTCTCAATTTTAATGAAAAAGATTTCGACTTGCTAGCTGTTAAATTTTTCTTTAAAACATTAGAACTTTGTAATTCCACTGGCAAAGCTCTGTTTTTATTTGTAGAAAATTAAAATCGATGACGTGAGCTTTACTAAAGCTCGTCCGAGAAAAAAGTTAACAATGTCATTAAGACGGCAATCCCCCTGGATGCGGGTAATATAAATAATGCACGTGACAAGCACTATATATTATATCTACACACGCTTTCTTTTCGGGGAAACGCTCCTATATATAACGGCATAATCTAGGGTAGAAATGTATCTACCACGGCTTTGTTTTGTAGGAGAATTAAGCCCCAGCTAATACAAAGAAGCACAAGTGGGCCCTCTCACTCACTTCCTCCCCCAATCAAAGAAAAGTTAAAAAAACTACAGGGTGCTGCATTTTGGATGTCCGAATCGGGAATCTCCAAAACTAAGAGGTTTAACCAAAAACGAGTAATACATTCTAAGGCTCATTTTTTGAGAAAATAATATTGGTTAAAACCGCATCCAGCTATCGTCTGTTGTTTTCGACTTATAGACAAAAATTGACATTTTAGCGAAATCTAAAAAAAAATATTATAGAAGATACGGATTTGAAATAAAGACATTATACAGGCTCTTTTTACGCAGAATTTAATAATGTAGTTAACAATTTTTTTCAGTTGTTTGTTTAGCCGTAATAACATAAACTTGTATTTTTTTTAAATGGGAATCATAGATGGCTTAAAAAGCTTGTTTTTTTCTTATCTAAAAAATATATATTTGTAACAAATTATTATAATACATTTTTAGCAAAAAAATATCTTTGATTTTTGTTCGCAGTTGGCCATGAAAAAATGTTGCATCTTCAACTAAAAGGATTTAAACTATATTATATTCAACCAGTGTCACTAATGAAAGAGTTTTTTAACTAAGTAATGAAAAAGATGCAAAATAAATTGTAAATCAACTTATTGGCGACTAATAACATTTCTTTGTTTTTAAACAAGCTAACATTACCATTGCAACTTCTAGTGATACATAGAGTGTTGTAAAAAAAAGCCGCTTTAATTCTTCAATAAAATATATTTTATAGGACACAAAAATGACGATATGGCTATTCAAATACCCAAATTCCGTCTACCTCCATTAGATCATCAAAAAATTTTTTTTCTAATTGTGTTCACTGTTGACACATTTGTTTTTCCTATTTTTGGTTTTTTTAAAAATATGTAATAATTTTGTTCTGAGGCGCTCTGATATTTGTTCAATGCTTCTACCGTATCGTATTTTTTAAATCTTTATAATTTTATCTATTTTTTCATCTATTTTACAGTTCACAAAACTCTTATTGATTATTATTTACACTTTTGGAGTGAAATAGTTTTTCCATGGCCAACTATTATCACACAAAGTATGTATTTCACTTTTTAAGTATAGTTATAAAAAAATATTCTGTTACAAATATATATTTTTTAGATCAGAAAAAAATAAGCTTTTCAAAATTGCCATAGCCGCCTATGATTTCCATTTAATAAAATAAAAGTTTATTTTATTACGGCTAAACTAATAACTGAAAAAAAATGTTAATTACATTATTAAATTCCTCGTATAAGAGTGCCTGTATAATGTCTTTATTTCAAATCCGTATATTCGATAATAACGAAGATATGAATTTTTTAGATTTCGCCAAAATGTCAACTTTTGTCTGTAAGTCGAAAACAAAAGACGATAGCGGGATGCGGTTTTAACCAATATTATTTTCTCAAAAAATGAGCCCCAGAATGTATCACTCGTTTTTGGCTAAACCTTTTAGTTTCGGAGATTCCCTATTCGGACATCCAAAATGCAGCACCCTGTACTTATATTTTTTTGGATCGATGACCCTTTTGGTATTAGCAATAGGACAATTCCGGTCATTTAATAAGGCCATAACTCAAATCCCTCATTACATTATCCGAGACCAAAACATCCCCGTATTACTAAAAAAGGCCATCGCCCCCACCCCCACTCGCCCCGAGATTATTATAAGAAACGCCGGAGACTAAATGGGTGTCTGCCCGGCAAACCCGCCCCACTCACACGTGGTGGGGGATGTTGCTAAAAACCTTTTTTCAGCCCGAAATTGTCCCGGGCTAATTAAAGGGAGAGAGGGGTTTTATCCCGAATTTACGCTTCATCGGCCGAGCTCAATGGCTTTTCATACGCGACTTTCCATTCTCGACATTCAAAATTTGCTTTTAATGGAAAACTTGAGACTATTCGCTTCATATTATTGCCATTCTAACTAGAAAACTTTCCCACCATCTCCGAGGAGTTTGAATCGGTGATGGAATTTCCAACAAGTAATTACGCGAGATACATGCCAACGGGGGTGATTCATCTTTATTGTTATTAAATTTTATAAACAAAACCTAACTTTGCCGGATGTGGGGAAATATTGTGCTTTTTTAACGCTATATTAGTTTTTTGTTATGTGAGGAGGATGTAGGTGGTTTATTCTTCATTTGGGAGAAAATTGAAAATTTTACGATTTTGTGGCACATTTTCGGTGCTTGTAATCTGCATGCAACAATTACTTATTTGACATCTTGCTGTAATATTGTTAAAAATGCAAATAAACCAACAACTCGAAACTTATTTTGCAATGTCGACACGAAATCGGAGTTTTCAACTAGTTTAATGTCATCATAATAAATATCTTTCCTGGCGTGAAAATAAGGATAGTTTATTATTTCGTTCAGGAGAAAATTGAAAATTTTATTATTCTGTTTAGACGTAATGCTTTTCTTAAATATTTACATCTTTCAATAATTATCCACATGACAGTACCGCAATAACATTGTGTGAAAAAAAAAAACTTAATCAGTACATAAAATTGGAGTAAAACAACAAAAATATATAAAATATACAGGGTGTTTCATTTAAAAAATAGATGACAATCAACTGTGCAACTTTCTCTAAGAAATGAAGTTATGGCGATTTTAATAATCCACCTTGTATAATGTATTAATTTAATTTTTAATAATTATTAGAAATTTTAACTAGTCTTACTTTATAAGTTTCAATTTCATTACAAAATTTAACAGAAAAAATAAATATTAATTTTTATGAACATCATGCATATTTGAAAAAAATGCGTTTCTGTTGTTTTAGGAATTGACAATAATAAATTGGTGGCTATAAAAGAAAACACTGAATAAAAAACTAACAAAAATAAGGTAGAAAGTTCGTCTTATAGGTTTTATTATAGGTAAATATTTTTTTTCTGTTTTTTTGTTAAACTTTTATTAAGTGTTTATTAAGAAATCAACTTGATATTGATTTCACATTCACGTAAACTAAAAAAATAGTTGGTGCAATTTTTGTCAATGTTTTTTTAAACCGTTAGTTTTGTTTAATTTTGTTATTGTAACAGTAATGTTTTTATTGAAGACAAAATGTATTTTTTTAAATTACTGACTGTTGTAATAATTTTTCGTACGTTTTTATCTTTTTATTAAATATTTGTTAAAGATGTATACCACGCAAACAGAAAGGATACCAACAGCAACCCACTATAAAACTTTTTTTACAAAGGTTTTGACCTAAGAATTACAACTATCTACATTTTATTCATAATTAACGATATAATTTGCTTATTTTGCATAAATAAATAATATAAAAAAAATTGAAAAATCACTCAAAAACTAAACAAAATTTTATTCTCAAAACACAGTCACCTCAACAGTCACATTTTTTATGAAGAAACTCTTGGTTACATATTTTCTAAAAAAGATATTAAGTATTATTTTATATTTTCTTTTTATGAAAAGTGTGGTTTAAAAAATAATAATTTTGATCAAAAATTATTTGAACTAAGAATCTTTTTTGATTACCTATATTTCGTGACATAGCTAGGATCCTCTATTTGAGAAATTTTATAAGTTTGAAAAATCTGTTGCTTAAGAGAAGTGAAAAAATAACCCTCATTTTACTTAACAATTTGGTCAATAAAATTTTCTATTTTTAAATAACTTTACGTTCATGTACTTTTTTTGTTGAACACTTTATAGAACAAATAAAAAACTGCTCAAAAAGAGTTATTAACAAAGAATAATAGTACACAGATTATATAAACAAAAATTAGAATAACAAACATAAATTTTTCAAACTGATTAATAGTTGAATTCAACATTTATTGGTGTGTTTATACAGGGTGTATCAGAACTCGCGCCCCAGAGAAAAATTCAAGTAAGATAACAAACCAGGAACATAGAAAAAATGTTTAAAAAATCCTATTTGTGAAAAAATTTTGACATTTATTTTGTGACATTTGACATATTTTTATCTCTATTTACCTATTGATACTGATGATCTAGTATATGTTTTTTTTATAATTATTATCTAGTAAAGGTATACAAATTTTGCCAATATAAGCCACAAATAACATTAAAAAGAGTTACAATTTAGGATACACCTTTTTTGTTTCTTCTTCATTAAGCCTGTTGCAAAAAAACTGCGAAAATTATTTTTTCAACAGAAATAAATAGAGTCAAAGTTTCATAACATTAAAATTTTTATAGAATTATAGAATTTTTTAAATATTTTTTCCATATTCCTGGTATCGAACCTTACACGGTATTTTTGTCTGGGGCGCAAGTTCTGGCGCACTCTGTATAGTAATTTGCAAAAATTTCAAGATACCAACAATTTTGTTAACAATTTTTTATTATCGCTCTCCATGCTCGTTGCTCGTGTCTTTTATACGTTTTTGAAAAAAAAAACTATTTGAATCGATTAAAATTTTTGTTTTTTTTTTATTTTTCTTTTTTTAATTATTTAAAAACTAGATCTTAGTTACGACTTTGCAATTTTTTTGTCATAAGTACATAAGATTTAAATTAACAGATTTTAGCTAAGCTTTAGTATTGATAATTGTTATTTATTTAGGGCCACAGTCAAAGCAAAATCAATCAGCTCGTCCAAGTGTGCGTAATTAGGGCGCTTTGGCGGTAGAACTATGCATAGAATTGCAATTAAGAGCAATCATCGTCGCGAAGTCGGCTCCGGGTATCGATTCGCATCCGGTGCAAAGCGCGGTGCTTTCGCTCCGAAATTGTTCTCTATTCGAGCTTAATTTGATTCCGGTTTGAGCTTGCAACTAGGTCCACGTCCGGACTCGTCCTTTGATCGAAAAGTCGTCGATAATTATCTGGAATTCGGGCCTCGATTCCGCTCTAATTAGATCGCCGGCAATACCTTGCAAGTCATTTATCAACCGGAATCGACTGTTTGTCCGGAATGTACCGGACACGGGCCACTCGACCGGACACGCTAAAACAGATTGCCTAATCAATTCCTTGTGTCCGAGCCGACTCTGATCAATCTAAATTAATCCCCACCGCCAGTTTCCGCCATCGACTCCCCTTTAAACGCCGCCGTTAAAAAAGCTCGTTTCATTTCGGACGCCCGCACTCCCCGGACACCAGATCGAATAACAAAAGCTACATCTTGAAGCTTTAGAAGAAAATAACGTGATTAGCGCTTAAATTAAAACGGCTTTTTTCCAAAGTAATTACAAAAACCATTCGGTTTCCCTCATTTTTTCGCACGCTCGTAAATCAGCAGGAGATATCTTGGCCATAATCCGAAAAAACATTAGTTTGCTATTTAATGGTTTTTGGTAGGGCTGTCGCATTCGGCTCCCCTTATTATTAGAATACGTGGACATCGAGAAGGTGCACATATTATATCCGACCCTCATACGAGAGAAAAAAGAAAAAACTAAGCAGAAATGGCCAAGCAATTCGTAGTCTATCCCTGCAGCGCTTCATTCATCCCCGCGGGCCTCGACTGCCGTAAACTCCGACCCTCCGCCACCCTAAACATCACACCCGTGTGTATGTTTTTTTACGATTACTCGGCCCGGACTGAATTACCTCCGGCTTGATTCTTCTCAATGCGGTTAAAATTACGATGAGACAAAGGACTTAATTAGAAAATGTGATGAAAATGGCATCTAGAAGCCAAGTTTAGGGGATTGTGAAACGTTATTTAAAAAAGTGGTGGAAATCGGATTTTAATTATGTGAAAATTCAAGAAATTAAAAAAAAATTAAAAAAATTTTGTTAACAAACACAAACATTTCAGTGTTTTTATCGATGTTCAAGTTTTGAGTCTTAATTTAGTGGTTTTGGGTAAAATTTTGAATATTTGTTTGCCAAATCAAAACGTTGATTATTCGAGATGAAACCAAACAACAATATATAAAAAAATTAATTTTTCAGTTTTTTTGCTCCATTTGCAGAATTTTATATTTTATATTTCAATTCAGTTTCTTCAATAGTAGGTATTACGTAGAAATAAAAATTACAATGTTTTAAAATTCAGTGCTAATCAATTATTCTTTTTTACATCTCTGATTATTAATTAGTTGGTCTTAAAAGCAGGTGTTTCAACTGTACTAGAATGTAAAATAACATTGCAATAATAGTACCTATATTATGTTATTAGGAGTAAAAGTGATAGTTTATGTGACAAAGCTAATCATTTATTTTGCCGAACGTTGTTGTGACGCAAATTATTCAACTGAGCCAAATAAATTCACTTTTACTCCGAATAACATATACTATTTTATCAGCAAAGAGCAACATTTAATTAGCAAGTAAATGAACAAAATAATCAGAACGCTTGGCAAGTGATGAAATCATAATTGCGCTTATGAACAAACATCACGCGCCAATATCGAAATTTGTGTTTATTAATTTAACTAGTGCAGTTAGTAGTGAAAATATCAAATGCTGGTAATCTACAGAAATTCTCCAGAAATTGCTGAAGCAGTCAAATGTAATAGTAAAAGTAAAACTGCTTAGGCGCAAAAATAAACTTTTTATTCCATTTACTTGTGACATTTAGTCAAAAAAGTGGCCACTTTTGTGCCGTTTGTTAATAAAAGTGTTTTGGCGTATTTTTGCATTTTTTTTTGTTCATTCTTGGCAAATTTTGCCCAAAAATCTCATTTTTTCTTTTTTATTTTTTTTCTTTCACAATTTAAAGTTAAAATAAGACAGTTTAAACTTTTTTGGTTCGCTCTACTTTCTGTTTATTGAATTATTCTACTTGTTTTTTTTTTTGGTAATATAGTCAAATTACAAATTAACAATTAGCCAGCAAAATTTTTAAAGTTAGTTGTTTTACAGAGTGCGCCAAAACTCGCGAACCAGAGAAAAATGGTAAAATACTAAAATCATACAGTGAGATCAAAAAGTCTGTCTATTAAGCAAGCGTGGAAATTTAAAACGTATGTCTGTGGAAGATAAAATGTCACAATGACAAATGAGAAATGTCAAAATAATTTTTGTGTAAATTATAACAGAAAACCGTGGTGAACGATTTTTATGAATAAACACCAACAAAATCTCATTTTAGGATATTTTTTAATTAGCTCAATGTTTTAATTTTTATAAAATATTTTTTTGACATTTAGATAACATACGAACTGCCATGCAACATACGTCCTCAACTAGGACGCCTACTTGATAGAAAGACTTTTTGATCGCACTGTAGAAATGAGAGTTTAAATTTTGCACTTTGTCTCATCAGATCATCAGATCATCAGTAACATTAAACAGACATAAAAAACGTCAATTGTCAAAAAATAAATGTCAACATTTTACGACAGATAGAATTTATTAAACATTTTTCATGTTCCTGGTATCTTATCTTACTTAAAAAAAAATCGCGAGTTCTGGCACACACTGTATGTATGTATAATACTATAAAAGCTTTATTGTTTGTAGTTGTATTTTTTATACAACTACCTAAGATTTCGATATTTTAGCTACATTTATAAGAAAACCTTAAGAAAAAACAAAAATTCCAATTTGATAATTAAAAGCTGTAAAATTTAAAATCATTTTTTTCAAACCGTCAACAGAAAGTCGATTTTTTATTAAAATGAATTAACATTCATCAATTATTTTTTCCTATTTTCCTTTTTCTTGGCGTATCCATTGGACATCAGTAATATAAAAAATTTTAATTTTAAACAGCGTGGTACCAAATAATTGAATTCCTAATTTAAAATAATGTTTCTAAGACAAAATTATTTCCTTCTTATGTTAAAATGAAAATTAACTAGAAAAAACTTAAGAAGACGATTTTTAGATAACAATAATTAGTTTCATTTTTCTTTAAAATAATACGTGCAACAACTGAAAAGTTTTAGTTAAGCCATTTTCCTGTCTTTTCCAACCTTGGGTCTCCCCATCCTTCCCATCTCTAAACGAAAATTCTCACTTTCCTGGCACAATTTGCATGAAAGCGCCATTTTCCCACCTTCCATAAAAGTTTGATCGCTGTAGACCGCTCTTTCCGACAATAAAACGGCGCCTCTTCTCACAATTAATGTTAAATAATTAACAAGATAATTAATAATGAATTAAAGATGCGTTCACGCATCTCCTCGCGAGATGAGATCGATAAGGCGAAGTGTCGCGTGGAGGAGCTGATTAGCGGCGGCCGTGGAGGCGGTCCGCGCCGACGTCGTGACGTCATACCGCCGCCACCGCCCGCCCGTCGCACAAAATGGTTACTGCGCCAGAGTGTGGAGACATGTCTAATGAGGAGCGAGCCGCCGCCGCCACCGCCGCCCCCGGCCTTTTCTCTTAAACGTTATTAAAACTCGGAGAGATGTATGGGCTACCGGCGCGTCCGCCTCAATGACATGCGAGAATCTACCGCCATTAATATGTGACATCGGCGGCGGGAGCGGCGGGGGTGGCAAAACAAAAGAGCGATTCGAAGCAATTATTCAAAAAATTAACACCAATTTAGATTGTTTTTTGTAATTATTACTTTATGAACTATACCTACAAAAAAGTTTCAAAACGTATCTTCAGTATAACTCAATAATTTGAATTTGTCAAGAAATTTACAAAAATCTAAAAATTTATCAAACATAATTATTTTTTTCGGACAAGATCTAAAAAAAGTTGTTTGACTTTTTGTTTAAGCATTTTAGAACGAATTACAATTTTAATAATAATTTTTGTTTATTTATTTCTTTTTCTAGTAGATAGATATTTTTTTTTTCTTTTTACTCCGCTTTATACACATAATAGTTTATTTTACCCTTTTACAGAACATATCCAAACAATAAATTGAATCCAAATTTCCACAGAGAACAATTTGAGTTTTATTCAACAAATATTAATTATTCTTTTATCAAAGCTTATTTTTGTCTCCATTTTGATTCTGTGGTAAACATATTAACGAACACGACCCCATCATGTGAGATGTCTTAATAGTCAAAAGACGACTAGATCAAATTTTGACTTTTAAAATTAACATTACTGTTTAAAAAAAGCATAAAGAAGGCAAATTACAAAAAATATATAAAAACTCGTTTTATAATACCTTGAAACCACTCGTTTTTTAAACTTGAATTCGTGTTTCAAGACTGGTCTTATGACACTTGTCTTTTAATATACTATTTTGTTATTTATTTATTAAATTTTTGAATTTTTATATTCAATTTTATTTAGAATTTTTTTTATTTCTTTTACTTTTCTTTGTTATTTTTTTGTAAATTTGTCTTTTTATTTTGTTTCCAAACGTTTATGTTTTTAAATAATTTACTAAATAACTAACAAAATGGCTTCTCTACATTGTTATTCAACAAAATATAAAGCTGGTAAAACATTTTTAAAAAGCTAATAAAAATCAAGTGTGTTTTTACTACTACTACTTTTTAAAAACTCATTTCTCATTGAACAGATTAACAATTTAGGATATAGCTTTCTTGTTTCCTCTTTTAATAGACTATAGCAAAAAAACTTGTAAAATTATTTTTCCAACAGAAATAAATAGAGTCAAAGTGCAAAATTTAAACCCTCATAACTTAGAAATTTTTATAGATAATTTTTTTTCTCTGGGGCGCGAGTTCTCGCGCACGCTGTATGTACATAACACAAAAAAATTTGATCTTGTATTAAAATTTTTATTGAGAAATTGAAAGCTTCTTGTTTAAAAATTTTAAAGAGAGTGGTTTAACTATGTTAAAAAAAAATTTTAATATTTACGATTACCTGAGACCTTAAAGTATACCTAATTTGAAAAATAAGTGGAATTGCACAATGTTAAGAAGAGCTCTTTATTGGACTTACAGAATTATTTCCTCTCTGTCTTTGAATCGATATTCGCGTTTTCTCTTTCATACAATTAAATAAAAAGGAACTAAACTTTTTGGTTCGTTTTGGTTCAAAAACTACAACAAAGCGTGTGACAAAAATATTTACTGATTTCGCTTTATCTACTTCAGAAAGATTTTCTTAATTAAAATTAGATTTATATTACCTTTAATCCGGTATCTGGGATAAATAAGAAACTTATAAATTTTTAAATTTTTGATTTAAATAGTCAAATGAATCAATTATTCTACTTTTTAAACTACTTTTCAAGCTTAATTCTCCACTTTAAATACCACGCCTTTAAAAAATATCAACAACTTGCAAACCGAGCAAAACTTCTCACCGGAGCCTCCGCCATGTGGAGCAAATCCTCACTTTGGCAAGGTAAAAAACCGACTAGCCCTAACCTAGCCCAAGCCTCGTCCCGACCATCAAAAATCGAATCTATCGATTGATCCCCTCGCTGTTTCCGATCGAAAAAGCTGCACAACGACGAAATTGAACATTCATAAAAAATATCACCCCACGTTTTTTGCACCCTTCAAGTATCGCAACCCCTGTTTTTTTCACCCTCGTGTGCCGTGCGGCGGAGAATCGGTTTTGTGTTGGCCGAGACGTTCCTTTTTTACCGCCGACAACAAAACGCAAAAATAACGAATTTTTATTCAAAATGAGAATTTACCAAGATCTCATTACGCTTGTTTACCAATCGTTAAATCGAAAAAATAATTGGAGCAATAAGAGAATGTAACGATAATTGACAGATGACAGAAAAATTTCACCCAGAAGCGAATTCCGAAGCTTCCAGAATGCAAATATAGTATTTTTTTACCCTAACGAAGCCACCCTCGCTTTTTTCACCCTCAAGTCAATGCGGAGTGGCGCTTAAAAGTAGTCGACGTGCTTTTAAATTTCGAAAGGTTGAAAAGTGCGCACGGCTCACAAGGGCGGCTTCAATCTTCCCTAACTCGAAAAAAATCTATAATGGTGTATATGTGTATATAAGATATGCTAGTTAGAAGGAAGGAAAAGAAGTTTTGATTGCTTCATTCGCGGCAGATCTCACCGATTTTAACGAAATAAAAGCAAAATCCACATTTCAACTCAAAAACACAGCAGGAATAACCGAAAATTTATTGATTAACATAGAAAATTACACAAACAATACAAAAATTTTAGTTAGTTTTGATTTTAATTTTTTTAAACAAAATTTTGTATTAATTATCTATGATAGTTGAAACTTATTTTTAAAACCACAGTAAATAACTTGATAAAAAAAAGTTTGAATAAAAGTTTCTTTTCATAGAAGAAAAAAAACGTGGGAATTGGAGCCCAATGTTCCTGTATTTATTTTACATTTTGCATGCAATTATTTGTATTAAGATGCGAGAAAATCTCACCGTGTGTTGCAGTATTGGAATAATGCAATTTCGAGTATAAATATGGTTTTGTATGATAAAACTAAAAATGGGATGAGTCTGACTGTCGGTGGATGACGTCGTGTTATTCTGACGGGACAGGCGGCCTGTTCATGCGTGAACTTTAAAAGCTCGCTGTATGAGCTTTTTATACTTGAAAGCTCATGACAGTTACAGCTATGTTGAATTCCAGCGAACTGATTTCGTTTTAATGCGACGAATCGAAGTGATATTTTACCGACAATTTTCGATAAATAAACCCAAATAAAAGTAGTAGCACGAAAAAGTATGCTAGAATGCAGCGAGAAATGCAACAACGTCTGCTCTTGTGTTTCAAATGCGAATTTATGACCTCTTTCGACTAGTTTTTAAAATCACTTTTCATTTTATGGTCAAATAAAGTTGGATAAAGCTCATTGGAAAGAGATACGACCGGAAAGGGATACAGAAAAGGGGGCGACATCTACGAGAAAATGTGCAAAGGTTTAAAGCTCAACAGCAAGCGAGAAATGAGGAGAAACCTGCAACGAACTTTCCACTTACAGAAATCTGATCAGTGATCACAGTTCTAGAGTTTCTTGTGGGTGGACGAAAATAGACGGAAACTGCAAAAAAACATTCATGAAAAACAGCTAGAAATAAGAATAAACTTTCAATGAAAAAGTACAGTAATTAAGTTTTTGAAAATACTTCTTATATCTTGTCTCTAGTTCCTAAGTGCTGTAATTTAAAAACTGAATAACTAAATTATTAAAAAAAATCATTATAAAAAAGAATAATAAAGAATATAATAAACTTGAATTTAAAGTTTATTTTTTGAGGTGATAGCCGAGAAGCGAAATCCTAATACGAGTATGTGTGTAAAAAAATAACTTTAGTGTTCAGGTGTAAATTACGTTTATACTAAAATCGCAATTTTTTAAATTATGTAAAAATTTCATATACTATACAACAAACATTGCCCTTTTTACGGACTATTTTGTCTACTTTACGGACGATTTCAATTACTGACATAATAATATGAGTCCGGAAAAGTTTTTTTTTATAGACTATTTTGTGTTACTTTTACGATTTATAAAAAGTGAGTAGTTAAGTACATACAGGTGCGCCAAACAAAAATGTCATGTAAGGTGAGATACTAACAACATGGAAAAAATGTTAAAAAATTCTATCTATGATATAAAAATGTTGAAGTTATGAGAGTTTAAATTTTGCGCTTTGACTCCATTTATTTCTGTTGGAACAATTATTTTCCAAGTTTCTTTGCTACAGACTATTAGAAGAGGAAACAAGGAAGCTGTATACTAAATTGTAACTCTGTTTAATGTTATTTGTAGATTTTATTGTCAAAATTTTTGTACCTTTACTAAATAATTATAAAAAAAAACATATACAAGATCATTAGTATCATTAAATAGACATATAAAAATGTTAAATATCAAAAATTAAAGTCAAAATTTTTTGACACAGAAACATTTTTTCCATGTTCCTGGTATCTTATCTTACTTGAAATTTTTCTTGGGGCGCGAGTTCTGACACACCCTGTATACGTGTTTCAAAATGATTTTCATCTAGTTGCTTATAAAATTTCTTTACATGACATTTTTCTGTGTCGCTCTACTCTTTTTGAACCAGAAATTCTCTCAGCAGTGACAGCTGTCAATCAAAATAAATTAACATTTAAGGTTAATTAGATTCGATGTTTTTTAAAGCAAAATTTTTGATATTACATGGTAATTCCATAGACGACTAGACAAAAATCATTTTAAAACACGTTGTATTTTGAAAATAAAATAATAGTAAAATAATTTATAAAAAGTATTTTTTAGAAAAACTTAATACTTTGGAGTACTTGGAGCTGATTTTTCGATTTTCTTAATGAGATTAACAAAACATAAAAATAATAGTATATTATGTTATTAGGAGTAAATGTGAGTTTATGTGGCGAAACTGAACGTAATTCAGCTGAGCTACAAAATCACTTTTACTCCGAATAACATATATTATTTTATCCGCAAAAGTATTCACATTAAGAGTATAGAGCGTCACTATAAATAACAAGTAAATGTACAAAGTAATCAGAATGCTTTGCAAGTGATGAAAACAATACATCATTAACAAGGCTTATAAACAACATCACGCGTCAGTATCGAAATTTTGTGTTAAGATTTTAGTTTTTATTAATTTTACTAGTGCAGTTAGTAGTGCAAAATGTTGAATGCTGATACGCCTAAGCCCAAACATAGAATTTTTTTTCCATGACTAAAAAATAAAACTTTTAATTGTGACATTTAGTGATCACCTTTGTGATGTTTGCAAATAAAAAAATTGCGTTAATAATAAAACGAAACAAATGGAAATTAGGTTATAAGACCTCAAACATGTTTTTGCATTTAAATAGGACATTTTTTTATATAAAAAAATATCATAAATCACTGTTAACGACATTTATGTACGTTTCTAGAATGGGTAAGTTGTGTATATTTAATCTTATTTTTATCTTATAACAAAAAAATGCAAAAAACGAAAGTAATAAACGTTTTTTTTAAAGAAAAATTCACATATTAACATAATTAATTAAAACCTGGTTCAGACTTTTTTGAAAATATAATTTTTTTAAATTCTTTGATCGAATAATGAATGCAATTTAGAAACGTTTATTCAAAATTATGAATCACTTCACCCCTTCGTTATCAAATCTATTTATTTAATTTTTTTCTTCTTTGAAGTCACTCTTGACATTTCGCGTGCATGTCCACTCCGGTGACAAGACACGCATTGAATAATTAAGACAACCGCAGTAAATTATCCACAATTAAATTTCTAACTCTTTCTTTGAACAAATTTGAGGATAATCCCGAGTTCAAAAATAACCAATAAATCATGTTATCAACCTCGAAAAAAACTTTTATATTTCCAACACGCTCTTAAAGATCAGACATTGTAAATCACAAAATTCACTTAAAAGAAACGTAACTATTATATAAAAGTCAAGTTTTATTTATATTCGTTTCATTTCAGGGACGTTCTCGTGAAATCGCATCGTAAATCAAAACGTTCGAACGTTTGGAAGTCATCTTCTCAAACAAATAGACACTCAAAGGCAGGTAGAAGTTACCTTTTCTAAATGCCTTCTTTATATCCAAAATTCAACCATGAATATTTCATCTCCGCGGGAGCGCTCCATGCAATCCCACAGGCGACTCGTCAAAAGGCAAAGTTAAAAAAAATCATTTCTAAATTAAAGACAACAATTTTTTGCTTAGTTTTTCCTTTGACTTAATGCTTTTCTATTGACGCAATATCGTGTGGAAGCAAGCCGCTCATACCATCACAAGTTTTAGAAAAAAAAATGTAAACTTTAAAAAAAAATTACATTTTGTCAATAAATTAGGAAAAGTTTCGACTGTAAAATTTAGGATTCTGCTGTTGATTTGTTATCGTATCATATCATTAATTTAACTATTTTGGATAAAAATAAACTCTTAAGTTCAATTAAATTTTTTAATTGTTTTTTTTTTTTAATTTTCTGTTACAAAATTCAAATTGAAATCTGCTGTTGATTTGTTTCGTTTGGGCGCCGCCTCTGCTAACGAGGTTCGTGTAACCTGTCAGAAGTGACCCCCCGCAGACTTGACAAGAAGGAAAAAGGCACCAAGTGGTCCCTCGTTTCCGATTCATTCTCGTTCAACCCTCCGTTTCGTGCGGACCAGTGGCATGTGCTCGTGCAAAAAAGGATTACTCGCGATGTTCACCACGTGGATATTCCTGGTCCTCGTTTACGGTAAGCCAGCTTTCAAATCGAACGTTTTACGAGCGAATAATGAGCAAAAAGCGCGACCGTTCGGGCTTTCGGTAATAACATTCGATATTCGAAACCGCAGGAAGTTGACGGTGTTTAGCGGTGATTTATGGCGGGGGCGGCGAACAGGAGGCAGATGGTCGTTCGCCAAATTGAGGCTGTTTCGAGCGAAACGAGACCATCTGGAGAAAGATAAACAGAATTAACAGAGCTTTGAAAGCGTTTCATTTTTGCGCGTTTTGACGAATGTTCAAAGTCGAGATGAGGAGAAAAAGTGTTTACAAAAGGAGGTTTGGCGCGCCGAGGTATTTCGGGATTATTATTTTTGCCTAGAAATGTTTTTTTTTTTAAACGTCTTCTGGTTCTGGTTGTTTAGTCAGATGGTTGGCACCGATTTGGTACTACTTTCGGAGTGACAGTTTGGGAAAAAACGAAACCATAAATTAAATCAGAGTCAACAAAAAGCACCTGCTACTGGACACCCATAAATCTTCCTAATTTACAAGTGTCTACATTTTTTTAATTAAACTTTAAATTAAAGTTGTCCATATTAAATTTCCCAACTAATAGACTTGTTTTAAATTAATAACATATTTTTATATTGACATTTTTTGCCCACCATTTGTGTAAACTTGATTTAAAACGGATAATATGGTGTTTTACCACTCGCGCCCCAGAGAAAAATGTAATTTTTTTTAACAAATTCTATGTGTAAAAAATCATTTATTTTTTGACATTTGACAATGACAAAAACATGAAATAGGATCAAAGTGCAAATTTGAATTTACATATTGAAATTGTTATACTTTTTTTTACATTTTTTCTATATTTCTGGTATTTTACCTTGCTTGGCATTTTTCTCTGAAGCGCGAGTTCTGAAACACTCTGCATGGCATTGGCATGTATTAATACAAAATGAATTTTATTAATATCATTAATAATATTTAATTAATTAATTAATTCAACTATATTTAAAAAAAAGCAAGCAGTGAACAATTAAAGATTTAATTTTTTGTAATTATTTTTTTTAATTGTTATTACAAAATTAAAATCACAATTCCTTTAAACACTATTTTAAAGTAGCTAATTAAACTAATTTTTGAATACCTAAGTATTATTTAATTCAAATTCAGTTAAAGTAAATTTTAAATTATTCTTACTTGTGGTTATATTTTTATTTTGTTTTATGGTTGTTTATACAGAGTGGTTATAAATGATTTTCATCTAGCCATCTGTGAATTTTCCATGTAAAATAAAAAATGCCGCTTTACGAAAATAGGGGTAGCTACTTGTTTTAACTCAAAATTAAAAAATCGCCGTTTACTAAGCGTCCACTTCGAAAATAGACTTCAATTATAAACTTGTTTTCTTCCAAAGTGTACATCATTATCAATTATTATTGGAAATTAGTTGAAACAATAAAAGTTTAATTAACAACCATATATTGATAACTAATAAGTGACACTAATGACAGAACTAGAGCTTTCAAAAAAGTAGTGCGGCACAAATAAAGTTACATGCAAAAAAATTCCAAAGCTAGCTAGATGAAAATCATTTATAACCACTCTGTATTAAATACAGGTATGTTCAGATGTTAATAAAAACTTACACCACGTAAATAAGAAACAATATTGTATTACATAAAGAAAAGAATTAATAAAATGAAAAAAAAAAAGAAGAAAAATAATGAATAATACAAGAAAATACAAAAATGTATTTACTGATCAAAATAAAACACTTTCAAAGTCTAAAAAAAGAAACGAAAAAAATGTCGTTTTATTGAAAAAAGCGGTTAGGTACATTTTTTTTATTCGTTGTGATCAACAAAGGGAAAAATTAAATCTACTCAGCAAAACCTGCTTTCCAAAAATTAATTTTTTTGTACTGTAAAATTATATATGTATATTTCCACGTTATACATACATAATTTTTTATGCTATACTGCTCTTACGAAAAAATAGAGCGTTTGCTGATGGTATAAATTGAAAACAAACATTTGATTTTTGGTAAATTGTTAAATTTGTTCACAAATTTCAAATAAGGACAAATAATTACATTTATTACATAAGAAAAGTGTCAAATTTCACCAAAATGATATCAAAAATAAAATAAAGAAAAAAATTCAAACAGCTTTATCCAAAAATATATTTGATTGCACAAAAAATGATGATTTTTATGTAAATAAACAAAAAAAAGTGTCAAGAGTGTTGAGTACAGAATATTTGTTTAAAAAATCAAAATTTCTTGCAATCGGAAGTAAAACCAGAAACAGAAGCCAGCTTACAGTGTTTTACTGAAATTGTGAAAAAGTTTCTTCTATCACATAAAGAATGTCCTAGAAAGGCCTGTTTAGGCTTTTAATTGTACTAAAAATTAGTCAAAAGGCGGAAAAGTAAGGATTTAAAAATGCGCTTTCTGATAGATTTTTCAAAAATTTTGGCCCGTCAATCACTCTCCGGTGCATTCCTTCCCACAAGCGACAACATAAACAGAAAACCAGTAGTGCTAACACCGAGAAAAAACCAAAACAAACGTTTGTGTATTTAAAGTTCCAATTTTAAACATCGTGTAACTTCTTGCACCATGTCCGTGTTCGTGGAGCAATTAACTCCCAAACGGATAAACTTCCCCTGTCCCATGCCCAAATAGATAAAATCCCGAAGCTTAGTTTAAACAAACACACACTCGACGACGAAAATCTGGTTTGGTTTTCGAATCTCGTATAAATCAATCGTCGTGAAGGTACAATGCAACCGAAAGACTTGTACCAAAAATAAATAACGTTTTTAAGTGGCTTGAATAATCAAGTCGAGACCTTTTCCCAACCAGAAAGGCATTAAAAGTCAACGAAAAAAAACTCACCCTCGCAGCATGCTTAATATTAATGGTCGGGGATTTATAGAAACAGATGCCATGGGGGAGCTGACCAAGTGCGAGAAGGTCGAGACCGTGGCCGCCTGGAGGGACCACAACACCGTGGTGGTGACCTCGCTGAAGACGCTTTCCGGGACCTGGATATCTGAAGGGTAACACTCTTTATTTATTTACTCTAGTTTATTTACATTTATGTCCATATTTCATTCAATTAACTAGATCTGGACTATTTCTGGGTGTTTATGACATAAAACAGCCCATAAAGATAAAAATAGTTTATTTAGGAGAAATTTCTTTCGATTAGTACCAAGATTTTAATCAACAGGTGGTCAAGATTAAACAACCTTCTTGTACCTTGTTTGTACAACCACCCGCAGTTTTAAATATTATCCGGTCGTACCTGTCGTACCTATTGTCAGATTTTGACAGTTATTTATGATGGACCATTAGCATTTCCGACGATGTCATCCCTTATCAATGCTTGAAATCGGCTTCGAGGAATTTTCTCTTTATTTAAATAACTTGTGGCTAGCAAAACGGCTTCCTGTCGCGGTGCATACATTATTTTTTCTATTCATAGAGCCAGTTTTGAGGAATTTAACAATGTTTCTGTCTATTAAAAAAAAAAAAAATAGAAACCAAAGAAATACAAAATTGAGGATTTTATAAACTACTATTTTAAACCATTTGCTTAGTGTCTATAATATCCGTTTCAAAACGTAGTCAATGTCAAATATTTAAAATAGTTGAGAAATTGTCAGAATAAATATTTAGTTGTTTTTAGACTGATTGTACTGCTTCAAATTAAATACATTTTTTTCTTTTACTTTTTGTAGTCGTACTAAAAGAATCTGCAATTTAATGCATTTTAATAGTTTTTAGAATTCATTCAACGCTAATAATAAAGAATATTACACCATTTTATTCAGAGTGATTTAATTTTATTTGTCAAAAATAGTGAATACTAATAATCATTTACTCGCAGGGCCGTTGGTCCGTTGTTGGTCCATGAAAATGAAATGAAAGAAGACGGATTGAAAAGCAAAAATCTCACAGTACACGTTTTTATTTTAAATTGAAATAAGAGATCCTAATTAAACATAAAAAAAATACAAATTAACTCACAAAAGTAACAAAAAATAAAATAAATTTTTAATACTTTTTATTGTTACAAATTTAAACAGGAGATTCGTTTTTAAAACAAAAATTTTCTATGAACATATATCGAGAAATGCTACGCAAGGGATGCGTCTTTTAATAGGTTTTTTTTAATATTTCCGAAATCATTTTAGAAAAAAATTTCAAAATTTGCTACAGATGATAACTTTTATACACCTAAACAGTACAAAAATAAAATGTTGAAATTTTTAATTAGGTGCTTCCTAAACTAGATGGGATTAGGGTAAAAATTTACTCTATTTTGCCAGTGGTTTCTTGCCACTTTCAGCAACAAAATTTCATAGTTTTTCATAAAAAAAGGTCTTTTGTGTTTTTCCAATACAATTTACGGATTTTTAGTAAAAATTGCTTTAAAAATTTGTTACAGACCATAAACAGCATAAAAATTAAATTTGTTTACCGTTTACCGTTTACCAAATTTTGTAATTTTATCTATTCTGAAATATTAGGAAAAACCCTTTAAAAAACGTACCTTTTTTAGGGGGTGTAGCTCCTTTTCATAGCATTTTTCAAAACACTTTTATCTTAAAATTAAATATTCTATTAACTATTTAAATTTGTACCTAACAATAAAAATGAAACACTGTATAATTAACACATGAAAAATTAATTCACAAAATTTTTAAATTAACTCATTAAAATAACAAAAAAACTAAATTTTTAACACTTATAACACTATATGTATAACAAAGTGCTCAGCATTTGAAGAACCCCTTAGTCCCCCCCCCCCTTAGGTACGGCCCTGTTTACTCGTACGTATTAAGGAAATAAACAACTATTTTTTGTAGGTAATTTTTATTCTAGAGATTAACAATCTTTATTCCAGAGATGCATATAAAACATTCCTCCCAACAGACTAAATTAAAATAATAAAAAAATAAATTTGTCAAATAATATCAAATAATTTGTCAAAATATTTATTAAAAAAAAATCGGTATCAAGGACTTTGTTTATGTCAAAAACACTCAAAAGATTCGATTTATTCAATTCCAGTTTATTTTAAGTGTAAAATCGGTATTTTATTTATTTTATTCCGAAGAGAATAAAGTGTCAGATTATTAATTAAAAGCGAGCAAAAACAAATTGGTGTTTCTAATAGACATTTCTGGCTAAATGTCTTCTTTTATTTAATTTAAAAAAAATAATTAAAATTCTCCTTGGGAACTGAACGGCTTGTTATTTTATTAGAAGGCGTAAAATTAAAAATGGCTAAAAAATCGCAATTTTACGAAATTGTTACTTAATAAATTTTTAGTTAGTATAATATACAGGGTGCGCCAGAACTCGCGCCCCAGAGAAAAATGTCATATAAGGTAAGATACCAGCAGCATGGAAAAAATGTTAAAAAAAAATTATCTATAAAAATTTCGAAGTTATGAGGGTTTAAAGTTTGCTTTTTGACTTTATTTATTTCTGTTGGAAAAATAATTTTACAAGTTTTTTGCTATAGGCTATTAAAAGAGGAAACAAAGAAGCTGTATCCTAAATTGTAACTCTGTTTAATGTTATTTGTGGCTTTTATTGGCAAAATTTTTGTGCCTTTACTAAATAATTGTAAAAAAACATATACAAGATCATCAGTATCATTAAATAGACATAAAAAAATGTCAAATGTCAAAAAATAAATGTCAAAATTTTTTGACAGATAGAATTTTTTAAACATTTTTTTCATGTTTCTGGTATCTTACCTTACTTGAAAATTTTCTCTGGGGCGCGAGTTCTGGCGCACCCTGTATAGTTAGTTTTTTTACGAAAAAATTTACCGAGTAAAGAGACTTTACTAACGAGTTACATAAAAAAAAATTTTTCACGTCCGTAATAAAAAACAATTTCTGACAAATGTCATAGCAAAAACAGCTTTCTATGTTTTGTCTAAATATTTTGCGTTAAAAAAATATTTTTTTTTATTATTTTTCAGATGTGAAACCAGGCCCGGCCCCGAGTACGTCCTGCGGGCCTACACTTTTAACCCCGAGGGCACCTACAATCTAATCCAACACCATTATTGGGATGATTCTTGCTCTTCACCTAAGTTAACCGTAATTTCTCACGGACGACTCAACTTACGCAACTCTTTGGTCCAACCAGAGGCCTCAAATGGACTCGCCAAACCCACAAATATCACTGTTATACCCCAAGACAGTGCTGCAGCTGAAGAATTAATTAAACTCGTATCGCAAGAATGTCCTGGTTAGTGTCAAAATTCTTATTATTTCCGTAAACTCTAAATTTGATTTTTAGGCCAATACTGGAAATCATGGCGCCGAAATGTGGAACACTTGGTCTACGACCATCGACAAGAACGCCGAGGGACCTTCAACTTATGGTCACACTCCTACCAAGCCATCACCAATCACCACCCTCTCAACAAACCCGAGTTTCCTCAAATTTCCGGCGATGTTTCGTGTCTCGGGTCCCTCAAATGGGCCTTCAACGAGCTCAAACTCCTCAAAATCCAATTTCGGCCTTTGTACAACTCCCGGAAGAGTTCGAAAATAGTCGAAATGGAGTTGTTACTGGGAGACATTCATTCGAATAAGAAACGACGGGAGTTTTACTCCCCTACAAGCTTCCAACCCCCTTTGTTCAAACAAACAAAGGGTGAAAATATAACAGTGGCGAAACACCAGTTTTTGGTCAAAAACCCCAACACTTTGACTAATCTGATCACGAGTCAGAGTCCACCCCACTTGATCGAAAAACCGCACCTCCCACCCTATATCTGGGGCGATTGGGTGTCCACAAGGTGTGAAGTACGACCCTTGGACGTCTATTTATTGCGACACTTTACGTTCCATGAAGAAGACCATCGATGGGTCGGCCACCATAAATTTTTCTCAGACCCCTTCTGCACCTACCCCAAATTTATAATCACAGCCACGGGCCATTTCACACTCGTGGGTCCAAGCGAAACCATGAAAGGTGTCTCAGATATAGATTTCCAAATCGAGAGAGCCACTCTCACCGCGCTCGATCATCGAATCATCACTGAAATGCGTTTACCGGGACTTTGCGGGCTGGGTGAGTGGAAAGTGAACGTTCCGAAGGAGTTGGCCACGACCAATGGGTGTATTTCCTTGGGGGTGTTTATACCATCGGTGAGATTCGACGTTGTCAAAGTCGAAATGGATTACAAGGGGGCGTGGTTGTTGTTTTTGGGACAAGCCGATACGAATAATTTGCCTCAGGATGAAAGGCCAACTGCGTTTCAGTTGCCGATGGTCAAGTGTGGGGAGAAGGTTTCGTTTACGGAGGATTTGAGGGAGAGACTGGGAAGGGAATTTTACTTTGGGGGTGGAAATAGGCTTGGGGGCTGTTGTATTGTTTTCGTAGTCGTCAGATTGTTATTTCTATTTTTGTGATGTTTGCGAAAAAAGTAATAAGACAATGTAAAATATTTTGAAAAATAAAGAGAGAGAAAGAGAAAGTGATAGAGAGGGAAGTAAGTGTGTATTGTATATAATGTATGTTTGTATAGCTTATAACTGTTTAGTTTAGATTTTTATTACATAAATACTGTTGTAATAGAGGGACAATATTACCAGTGATAAAAAAAAATATTATGTGTATTTATTTGTAAAATAAAAATAAATTACATGTTTTGATTTTAATTTAAAGACATTTGTATATAATAAACGAGTAATTATTTGTACATATATTTAATAATCCAAATATGTGCCATCAATATGAAATTTAAATAAATACGAGTAGTTTGTTATTTTTATTTATTCTTCTCCCTGTATAAATCCAACTTCTTTAAAAAGATGGACACATTAAAAAACAAAAAAATTATGTTTTGAAATTAAAAATTTAAATTTTTATAATATCCTGAAAGTAATAGACAGTTTTTGACTCTTATGTTACTAAGAAACAAAAGGGGAGTCTGGTCAAGTGGTAAATGTACAATAATTTTGCATTGAGAATCATATAGAGGTCATATAGAGGTGGACCCCAGAGAAAAATATCATGTAAGGTAAGATACCAGGAACATAGAACAATGTTAAAAAAAATCTGTTTACAAAAATGTTGAATATATGAGAGTTTAAATTTTGCACTTTGACTCTATTTATTTCTGTTGATAAAATAATTTCTCAATTTTTTTTTATACAGGGTGCGCCAGAACTCGACCCCAGAAAAAAATGCCATATAAGGTAAGATACCAGGAACATGGAAAAAATGTTAAAAAAATTTATCTATAAAAATGTCGAAGTTATGAGGGTTTAGGTAAAGTTTGCATTTTGACTCTATTTATTTCAGTTGGGAAAATAATTTTCCAAGTTTTTTTTGCTATAGACTAAGGAAAGAGGAAACAAGGAAGCTGTGTTCTAAATTGTAACTCTGTTCAATGTTATTTGTGGCTTTTATTGGCAAAATTTTTGTACCTTTACTAAATAATTATAAAACATTATAAATTATAAAACATTAAATAAACATAAAAAATGTCAAATGTCAAAATTTTTTGACAGATAAATTTTTTTAAACATTTTTTCCATATTCTTGGTATAAATAAATAAAAACAAGTAGTAGTAGAATCTATAGTTTACCTAATACAAAGGTACCACCATAATAAGAAAACATTGAAAATCATCAAAAACGACCTAAAAGTTAGATATGATCAACTTCAAAAAACTTAAAATTAATAAAAATAATATACTTTGTATAATAAATTACTCCAGA